>NC_137458.1:50100492-50517163 GCF_964235325.1 Thermobia domestica
AAAAGACACTGACAATGAATACAAAGTGGTATGTAAAATATGCCACTGATTTCCCATAGCCCTTGGTCACTTCACTCCTTATTTCACAGTGAAACGACTAGAGCAAATCTTTCAATGGCACAACTGCAACAAAATTATCATATTAAGGTTCACCCATACAAATAACTTAACAGTATTGAGGTCCTGTGCCATTTTTTTTAAAGCCAATTGATTTATACCGAGAATTATTGTTCTGTTTTCTTTTAAATGAATTAGAATTTTAATTATGTGATAATACTGATGTCTTTTTCAAGTTAAGTGTGTCTTAATAAAATCTTTGTTATACATAAATGTAACATTTAATAAGCAAATTTAAGTCAAATAACATTAAAACTATATATATGAAAATGAAAGTGAGTATGTTTGTGTCTTAATAACTCTTGAACCACCACCCCGATCTCGATCAAAGTTTCAACATAGATGAAGTTCGGGCGTGGATGGTTTTTCATATCACTTTAACGATGCAACTTAGGGGAGAGAGAGGAGAGAAGAAGATGTATAAAAATGATGGAAAATGACCTATATTAGTGTCGAATCCATAATTTTCGGGGTCGCTGAGACGAACAGTGACACTTCCGATATCGTTTAAATCCTAATTCAGCCCCCATTAGTACTTTTAAGGGGGAGTGACACGTAAAAATAATTGAAAATGACCTATATTAGTGTCGAATTTATAGTATTTGTGGTCCTTAAGTTGACTGGTGACAGTTTTGGTGCCCTCTATCTCCAAAATGAAACATATTCTCGGGCATTCTGCTAATAGTATTGTAGCGGCCGACCTGAGGCGCCTTCGGGCCGACCTAAATTTTTGCTTTTCTTACTGTTATTAAATTCATAATTACTATTTAAAAACCTTTTAATTGCTTTATTGCCATGTAATTATTGCAGGTATTAGTCAATGTTAAATTTCTCTCTCTTTATATTTTGCTCTTTCTGTGGAATAACTAAGCCAGACGAATACTTAAAGTTAGCTGTTGTCTCGTAAGATGAAACTCATATCTTTTTCTCCCCTCTTTGCATCTTGAGAAACAGATCTGAATTGGTAACCTATAACCTTCGATTCGCTGCACGTGCAAGGGAATATCTAACCCTTGTGTCTTATCTGAGAGTCTGATGTTATTTTCTGAATACTCTCATTGTCCTCTGTTTAAGCCCAGATGTTCTCAAAAACATGGTAGACGTATAATTAACATTTTGGCGCCGAAGTTGACACTTCGAAAATACTAAATATGTCTATTTTGACACCGTATAAAATAAGTGTCTTGGGAACACTTGTATTTTTGGTATCATTGTGAAACGATTAAGAAACCTGTAAAATCTGGATAAAGCTTGATTTTCTTTGTAATATCAAATTAACCTTTGACTTTTAATTTGGATATTATGTACCAGATGACGCTAAAGCCTTATACTGTTTGTAATAACGCGCATGCGTGACTATTCTAGTTAACACCCTAAATAGTCGTTTAGATTATCAATACCCAATCTAAACGTAAAGACTAATTTCATTGCACACGAGTATCCGCCCTTTTTGGGAAGATACCACCCTACTATACTCCCACGTACGTAACGTGTGAAAAAACTCCCTGAATACAAAATAGCTGTACAAGCTGTTCTCAGGGGGAAAATCATTGTGTGTCTACGAGGCACGAGCTTCGTGCTCGTCGCCGGGGCTCCGGCCCACTCTTCGGGCTCAGGCTTCTGTCCTTCGCCCGCCGGACTTGCGTTTCTTCTCTGACTTTGTTAGAGTCATAGAGAGAAGAACTTAGTGCATTATCAGAATGTGTTATTACACTGTGTTAGTGGAGAACTCCGTCATCTCCGTTCTCCTACCAAGGACCATCTCTGCTTTCGTTTCGTGTGTGCAATACAGCAAGAACTTTGTTACTGTGCTGAACGTTGTTTCTAGTAAGTTTACTACTCTACATGCAGGCAGTCGTAATTCGATCTCTTCATTGAACTGCCCTTATTTCTCTTTTATCATTGGTCATATTCTGACCCCTCTCAAGTTTCACGCATACGCCACTAGACTGATGCGTCATCTAAAATTACCTCTGATGTATAACAACTTATTGCTTAACAACTCTTCTGCGCTGTACAAAAGCAACTTACAATAAAACTCATACTACTTCTAACTCGGCGTCCCAGTCATTTAAAACGCCTATCTAAAGTTTTCAAAGTACGACCTCACCTACTCATATTCTCTCAGAAAGTACCTCCGAAGAAGCCGTTCGTCGAAGTCATTATTATCACATCTCTTTCGTTCTCTGGTTCCTACGTGAACCACTACACCAGTCACGCCTGTTGAGGACCGAACTCTTTATCTTCTGTAGTTGAGTGAACCATCACCCTTCTGTGTGTGTTCTGCGACTCCAGTACTATTCCTGCATTCGCCGTGAGAATTCCGATTGGAGAAAGAACTTCACTCTCCGTAGGAAGTGGAAGCATCTTGTTGGTTTTACCGCTCGAACCAATACAGACATCTTCTGGGAATTCTTGGTTGCAACGAACATCTTGTTACCACGCTAAGCTCAACTGGACTTATACAGGACTCGACGATATCTCCAGAGGCCACTTGGAACTCTTTCATCTGTGTAGGTGTTCGATTGCGAGGTGAGTGATTTAAATTGTTTTAGTGATCTTAATTGTGCATCTTGATTCCTCGCATCGACTCAGAATCACGTCTACTTCTTTGCACCCAATAGCCGATTTCAGTGTTTGTGTAAAGTGATTCTACAACTAAGGTTGTTAGCGATAACTATCTCTTCCATTTTATTGTTTTATCGATTAAATTGTTATTAGGCTGAATTATTTAAGTATGGCCAAGCCTGACCTTGTCTTGTGAAGTTTATGTACTTGAGGTCCATTAAGTGTGTTAATAATCTTGTTTACATTGCATTAGCTTTATTTAAATTCATTGTTGTATAATACGTGCCTAATTATTAAGTTGTCGTCCCGCTACAAATATTTATTTCTTTGCACGAGTCCTAGTTGTCTATTATTTTGGTGTGCTAATTAATCTCGTTGTTGTGTGGGCTTCACGTTAACTAGTGACCCCCCCCTTTGGAGCCGCCACTGCCCTAAAGTGCTGGCAATTACCTGCGGGACATTCATGGATCAAGGCTCCCTTATAATCTCGTAAACTCGTGCTTGAACTTAGTAATTAATTATTGTCATACATAGGCACTCATCCTGTTCTCTCTCTCTCTATCAACTCACCTTGCCGACAGCCTGGTTAGTCGGACATTGTTTGAACAGGACGGACCTCCTCCTTACCGTACTAATAAATTGCCGAGCCCCATAGACTGCTCAGCTCCATTACATTTTTAAGGTCAGGCAACTCTCTAAAGCAGTGATATTGTTGAGACCTTTCGTGGTCCTTTATTAATTATTCTGTTAGTTTGATTTCGGCTACCTTTGGTAGAGATATTGTCGCTAATAATCTCTTTTTATGTTCGTGACCTGTGGTGGGACTCCCTCACCAGTGGCCGCAAAAGTTCTGATCGCCTCCTGCCACCGGCCCCGACATAAATTTGGTGTTCAACAGTGGGATTCGATCATTAGCTCGTCATCTAATAATGTGTTAATTGATATTGATTATAGAATCCTATGTTGCTTTTGTAAATGACAAAGCAGGAGTTATTTATATTATTACTTTCATTTGTGTTAAGTAGTTTGCTTAGGGTCAAATTTATATTCTAAATGAGTTTCGTATAATTTAATGCTCAATTGTGTGAGTTGAAATGACAGGTTTCCTATTAATTTGCTTGAAAGTCAACATTTTGTGTTGATATGTTGCGTTGGGCAAATGCCCCCTTCTACCCTGAAAGCTTAACTATCATTTTGCTTGTTCTAGAGAAGTCAATGAGGGAAGGAAAAAGAAACAGTCCATATATCAAAAGAATAGTTCGTTCCTTTTTCTTCAACACAGAGAGAAAACATCTGTTCCCTGTTAGTTTCCCCAGCTGGGCAAAACAAAACAAAAAGAAAAAAAGAGCAAAAAAAAAAGGAAGTGTGTTGATTAGCGTTCCTCGGTTGTGTAATGCATTAGTATTAAAAAAAAAAAACTGTAGGGAGAAATATCAACACAATACCTTGAGAAGGTTTATGGCGCCAAATGCGGGACGGATACCTTCTTCTTCACCTATCGAGATGAAAGCTATTCCGTTCTGTATTCAAATCTTCTCAACGTATTCTGAGTTCGATTCTTGCAATGGATTTTCGCGAGGTTCATTTCAAGAATCATCAGTCGTAAGGCTGGTGTAGGAACTCCAAGTATTCAAATTCTGCTTGTGTAATTAATGTACAAGTCAGTCAAAACAAACATCATTGAAATTTTGAAATTTATTTTGAAATTTTCATTCTGTGAGTCCTTATACTCACGCGTTGTTAGTTCTTTGATTGTGGGTAAATTCTTGATCTTTCCCCGACTGGCTTCTCAGCGTTAGTGGTAAATTAAATATTATGTTAGGTGCTAAAGAGATTCCTTACACGAACTATGCGAACTAAAGCCTTAATATGTTTCGTTTCTCAGTAAAAGTTCATAATGAGATTCATTATTGTGATTTTGAAGTTTCAAATTATTTTAAAAATCTTCTTGGAGGCCAATTTAATTTTATTATTTATGAATGGACGTGCTTTTTGTTAATTATGAGAGAATTAAGTACACCAAGATTGAAAGTTTAAAAGGGCAATAAATTCAGTTAGTAATTTGTTTTAAGTAGAGACCATTCTTAATAAGCTGTTGTAATATTAAGCCTAACTCGTTATTTTATTATTTTAAGTCGTGTTTGAATAAAGACAACACTAATGTGGGACACCCCTGAAGTATAGTACCCTGTATTTTAAGACCGCGAAGTCCCTTGTATTTTGATTGAATGATAAGAGCGAAAAGTATTAGGATATGCGTTATTGCTTTTTGAAGTCCATGGCATCAAAGTTTTGTAATTTGAATAAAGCTCTTGTAAATTTTAATTGCCAGTGTAAGGCTGTTTTATTAAGGAAGAAATACGTGAACTTAATGTAGTAGAAAGACTAATCCTAACAATTCCGTTTGTGCTTAGCTATTGTTATTAATTAAGGAGACGTTTAAATAATTTATTAGTAGACATTATTAATCAATGAATCTTTTCTTATTCATTATGTTAGAAGTTGAATTATCTATAAATTTATTACTTTCCGGTCACGATAAATTCGACCGTAGTCATTGTGTTAATAATTTCATTTGTTCAGGACGTAAAACCGTGCTCTGTAGTATTGTTATTAATTTTGCTATTTCTTGCCGAGCGCTAATGCCTCGAGTTGTGTAATTATTTTGTAAATTTTAGCGAGCTATCTAATTTTGGAACGTATCGTTGGGAGACACCCTGTCGGAAAATATTGAGACAGTGAACATACCTCTCCCTTGTTCCAGCAGTAATTCATGGAGTCTAGATTAGGTTAGGATGTGTCAATTCCCTTTCCTAAAAAGAGTACCAATTCCATCAAACGTGATAATTAACTATAATTATCAGCCCCAAAGCGTACATTGGTCGTTCAGAGAATTGCCACCTGTTTCTATCGCTTGTATTAGCTGAGAATCGTGCAATCTCTGATGTTTATACTCCGTTGAATCGATCTTATTGTACCAATTCCATCAAACGTGATAATTAACTACAATTATCAGCCCCAAAGCGTAAATTGGTCGTTTCAGAGAATTGCCGCTTGTTTCTATCGCTTGTATTAGCTGAGAATCGCGCAATCTCTAATGTTGATCCTCTGTTATATCGACCTTATTGTATAATGGTGCGTCCGCGTAATTGTAAGGATGTTAAGCCGGATCTTTGAGAAGGCTTACCCCCTTAAAGGTACGGGACCCTCCTATTACATCCCAGGTCGCTATGGACCCCCTAGGTCCCGCAGCTGTTTATTATCGTTCAGTTTACTAATGAACGACCAGAGAATGTTTGGTTCTTTCGGAAGGAAGCCCAGTGTTTCGTTCGAAAGACACCCTATGGTGTTAAAGTTTTAACTATGTGCCTTTCGAGATGGTAATGATATGTATGGAAGCTAATGTTGTATTTAAATGGTCATAAATATTCTTGCTCGCGAGTGCCTAATCTAATCAAAGGTGCGTTTGTGTAGACCTAATCCTTTTGAGCACTCTTGCTCCCTAATGAGTCCAAGCACGAGTCCTTAAGAAAATCTAAGGTTGTCCGAAGAGATAATTAAATTCGCTTGTCCAATGTATCAAGTATTGTTATGTTTTGTAGCTTCCGCGTAAATTAGTGATGTTATAATATCATGAGTAAAAGAAATGTTTTTGCAAGTCCAGGAATCGAGTTATTTTCTAGAATGAAATCCTTATCGGGCCTAAATGTCAGATACAACCGCCCTGTTTAGAAAATAAGTGCATTGTTGATCATTTGGTAATTGTGTAATTGCATATAAACTCTTTCTTGTCTCCTATTTGAAATGATAAATCGTTCTTTTGTGCATCTAGATATCCCAAAAGGTCTCTAAAATGTAAATACGCGGTTAAATTCCTCAAAGTTAAAATTATGAATAAATGCGAAGTAAATGTAAGTCCCAGGGTCATATGAGTTAATATTAGAAGATAGGCTAAAAGTAATCTTTATTATACCTCTCTTGCCTCCTGCCGTCCGAGTGCCAACTTAATTTGTATCTAAGAGTCGACATCATGTCTCCTGTAAGGAATTCTCGTTGAATTGTATTAATTGTTCTTAAATGTATTTAAGTAATTATAGTCTATTCCCGTTCGATTGTATTTCTATAAGGTTGTGGCACATTCTATTTTTATCATTTGGATATATTGATTATTGTATTTACTAGGAATAGACATGTTAAGCTGTAATTGTAATAATATTCTAACGTGAATATACATTCTAATAATGATGATAATGGCATTTGATATATTATGCGTTATAATGCATGTGATAATTGTATTTTGATATCTATTATATGTTATAATTAATATGAATTTTTGGTGAATATCCAGGTTGAAATTAAGACCTACCAATTGAATGATATCAATATTTTGCTGTAAAAGGTAGTTGTTATCATAGTAAGGCAACAAGATAATTGCCTGAAGCTATATTTAAATTCATTGTTAACTTCTAAACGTCAGTACTTCAGTTATATTGGTTCCTTTGTTAATAAAATGACGTAAAAGTGAAGTACCTCTGTGCGAACAGTACAATTAAATATATGTTGATTTAAAACTGTATATTGTAACTCTACCTCTCTTATCGATTAATTATTTGTAGCAGTTCATTTTATAAATTGAGAGGATTTATTTGATTACGTTAATTAAGCGTCTGTTCAACTGCGTTGATTAATTATTTGTGGTAGTTCATTCTATAAATTGAGATGATTTAATTGATTGATTTTGTTAAGCGTTCGTTCAACTGCGTGACAATAGTCACTAAACAATAATATTGAACCACGCGTTAATTGGCATATTGTTAAATAAAAGTATTGAAAGTTTAGACAATAATTGATCTTGTATATTGGTCGTTTGCGTCATATTGTAATTTAAGTATTTTTAGACGTAACTGTAAAATTGCCATCTAGTTTATGAACACCCTGTATTGAGTCGTGTTCCATATAAATGTTATTTAAAAAGGGTTCATTTTGAAATATTCATACGCTGTCCCGTACTGAATCCTAATTGTTTAAGGGATGAATGTTATAAAGTATATATATGTTTTAGCTTATCCCTTTCGCGCTAAAAGAAATCCGCCTTCATTTCATTCGAAAGCTTGTATGAAAACATAGCAATTCTTCTTTTGGCCGTTCTCTGTTTAAAAGAAAAACCAGACCCTTACCAGACAGGGCTGTAGTATAATTTCTTTTTCTTCACACCACCCTGACCTCAGCGTGGAGTGTAGTAGCAAAAAAAAAAGAATAGAAAACATCTGAGCGTCAATTCCCAACTACCCTCCGGTAGTGGATAACCTTCGACCTCAGGGAGTCCCAGTAACCCAATTTTGGTAAAGACTAGAAGAGCATAAAAACAAACTGGCTCCCTTTCTTATCGTGTAACTAATGGTTTGTTTTGACAATTTTGGAGTAAGTGATAAAGTGTAAATTTTTAATTAATGTATCAAAAACAAAACGTAGAGAAAAAGAAAAATTTACATATAGTAATAATAATAATAATAATAATAATAATAAAAATCATGAATTAAATACTTCATTAACTAATGTAGTTATATTCTGTATACGGTAGTCTTGCGATTCTGTATAGTGTTTATAATCTCTAGGATTTTTAGGTAGTTGATTCTTGTACTTTAATAATATAGAAGTCATTCAAATCTTTTGTTAAATTTAGTAATTCTATATATATATACCTAGTAGAAATTTCGTTTAGGACATGTGCAGTTCCTTGAATGTCTAGAGAGGTCAAGAATACAACTATCGTTAATGATTGTAGACTAGTAAAAAAAAAATGCGTGTAAATATTTATTATCTATATATATTTCCTTTGTAGTTATAATTGATTTGTAAAGCATAATTGCATGTTACTTGGGTTTAATATCTAACTATATTAATTTAGTATGGGTCATCCATCTCCTTTACATATAGGTATATCCTTTGTATATATAGGAACTCGTATTATAATAATAATAACTATAAAAACTGAGTAAAAAAAAAAAATTATTTTAAATGTGTACTGTACATAATTGAAGTCATTTGTGTTATCCCTCGCTATAGTGTTTTAATAGGTATAGTGTATTTATACGAAATCAGGTTGTATTGGCCTTGTTAGTCTTTGTATATTTTTATAGACAAAGCTTAGTTTTGTAAATATGTAGGAACAAATCGTACCAACTAGGGAACTCTTTGTATTATACGTATATAACCATTGGTAGAGCCATGTAGTAATTTCTTAAATTTGTGATTCACTCACAATCGAGATTTTATATCTAAATAATTGGTAGTCTAATGATAACTTTGTTTATTAACGTAGTTTAATAATAATTTTGGGGTTCTCATATTTAATTCTAGTTATAGATGTATATATATAAACATTTCTTTAACTTTTTAATTGTTTGAGTATGACATAGGTATTAGACCTTTAGATAATTGTATATCTTCTTATATACACAAAAATATATATTTAAGCTGTTTTGGGATTTTAACGAGTACGTCTGTACTACTGATATAACTACTTTTGTGTCATTATTTAATTATGGTGTTACCTAATAGTAGATAATTATTTCAATAGGTTTTTACTTTATGTGTTTGAGTACTTCGATTATTTAGCTATAATTGTGTATAAAATAATACTTGCTGGTATGTTTTGCCTTTATGAACTTTACTTAAAGAATTAGTAAGTGTTGCCAACTAGGACTAAGAAATTTTAATTGAATATATCTATGTATGAGTATTAAGCAGTGTTGCCAATCCTAAAGATTAAAAAGTGTTGCCAACTCTAAAGTTTAAAAACAATATTGCCACTTAATTTTTTTTTTAAAAAAAAATTTAAGCCCAAATAGTCAAAAAAAAAATATTCCTCAGTTCCCTCGTCTATTTTTTTTTTATTTTACGCGGGAGGACTGTAGCGGCCGACCTGAGGCGCCTTCGGGCCGACCTAAATTTTTGCTTTTCTTACTGTTATTAAATTCATAATTACTATTTAAAAACCTTTTAATTGCTTTATTGCCATGTAATTATTGCAGGTATTAGTCAATGTTAAATTTCTCTCTCTTTATATTTTGCTCTTTCTGTGGAATAACTAAGCCAGACGAATACTTAAAGTTAGCTGTTGTCTCGTAAGATGAAACTCATATCTTTTTCTCCCCTCTTTGCATCTTGAGAAACAGATCTGAATTGGTAACCTATAACCTTCGATTCGCTGCACGTGCAAGGGAATATCTAACCCTTGTGTCTTATCTGAGAGTCTGATGTTATTTTCTGAATACTCTCATTGTCCTCTGTTTAAGCCCAGATGTTCTCAAAAACATGGTAGACGTATAATTAACATTTTGGCGCCGAAGTTGACACTTCGAAAATACTAAATATGTCTATTTTGACACCGTATAAAATAAGTGTCTTGGGAACACTTGTATTTTTGGTATCATTGTGAAACGATTAAGAAACCTGTAAAATCTGGATAAAGCTTGATTTTCTTTGTAATATCAAATTAACCTTTGACTTTTAATTTGGATATTATGTACCAGATGACGCTAAAGCCTTATACTGTTTGTAATAACGCGCATGCGTGACTATTCTAGTTAACACCCTAAATAGTCGTTTAGATTATCAATACCCAATCTAAACGTAAAGACTAATTTCATTGCACACGAGTATCCGCCCTTTTTGGGAAGATACCACCCTACTATACTCCCACGTACGTAACGTGTGAAAAAACTCCCTGAATACAAAATAGCTGTACAAGCTGTTCTCAGGGGGAAAATCATTGTGTGTCTACGAGGCACGAGCTTCGTGCTCGTCGCCGGGGCTCCGGCCCACTCTTCGGGCTCAGGCTTCTGTCCTTCGCCCGCCGGACTTGCGTTTCTTCTCTGACTTTGTTAGAGTCATAGAGAGAAGAACTTAGTGCATTATCAGAATGTGTTATTACACTGTGTTAGTGGAGAACTCCGTCATCTCCGTTCTCCTACCAAGGACCATCTCTGCTTTCGTTTCGTGTGTGCAATACAGCAAGAACTTTGTTACTGTGCTGAACGTTGTTTCTAGTAAGTTTACTACTCTACATGCAGGCAGTCGTAATTCGATCTCTTCATTGAACTGCCCTTATTTCTCTTTTATCATTGGTCATATTCTGACCCCTCTCAAGTTTCACGCATACGCCACTAGACTGATGCGTCATCTAAAATTACCTCTGATGTATAACAACTTATTGCTTAACAACTCTTCTGCGCTGTACAAAAGCAACTTACAATAAAACTCATACTACTTCTAACTCGGCGTCCCAGTCATTTAAAACGCCTATCTAAAGTTTTCAAAGTACGACCTCACCTACTCATATTCTCTCAGAAAGTACCTCCGAAGAAGCCGTTCGTCGAAGTCATTATTATCACATCTCTTTCGTTCTCTGGTTCCTACGTGAACCACTACACCAGTCACGCCTGTTGAGGACCGAACTCTTTATCTTCTGTAGTTGAGTGAACCATCACCCTTCTGTGTGTGTTCTGCGACTCCAGTACTATTCCTGCATTCGCCGTGAGAATTCCGATTGGAGAAAGAACTTCACTCTCCGTAGGAAGTGGAAGCATCTTGTTGGTTTTACCGCTCGAACCAATACAGACATCTTCTGGGAATTCTTGGTTGCAACGAACATCTTGTTACCACGCTAAGCTCAACTGGACTTATACAGGACTCGACGATATCTCCAGAGGCCACTTGGAACTCTTTCATCTGTGTAGGTGTTCGATTGCGAGGTGAGTGATTTAAATTGTTTTAGTGATCTTAATTGTGCATCTTGATTCCTCGCATCGACTCAGAATCACGTCTACTTCTTTGCACCCAATAGCCGATTTCAGTGTTTGTGTAAAGTGATTCTACAACTAAGGTTGTTAGCGATAACTATCTCTTCCATTTTATTGTTTTATCGATTAAATTGTTATTAGGCTGAATTATTTAAGTATGGCCAAGCCTGACCTTGTCTTGTGAAGTTTATGTACTTGAGGTCCATTAAGTGTGTTAATAATCTTGTTTACATTGCATTAGCTTTATTTAAATTCATTGTTGTATAATACGTGCCTAATTATTAAGTTGTCGTCCCGCTACAAATATTTATTTCTTTGCACGAGTCCTAGTTGTCTATTATTTTGGTGTGCTAATTAATCTCGTTGTTGTGTGGGCTTCACGTTAACTAGTGACCCCCCCCTTTGGAGCCGCCACTGCCCTAAAGTGCTGGCAATTACCTGCGGGACATTCATGGATCAAGGCTCCCTTATAATCTCGTAAACTCGTGCTTGAACTTAGTAATTAATTATTGTCATACATAGGCACTCATCCTGTTCTCTCTCTCTCTATCAACTCACCTTGCCGACAGCCTGGTTAGTCGGACATTGTTTGAACAGGACGGACCTCCTCCTTACCGTACTAATAAATTGCCGAGCCCCATAGACTGCTCAGCTCCATTACATTTTTAATGTCAGGCAACTCTCTAAAGCAGTGATATTGTTGAGACCTTTCGTGGTCCTTTATTAATTATTCTGTTAGTTTGATTTCGGCTACCTTTGGTAGAGATATTGTCGCTAATAATCTCTTTTTATGTTCGTGACCTGTGGTGGGACTCCCTCACCAGTGGCCGCAAAAGTTCTGATCGCCTCCTGCCACCGGCCCCGACAGTAGTGATATACGAAAAGAAGGTACTTTTTGTCAATTAATGTGTAATTTGGCGTCGTTGTAGCACAAAGGTATGAGTTTTTCACATCTGAAATGTTATTTTAGTAACCACTGCCTTAGGGGGGCACAGGACAAGTATCATATGATAGACCTTTATGAAAATTCCAATTTTTTTCCGGAAATGCCAGTGAGGGTCAGATTAATCACAAATGTCACAGAATTAACATTCCGATGCTCCTTGCATGTGTCAGTGACTCATATGGGGCTACAGCCTCCCTTTCAAAAATCATATTAAAAATTCACCATAAATATCCTTAGCAGGAACATACCGGAAGAAACTATTTTTTAAAAAATCAATTAAGGTAAATTTGGTGTTATTGTGCTAAAAAGGTATGTGTCTTTTAATATGGGATGTTATTTTGGTACCGTACCGCCTTAGGGGGCACAGGGGGCGAAACATAAAATGATGGATGTTTATAAAAATTCCAAACTTTATTCTGGAAATGCCAGTGAGCATCAGATTAATCATAAATTTCGCAGAATTAATATTCGGATGTTTTTTTGCATGTTCCAGTGATTGGTATGGGGCTACAGTCCCCTTCCAAAAAATCACATAAAAAAATAGCCATAAATATTTTAGCAGGGTCATCCGAGAAACCATTTTTCTTGTCAAATTAATGTAAACTAATTTGTTACCTTAATAAAAAAGGTACGCATTTTTGAAATATAGAATGTTAATTCTATATTTGGTGAGACCGGATTAGGAGGGCACAGGGCGCGCATCATAAGCATTCGAATCTTTATTTAAAAAATCCAAATTTTATTCTGGAAGTGTGAATGAGTATCAGATTAATCGCAAATGACACAGAATTAAGATTCCGATGCTTCTTGCATGTGCCAGTGATTGATGTGGGGCTACAGCCCCCTTCCACAAATCACGATAAATATCCTTAACAGGGACACACCGGAAGAAGCTATTTTTTAAAATCAAGTAATGTGAAATTTGGCGTTTTTTTTTTAATTCTGTATAATTTTGATAACGCACCACCTTTAGCGGCAAAGGGGGCGAAGCATAAGATTGTGGATCTTTATGAAAATTCCAAATTTTATTTTGAAAATGCTAATGAGCGTGATATTAGTCTCAAATGTCACAGAATTAATATTCCGATACTCTTTGCATGTCCCAGTGACTTATATGGGCTACGCCCCCTTCCAAAAATCACAAAAATTCACAATAAATATGTCATAATTAATGTGTAAGTTGTCATTATTGCAAAACAAAAAAAAAAAAATATATATATATATAGAATAAACCTGGAAATTACTGTAAATGAATAACTTCTGTCAGTGTAACTGATTATGCATATAGCTTTGGTGTTAGGGTGTCACTGGAATATAATCAAAGAATTTTATATTTTTAAAAATCAATTAGGGCTCTTTTTATAGCAGAAAATCTCACACACATATCACCTACGTATTTTCTACACACTTAAGCAGAATCATCTCGAAATAGAACACAAAATGACAATGGAAAATGTAGCAGGAACAAAAAAAAAATCTTAATGAAAAGTAAGATCTTAAAAATTAAAAGTGAAATTTAAGTTTCAATAGATCTATTGTTTGCTTTATTCGTAAAAAGAAAAAGCATGTGTTTTCATTACTTCTTACACAATAACCGTATTATCCAACTTTCCATATAACAACTTACTCATATGTACTGCAGACGTAATACACACGGACACACGGTTGTAATAGAAACAAATGTTTCCCGAGGAATAAGAATCAGTTGTTGGAAATTATTCTTTGTTGAAAACTACTCTTTTTGGCTCTACTATCACTAATTGTTTAAAAAGATCATTAACCTAAGTGTAAAACCCATAAAATCAACTTACTTTTATTCGGCATGCCCTCCTGAACGAGCAAGACATGAATTAATGCGATTTACTAAACTGTGAACACCTTCTCCAACATATCTGGAGTGATTATCTCTATACTGTGGACAATCCTCTGTTTCAAGTCCTCTACACTGTTACATGATTTTTGGTAGACAATTTGTTTTAGGAATCCCCACAAGAAAAGAATTGCATGGTGTAAGATCCGGACTTCTTGGTGGCCATTCGACACTTGACCCCATAGAAATAATCCGTTCCCCAAATTTCTCTCTCAAAAGATTTATAGTCGTATTTGAGCGATGCGCTGGCGCTCCATCTTGCATAAACCATAATTCATCACTTTGACCTAAATTTAAACGATCAAGTTCAGCAAATACTTTTTCTCTTAGTAGCTTTTGGTATGATGACGTTGTTACATTTTCATCAAAAAAGAAAGGTCCTATCACCTCAGTCGCAGTTATACCACAGCAAACCATTATTCCTCGTTTGTCCATTGACACTTCTGATCTCACGTTCGGCTGTATCGATGACCAATATCTTGCATGTGATGAGGACACATAACCATTTAAGAAGAATTTTGCTTCATCGGAAAACATCACTTGAAATAAGAACATAGAGTTTTCATTTAACTTCTCGATAAACCAGTTACAGAAATAAACACGATCACCATGATCACTTGCACACAATTTAGAAACCAATCGGACCTTGTATAGTTTTACCTTCAACTTTCTTAAAATTCTTTGTAGCGTAGTTTTCTTAATATTTAAGCCTAAGCTTCGACGAGCAAGGGATTTCCGCGGTGAACTAGTAACAGTTAACAACACCTGTCTTTTTGTTTCTTCTGTAGATACACTTGGAGATCTTCCTGCACTTTTTCTAGATGCAAGATGGGCAGTGTGAAAACAATTGCTGCGGAACTGTTTGTACAAACGGTGAATTTGCATATCGTGTACTCTTAATTCGAGTTCTTTAACTATACGGGATCTTGTTGCTCTTGCAGATTTTTCTGATAAAATGTACCATTCAATTACATTAGCACGCTGATCCTGAGTTAAAGACTGCATGATCGAAGGACACTACAGTATGAATGCACTCTTAAAGTATACTGGAAACTACAAGTAATTATCAAATGATTAAGCCAGTCTATCCCCGAGATTCACCTACTATGTAATGTCCATTTCCGAAGAAGTCAATCTAGCCCAGGTGTTGATTACAGACACGAAATCCTATTGAACTTTCAACACGTTAACTCGTAAATCGTTGGTGTATTGCGATAAGAAAAGATCTGAAACTGTTGTCAGCACACATGAACAAGAAGTTGAGTCAGGAATTAAAGGGTGTTTTATAAACAAAAGTTTGTTGACATTGCTTAAAATCAGCTCACAGTGGGACGCCAACAAATGATTCGGACGTGTTCCAGTGCTTCTTAAACACACATCTCTTAGCATGCACTCTGAATAGGCCTGAGAGAAGCATAGAAGATAATAAAACAAAGTGGTGTGGTTCTTTAAATGATTTTCGGACCGGGAAGGGGGAACTGAATCACTAAAGTGGTCGCTGGCACATGGAGGTAGCTTCTAAGCATTAATTTTGGTATATTTCCAAATATTTTGACGCTCACGAGAAATAACGAAAAGTTTGAATTTTTCTTACTGCCTATCTTCTCCAATTTGGAAGTTTGGCGTAATAAAACTAGAAACGCATGTACCATCATAGATAAAAGGGGAGGAAGAAGAGGAATGGTATCGCATTTTCTACCTAAAACTGCTAATTTACAGCAAAATTCGTAGAAATATAGAGCAAACTCCTTTCCGCATTTTACATTGAAACTTCAGTTAGGCCAATCAAATTTTGAGTTGACGCCACTAAAAGAGATCAACACATGACCATTATCATATTGTCGCTTTAGCTCTTTTTCTAAACAAACATTTTTCGACAATAATGCCAAATTTCACTTTAATAATGAAAAATATTTACCTTCTGCCAGTAGGTCCTTGCGTATAAGGACATTCATCATGAATTTCTATTGTTTTAAGAAAGGGGATTGTAGCCTAATATCAGTCACTGGTACAGTCCGCAGCAAAAACCTGCAACATGACCATAGATGTTTATTGTGAAACGACGAAGTCTTTTGCTCCAAAATAACTGTGCAGGGGAGGACGCCGAGGTTTCTCCTGGCGTGATTCATGCCACTTGGACGTTATGTTGATTCCCTGTGCTGTTAGTCGTAGTTTCACAATAAACTTACATGCTCATGTTGCAGGTTCTTTGCTGCGGATTGTACATGGAAATAGCGTAGGAGCATTAATTCTGTGCGCCTTGCAATTCATGCTCATTGGCACTACCAAAATAAAATTAGGAATTTTTATACATCGGCCCCTGTGCCCTCCAAAGCCAAAAATTACCAACCGCGCCTTTTGTTCCCTGTTACCAAAATAACATTTCAGATTTAGAAAATGCATAACTTTTTATTACAATAACGCCAAATTTCACATTAATCGGCCAATGGGAAAAAAAAACTTCTACTGGTATGTCTCTGTTAAGGATATTTATCGTGATTTTTGGTGATTTGTGGAAGGTGGCTGTAGCACCACATCAATCACTGGCACATGCAAGGAACATCGGAATATTAATTCTGTGTCATTTGTGATTAATCTAATACTCATTCAACTCATTCACACTTTCAGAATAAAATTTGGATTTTTTATAAACATCCATCATTTTATGTTTCGCCCCCTGTGCCCCCCTAAGGCGGTGCGTTATCAAAATAACATTCCAGATTTGAAAAACGCATACTCATTTGATACAATGACGCCAAATTTCATATTAATTTACAAAAATACCTTCTTCTCGTATGTCCCTACTAAGGATACTTATGTTTTTTTATTTTTGAAAGGGGGCTATAGCCCCATATAAGTCACTGGCACATGCAAGGAGAATTGGAATATTAATTCTGTGACAGTGGTGAAAAATCTGACGCTCACTGGCATTACCGGAACAAAATATTGAATTTTTATAAAGATCCATCATCAAGTGCTTCGCCCCCTGTGCCCCCCTAAGGCGGTGCGTTATCAAAATAACATTCCAGATTTGAAAAACGCATACTCATTTGATACTATGACGCAAAATTTCACATTAATTAACAAAAATTCCTTCTTCTCGTATGTCCCTACTAAGGATATTTATGGTGATTTATTTTTATTTTTGAAAGGGGGCTGTAGCCCCATTATCACTTATTCTTACATGTAAGGACATTGGAGCATTAATTCTGTGACATTTGTGATTAATCTCACGCTTACTGGCATTCCGAAAATAAATTTTGGGATTTTGGTAACATATCACCCACCACCTTTTTACGCTCCTTGCCCCCCAAAAAGGGGACCTTCGTAAAATAATGTTTGAGACGGCTTTACTAGCTTTGTGAATGAGTGTTTTGGCATTTTGTAACAAATACAATTCATTTGCTCCAAAATCTTCACGAATAATTATTGGAGAAAACTGCTTCTAAAATTTAACATTGAATCTCCCATAAGGAAAATGAACTTTCGTGTTTACACCCCTGGAAGCTAAACAGCAATTTTCTCTTATTTTCTTTAGAAATTCGAAAAATTCAGATATTTCTGAATAAGAGTGCCAAATTTTACATTAATAGTGTATAAACTTCATCTTCTCCCAGCACTGTAGAAAATAACACGAATTATGGAACAACCACAGTATATATATATCCCTCCCTTTTCCCCTGACCTTACGTTGCACCGTCAAAATGAAATGATAAAAATCATCCCAGGCACGAACCTCATCTATGTAGCAAATTTGATCCAGATCGGTAGCGTGGTTCAGGAGTTATTAAGTTCTAATTATATATATATATATATATATATATATATATATATATATATATATATATATATATATATATCCCTCCCTCAGGCACGTAGCCAGGATTTCGAAATAGGGGGGGTCCGTGACGAAATACTGTGGTTATCACACCAAGGGCTCGATCATTCTAAACTATTTTAGTGGAAACATACCCATATTGGTCTTTTAGGACAATAAAATGATATGTTATAAGTATTTTAAGAAGAAAAAACTATGAAGAAATCTTGAGTAAAAGAAAATAAAAAAGTATTGAAAAAGACATAGACTTCTGAAGTCATTCGAACTCTGTTCTCCTTGTCTTCTTTCTTCTTCTTTTTCTTATCTTCGTTTAATGCCATCAAGGATAGCAACGAGATACTCTTTCGGGAGTAAAAACATCTTATGAAATGGATTAGAAGTGCCACGAAATTCAAAATGGCTCATTGGTGATTCTGGGCATTTCTTAAGTTCAACCTGAGAGTTTATGTTATCCATGCAGATAGATAGATAGTTTGTTGTCTATGCAGTTACAATAATACCAATTTTCAACTCCCCCCCCCCCCCGGTTTCCTCCACACAAAGCTCCTCATAAGAAAGAGTAACCAAACACTTGCTGTAGCTTTATATTTTTGACGCTGATTCATGTTTTTCTCGTTTCTTTTTGTTTCAACCTTCCTTAATATTTTTCATTTCTGGATCCGAAGGGGGGGTCCGGACCCCCCGGACCCACCCCTTGGCTACGTGCCTGCCTCCCTTTTCTCCTGACCTTACGTTGCACCGTCAAAATGATATGATAAAAATCATCCCAGGCACGAACCTCATCTATGTGGTAAATTTGATCGATAACCATCGGATGGTTCAAGAGTTACGTAGTCAGTTTTATGTTTATTTATATAGATTAGTAACATTAGATTTGAATTAATAGATTTGAGAACAACAGTTGTTAATATTTTTAATGAATGCATTCTATAATGTTTAATATTTTATATCTTGCTAATGCTTCCTTTTTGTTAAAGAGCTCCCTCGTGGCTAAGTGGTTAGCGTACGCGCCTTTGGCGTGGGAGACCGGGTTCGATTCCCGGCGGGAGCTCATGTGGTTCGGATTCCACGTTAATCAGTAGGTCCACGTCTCATATAGCTTCGCTGCTGAACGGGACGCTAAACTAAAATCAACTCAACTCAACTCCATTTTGTTAAAAATTTTCATAAATCTACTACAGTTGTATTTGTGACAAACTGATAAGAAAATCACACATTTAAAAGTTTTTGATGACGCAATTAATTAATTTTTCTTTCTTTCTTTCTTTCTTTCTCTCTGTCTGTCTGTCTGTCTGTCTGTCTGTCTGTCTCTCTCTCTCTCTCTCTCTCTCTCTCTCTCTCTCTCTCGCTACTTTCGATAAAACTTCCTCAGGAGCAGGGAACGAAGAATAAATAACAATTTACTATAAAATGGATGAAAATGCAAAGGAAATTGATATTTTACTGTAATTGAGCAAAACGGGAATTATCGGGTAAGCAAATCATCTCGGTAGTTCCAGCACTCAAATTTCATATCCTTTCAAGACAGGATGATATGTTCATTTTTCCATATCTTCTCAAGACGGGTTTACGTCCTTGCGTATCCCTCTTATGACAGACATCATCATAAATATTGTACGATCACAAGCTGTTGATTGAGAAATTCCCATACATGATGATCCCTCGATAAGCTATTCGTTCAAACGCCAGAATTATTCTATTCACATCGTCCATTAATTTTAATCCAGTCCTTCCTATCTTTCTTTTTATCTTCTAGAACACCTATGACGATAGCCAGCTGATATGACAAAGTACTCTAAGGCACAATTGCTCGGTAATCTATGTTTCCGGATCTGCTCTTTCCCCGCAAACAGTAACGTAATTTCGTAGAAATTTTTACATTTTCATCGCGCTTTTAGACTTCGTTATAAGTGTTAGGGCAATCAAATTGTTGTCCATAACCGATCCATCACTCACTCATAAGTCTTGTTCAATACACGCTTATGCGGAGCATCGCTCAAAAAGTGGAAACCTTATTGTAATAATTTGTAATGCAAAAACGCCCAGACGGGAACAGTCAAGTATATAATCAATTAATTTATTCTGTAGCAAGAGAAAGAGAGACAAATATGCTGCCATGGGCTCCAGCCAGGAACATACGCAGGAAGTGGGTTCTGGGGGGTCCGGACCCCCCAAATCCGGACTTTCTTTTTTTGTAAATTTAGTATAATGTTCGAGGCAATTTTACAATTTTGTGCTTGGACCCCCCGAAAAGCTTTGGACCCCTCCCGAAATAAATTCCTGCGTGCATCCCTGCCTCTA
This sequence comes from Thermobia domestica, assembly GCF_964235325.1. Lineage (NCBI taxonomy): Eukaryota > Metazoa > Arthropoda > Insecta > Zygentoma > Lepismatidae > Thermobia > Thermobia domestica. The sequence continues at coordinate 50,120,937 of NC_137458.1, forward strand.
GCCTAAGCATTAATCCGGGCCTGGTCTTTGGCTATATTTACATATGATATTTAAATAACTTAAATCTCTGCTTTCTTGAAGTGAGAAATAAAGTAATTGGTAATTGTTTACACGCTACGAGAGCAGAGGTTGGTCTAAAAATAAGGCGAGGGTAGTGTGAAGAAAAATTTTCAGTACTTAAAATTGGCCTTGCATATTTCTTTTATACACAATCAACACTGGCACACAACATATATAATGTATATTCGTTTTATTTTATGTATTTCTAACACGTAAAATTCTTAATGAAACATAGCGCTTTCACTTGCCGCTGCAAGAAAAAAAAGCATATCACATATATGTGGACCACCCAACCTTCCTTGCGACGGAGGGAAACAACCTCAGCAATCTATCTGCCAACCCCAACACTCTGACTGTCGCAGATACAACTACTAAACATGCTAAGCATATGTAGAGAGAGAAACTACATACTTCATCATATTTCAAAATTCCTCGTCACGTTTTCTTCGTTCGGAAGCGGATTGTAGGCGGATGAAAACACCGGGGGGAGGGGAGGGGGGAGCTTATGACATGCTATAGTATATGTCCTCAAGGTATGGTCACACTCGTTTCGTTTTAAAGAGGGTTGCCAGGTATCTCGCTCTGGCAGGACATGTCCCGATCGTTGTTGTATGATCAACATTTTGCGGATGCGGAAATAATTAGTGCTCAGTTCAGTATCTAAATATTTATGGCTAGTAATTGGTTGGACTGGGTGGGAAATTAGCGACCCTTTCAGCACCGAGGTTATACGAAACGTTAAAGGACAGTTTAATGTAAGATTCGAACCACATGAGCTCCCACCGAGAATCGAATCCGCGTCTCCCGCAATGAAGCTACGTACAATATACACATAGCCACGATGGCACTGCATAATTAAAAACTTAAAAACTAACCACTGGAATGACAGCCCTTATAAGTCTCAGCCGCTCCAACGCCATCTGTTAATAACCGGTTGAATTAAGTTTAGCCTAGCAACGGACACGTGCTCAGTGCACTGCGTCGCAATGACAGACTTATCGGGACCTTTCTCGACTTAGTGGCCGTCACATCTTTTATTCACGTGACTCCCCAGTTTGCCTCACTTCACTGGATGGACACCGAAAATTGGGACGCACTAGACGGGAATCGAATGCGGGACCACACGGACGTTTAGTTCAACGCTCTAACCACCAGACTATGGTAGAGTACGCGCCTTTGCTGCAGGAGACCAGGGCTCGATTCACGTTGAGAGCTCATGTAGTTTGAGTTCTACATGTAGCCTTGGTGCTGAACGGGTTGCAAAACGCCAAAATCATCAATTTCTCTCGAAAATATGGATATACGACGTAACTGAGATGGACATAACTGCTGTGGATGAAGACCTTCAATTTAACATGGGTCATAAACACTTTTTATTATATATACCAGATCTATGAAGTTTTCTAAACTGGTACAATTGTTCAATGTAAACCAGACAGGTCTACCGTAACGCAGATAGATCTATACAGATGGCAGCTTCATAACAGGGATGCATACTGGTGGGTTTTACGGTGCAGTTTTAGGCTATCGCTTTTATTTTTATTTTATTTTTTTTTTATTTTTTTGGTAATTTTTAATACACTAACCCCAGATATACTGGGTGTATCAAAAGTCCGGGTCTAGAGGCCAACTCTGTTATAAGTTAAGATACGAAAAAAATGAGAAAGAGGAAAATTGTCATGAATAGATGGTTTTCAAATTAAAATAGTGGATTTTTTTTTCAATCATGCCAAAAAATTTGGGCTCTACATTGCTAGGTAGTCCTGTGTTAAATGAAAAATCAACGTTTTCAGATCAGCAGACTCATCGAACGGAACATAAGGATATGCAAAAATATCACAAGAAACGTGCACATTGTTGTTGTAGGGAACCTAGAATATCTCGAATCCCCTTACGAACAATGCTGTATTTTTAGTATGGTGAGGCCCCAAAGGAACAGCCTAATACTTAGGTGTATAATTGAACTTCCTGGCGATATACTTAAAATTGTACGATATTTAGAAACATCAATCCATTGATCAATATGTATAAATGTAGAAATATCAAAAACATTACTGACTGACATTCATTTATTCATTATTATTATTATTATTATTATTATTATTATTATTATTGTTGTTGTTGTTGTTGTTGTTGTTGTTGTTGTTGTTGTTGTTGTTGTTGTTGTTGTTGTTGTTGTTGTTGTTGTTGTTGTTGTTGTTGTTGTTGTTGTTGTTGTTGTTGTTGTTGTTGTTGTTGTTGTTGTTGTTGTTGTTGTTGTTGTTGTTGTTGTTGTTGTTGATGATGATGATGATATTGATTATGATTATGATTATGATGATGATGATGAAGAAGAAGAAGAAGAACGTTGAGTAAGTAGTGAATTTTTTTGGCTTGAAATGTTAAGGATATAAATACATGCTTCAAAGAAAGGTGAGCAAATTGGTAGTTTATTCATTCGTTGTTTTTGGGAGTTGTAATATTAACGGACATGTAAGCTAGCGTCTCTGGCATATAAAATTTGGGGGAGGGGGGCATCAAAGAAAGTGATTTAAATGGTACTACCCAGCCCAATTTATTTATTGTCTTCGATTCCATTTGCTCCATTTCATTTCTGCTTACCTTCACGGAACCCCTAAGATATATAAAAAATTCTTATAATTCTTTCACAGCCTGAATATTTTAAATATAATTACTATTATTTATATGTTATTCTGTCGTTAGTAAATAAATTAAATTAGAATAAAATATTGAATATTCTGTACTTGGAAATATTGGGGGGACGCGTCCCCTTCGTCCCCCCGCCAGAGACACCCATGTTAGCGAGAGCTTGTATCATATTAAGGAGATTTTTGTATATGAATCTTGGTCGCTCTGATAAGGCAGTGTATCAGTGTGTTGTGTTCACTTCGTGTGGTCAAATAAAGATAATATACCGTTGGAGTAAATACTTTATTACTAGACGTGTTATATATATACCGTTTCTATATGTAAATACGTTTATATGTAGCCTTATACGTCCAACGGCTATGCTCTGAGGATGAGGGATACGTTGATGATAATGAATGAAATAGTAGTATGAACAAGTGTAAGGGAACGGGAGAACATCGAGAAAATCCACCCACATGGTGCTTGTCTATCTCAAAAGTCCATTTGACAAGAACTAAGATCGATCCAAACATAAGAGATCAGTATTTTAACACAGACCCAATTTTAACATACTCCAATGGCCAATACGGAAGCATAATATATTATTATTATTATTTAATCTTTGGTTCGCTAAGGTAAATGGAATCTTTAGTTTTACGTCCCTGTTAGGTTAAAGGAGACGATGATGATCAGAAATGAATGAAATGGTGGAATGAAGAAAGTGGGAGGAAACGGGAGAACCCAGAGAAAACCCATGAGCCCGTTGTTTCTACACCACAAAGTCCACACGGCGCGAGCTGGGATCGAACCAGGGACCCCAAGCACCGGAGGTGAACGCTGTACCACTGAGTCACCGCGCCCCCCTATTCACTAAGGTATTTAAAGATCTTATAACCCATGTTGCAGTTATGGAACACATTACTTTTTTTTTTTATCATGGTGCGGTCCCGCTTTTCAGAACATCAAATCTGGCAACACTAGTTTTTACCCCTTGCCATATATATATATATATATATATATATATATATATATATATATATATATATATATATATATATATATATATATATATATATATATATATATATAATAAAAATAAAAAGAACTGAAAATACACATCATTTGGAAGAGCCGTGAGCTGATGTTTAATAAGTTTCCAACCCCTATCTAAAAGCGAAAAAAACATACACAGAGTGCAACAACACACCTTCTTAGTTCCTGGAAAGACAGCAATATTAAGGAACGTCTGCACTAAAAGAAATTCAATTTTCCACATATAACACTACTACTACTAATAAACTATGTTCTATATTTTGAGTGCATCTAGTAGTTGCCGTAGCAACGGAAACGAACCATTAAATAAAACACGAATGCTTGCTTTTTTTTTTCTATTCATCTATTTTGTTCCCTTTTTTATCTACATCATCTCTCTTAAGGTATTTTCTTTCCGTACAATACTCTTCCGTTCGTTCAAGTTTCTTTCGTTTAAAAAGAATAATAAAAAAAACATAATAAATACTAAATTAAAGTCGTGTTTACATTCCCTTCATAAAAGGCAACCTGAGACAAAAAGGAAAAAGGTGTGTAATATGAGGAAAATTTTTGTAAATCAAATTCCTGTTCTCTTTCATTATCGTTCAATATTGGAAGTTTGCTTGAAAGAAAGAAAAAAGAACAGGATGAATGCATACATATTTTGTTAGTCATAAGAGAAAAGTAGAAAAATTATCTACGAAAATCATCTCTCGTTCTTTATAATCTCAAAACAAATTCATATTTGAGTCAGTGATGTTTCTATTATAATCACATATCCATTTACAAATCTGTATATAAAGCAGAATGTTTGTCCAATGTTTGGTCTATTACACAAATTCACACTATAGTTTTGGCATACTTGTAGGTTATAAGAAAAAGATTGTACACTACTATTTAGAATTTTTAAAATGTGTATCCTACAGGGAGATAATAGTGTTCAAAATTTATCCCAAAAATCGAGTACCTCACGAGCAACTCACGTTAGGAAGATGAACCTTGGTATACTCACTCCTTATTAAAAATAATTGAACATACTGTATTATCCAACGTTTTGGAAAATGCTGATTTTTAAAAGCAAAGGTACCATTATTATAGTTTTCACAATAACTAAAAATAACATAAACATTCTCTGTTCCATTATCACGGGAAAACGGGTTTATCATTCAATTTTTTATTGTCTGTCCTATTATCATGGGAAAATTGGTGTATCAATTGATTTTTTATTGCCCGTCTCATTATCATAGAAAAACGGGTGTATCGTTTGATTTTTTTGTCATGCCATTATTATGCGAAAATCGGTGTATCGATTGATTTTTTTTTATTACGTGTCTCATTGTCATGGGAAAACAGGTGTATCATTTGATTTTTATTGTCTGTCCATTATCATGGGAAAACGGGTGTAACATTTTAATTTTTCATTATCTGTATCATTGTCATGGGAAAATGGGTGTATCATTTCAATTTTCTTATTGAATGTCCCATTATTATTGGGCAACGGGTGTATCATCTGATTTTTTATTGTCTGTCCCGGGAAATCGGTGTATCAATTGATTTTTTATTGCCCGTCTCATTATCATGGAAAAACGGGTGTATCATTTGACTTTCTATTGTCTGTTCCATTATCATGGTAAAATCGATGTATCAATTGATTTTTTATCACGTGTCACATTATCATGGGAAAACGGGTGTATCCTTTGAATTTTTTATTGCCTGTCCCATTAACATGGGAACTTGGGTGAATCATTTGATTTTTTATTGTCTGTCCATTATCATGGGAAAACAGGTGTGTCATTTGAACTTTTTATTGCCTGTCCCATTAACATGAGAAAATGGGTGTATCATTTGAATTTTCTTATTGTCTGTCCCATTATTATTGGGAAATGGGTGTATCATCTGATTTTTTTATTGTCTGTCCCATTATCATGGGAACACAGTGTATCACTAATTTTTAATAGCAGTTAAGTTGTCCTGAATTTCAAACATGATTACACTTTGAATACAATGCATATCCTGACGAGGGAAGGAGTATCAATGTTTCACAAAGAATAACAACTGCACAGATTCGAACTAATTTCTGTGCATTAAAAACAGGCATTTCTGCTAGTACAGTGTATTATAAAATGCCACTCTATAAAAATATATTTAGTTCTAGAGAAAGTACTAGTACATTAAGCGATTAAATGACTTTGTGAACAATATTAGGTTAAACCGATATACTTAATAATTATTGATCAAGGTACAGTCCGCAGCAAAAACCCAGTAACATGAGCATGTAAGTATATTGTGAAACGACGAAGTCCTTTGCTCCAAAATAAGTGTGCAGTTGAGGACGTCGAGGTTTTTCCTGGCGTGATTCGTGCCACTTACACGTTATGTTGATTCCCTGCGCTGTTAGGCATAGTTTCGCAATAAACTTACATGCTAATGTTGCAGATTTTTTGCTGCAGACTGTACACGCGTTTAACAAAAATTGGTATACAGGATAATGTTTTGACATTATAGATCAAACACAAAACATTCCGTCGAAAAAGAATTTCATCGATACACAATACGCACAGCCAGTTGTGATGCACATATGAAACACACAGTGTCACAATCTTAAATGGCAAGATATGCCATCTATAATGATGTTTAAGTAAATATATGCCATTTAATGAAAATAAAATAATTTATCGACTTTATTGGATCTGATATTCTTGTTGGAACATTCATTACAGAGTATATTTAAACTGGTGTTACTCAAAATGAAAAATAAAAAAAAGGAACATTTAAACTACCTTAAACTGTTTATAATTTTGTTTAACTTACACGTGTTAGATATAAACCTACAGAAAATGAAGGAAAATCTGCATGATATGAAAGAAAACACGTCATTCGAACAAATACTAACAAGGGCGCCCATGTTGTGGTTTCCAAGGGGGGGAGGGCAAGTATAAGCGACGTTTCAGAAATAGTTTCAAATTTTGCTGTAACTAATGTAAAAAATTCCATTGAATTTCGATATTCTGAAGTACAATTTCCTCTAGGGGGACCAAGCGCCCCACATTGCCCCTCCTGATGGGCACCCTTGAATACTAATTGTGTATTTGTGTCATACTTGTCAAACTCAAAGAGCAAAATTATCGATTTTCGATTATAAAATTATCTTGTATTACAAAAAAATATCCTATATTCGTTATGCATGTGTTAATTGTAAAATATATATATATATATATATATATATATATATATATATATATATATATATATATATATATATATATATATATATATATATATATATATATATATATATAAAATTACTAGTAATAGCAATAATGTATAATAAAATTATCTAAACCCTGTTCGGCCTAAGCTCTAAACTGCGACAAACAAAGCCACGTGAAAGTAAATCTCGCTGATTTGCTGTTGGTTTACCGACGCTTGTACTCCTCCGCAAAATACTCCATATGATTTGGTTATTACTTTTACTATGAAGCTCCATATAAAACTACTACATTATTATAAATGACAAAAATATAATACGGATTATCTGATAAAACTGCAATCGAGTGTGGTTAATGAAACAATAGAAATAAACACTACGCATGCGCACTAATTATGGCGCCAAAACTGTGGACGCGTGTTCTGCTTTCAAGCCTGAAATACGGCTAGCATGAATCCTGGTTCCACGAGTGTTGTGGCGAAACACCAACAAGATAAACCTTTACTCACTAAGCAACAATTGTTTATCAGAGAAATTCATTTTTTAAAAAATCTTTCGAGTTTTTTTTCTTTCTTTCTTTTCTGCTGCTGCTGTAAGTATCTGGCCAACACGAGACAGTATTGTCAAAATGCACTTGTATAATTTGCTCCTCCCCGTAGGGAGTGGGAGTAATAACATCACTAGCCAATCGTATTTGTGACAAGCGGAAGGATACAAATATTTTACTTATGGGAGTTTAGAGCTTACGCTGAACAGGGAATAGTAATCTTCAGTTTTGAACTCCAAATCGGTGTCAATGTCCTCACGATTTTTTAAAATCCTTATTAACACTACTGTGAACAGGAACTATATTTCCACCGCCTCGTTAACGTAATTTAATTTAAAGATTGGATACAGGATAGCCAATTCTCAAATCGTCATTGATTTATTTTAGCGGAAATAATTGTTTAAAAAAAAAAAAACGTCAGTATATGTTCTATTCAAACGTCAGTATATATTCTAAAATTATTTCACCTATGATCGCAAGGGTATTCTCGTATATAACATTAACGCTTAAATTACCTATATCACGATAAATTAACGTATGATTTGTGTTTTAAAAAAAATCCCTAAGTACATTGTTGGTTTTTAAAGATAGATCACCTTTAATTATTCATATTAACACTTCCACCACAGGCTGCATAAATACGAAGGTGTAATTTTATATTACCGATTTTTTTTTCTTTTTTATTGTTCTCTTTTGACAACTGTCACACGAAAATATGACAAAGCCTAAGCTTAACGTACAGAATAAACATCAACCCCGAATTATTATTATTAAATATATTTCTCTCAAGTTCAATGCTCTTTCTCTCTCCACCCCACACCCTTTCCTTTTTTACGAAAAATTTTCTCAGCTCTAATGCTTTCAGCCCGATTGCCTCTTGAAAAACCATTGCTGTGCGAGTTATGGTGTCATCTGTACTATCTCAACGATCTCATTCCCCCCTTTTATTTTTCAGCTGCGGATTAAACCTGGGAATACCAAATGTGACTGGATTTAAAGCTTCAGTTTTCCAGCCGTCCATACTGTCAGATTGCCTTCCGTGATCTCCTCCTGTGTGGAGCAGTCTTTGAGAAAGGAAGCCCTTTTGTTTTGTGGATTTGCGTGTCATTTCACGATTTTTTTTTTTTTCAAAGGACTACGTATTATATTTGGTAAAAATGTCATAAATAGTAAACAGAGCTGGTCCAATACTTGCCAAGTACACAGAGGTGGACCGTTTGTCTTGTAACAAAGACCGCACCTTACCTTCTAAGTTACTATAAATAACATTTAAATACAGGGTGGAGCAGATAAAAAATATCTCGTGTAATGCAGTTAAATTATAGAAACAAAGAGTTACCATTTATTTACAATGAAAAATAGTGAAAATAGAGAGAAAAATATTGTGAAAAATACATTTATAGAAGACCTTGAAAGTGACCCCCTGCGACATCAATACACAGCTCTGCACGTATATTCAGATACACCCGGCGTAAAGTTCGGATATCGATGGTGGCAACTTCATTGCTAATGTTGTCTTTCAGTTTCTGTATTGTGTGTAGATTAGTTTCATAGACCTTGCTCTTTAGGTGTCTCCACAGGAAGAAATCACATGTTATTAGATCCGGCGAACGTGGTGGCTACAAACCCTTTCTGACAGTTCTTTCCTTAGAGAAGACATCATGGTCTCATTCCAAGGATACCTTAGCAGTATGGCATGTTGCCCCATCTTGCTGGATGAAGCAGTATTGTCATTCATATTCAGTGAGTTGAGCACCAAATGCATAAAAGAAAATTCCATACATGCAATCGTGTTGATGATAGTGTCAAAAAATATCGGTCGAATGATGCATGTTCTTGTTACACTGCATCAAATGCCGATTTTTTTTTTTTTTTTTTAAATCATGGAGTGGTTGCTGACAAAACAATGTTAGGGTTCACCGTTGCCCAGCTACTCGTGTTCAGTGAATTCACATGACCGGAAAGATGAAATCATGCTTCATCACTCATGATGTAATGGAAAGGGTCTAACAAACTATCCTTAATGTTATTCAAGAATGCTAACAATCGATAATTCTTGTATGTCGATTGTTGCATATTATCGATTGTTGAAGAAATAATTAATAATAAGAATATCGATAATTGCATAAACTGTCCATTATTGTAGATGTATACTCAAGTTTAGAAGTCGAAATATTGCATTCGCATCCAAAGAGGATGCGGGCTACTTTTAACTGCGTCACCCTGTATAATTGTATCTGGTTCGATCCCAGCTCGCGCAAAGTGAACTTTGTGGTGGACAAACACTGTGTGCGTTGGTTTCCTCGGGGTTTTCCCGTTTCCTCTCACTTTCTTCATTACACCATTTCATTCATTTCTCATCATCACCGTCTTTTTTAGCCTAGCTGGCATAACTGTGGGACGTCGAACTCAAAGATTTCATTTCCCTGTATAATTAAATATTTGCTTTTTTTTTAAAAAAAAAAAAAAATACTTTTTTACGTCTGTGCATCATGGTGTTTCTTTGCATCTACGCAACTACGCAGCGGAGGAATAATATAATCTCTGGCATTAAAAAATATATGGCGGGATGTTCGAAGTACCGAGGAGTTCTTAATTTAATAGTGTAAAATATATGTATTGGTTACTCTTTGAAGTTTAAATTGTGATTCGCACTGTGATTTGTAATAATCTAGTTCTATTATGCTTAATTATTTTAAGTGGCTTTGCCCTAACACTGTATAACTCTTGAATAAGCTGACAGTACTTTTAATACGAACCTGAAATCCCTCTAAGGCTAAAAAATAGGATGAAGTAAACTTGCCCCAACTCTTTTAAATAATGAATTACGTAAAGGCAATGGAAAATGCCAAAATGTAGAATCTGAGCCAGGTAATGGCTATAAATTACCATTAAATCAAGGTCAAAAAGTTGGGTGTGCAATTCACAATGTCCTAGTTACTGTGCACCCAAATTTATACGTACAATATACGAAAGGTCTTGAAAACAATCATCAGTTCACGTTTTACTATACCAGGTTATCCACCGGGCCTCTTTTCCTGAGCACCTTAACCCCTTTCTGCATGATTTTTTTTTTCTTTTAGCGAAAAAAAAATCAGTATTGGAAATCCTCATATGGAAATTTGAAAAATGAATTAAAACTTGAATTTTAGATTTTTCACTTAATTCCGACGAGAAATAAGTAAGTGCCATATATGACACACTTACAACTCACAAAGAACATGCCAGATGACACCAAAATCTCTTATTCATACACGTCAATATCTCACACAGCAGACAAAATAGTCATTTGATGCCTTTGATAAATTACAAAAAAAGCTAAAGTGAAAAAAGAGTATGTGCCATATATGGCACGGCATGCAGTAAGGGGTTAAGAAGCACTATCACGGCGAAATTAAAATACGCTAATTTTACAGTAATTATGAGATATCTTCAAATAGATAAAAGATAATCGAAAAGTGGAACAAGATTTTCTTAGACAATATACCGTTATCGAGACTCACTGATAACGGTAGCTATATTTTGCGTGAGATACCGTTATCAAGACTCACTTATCTGATTTCGATTTCCAGCCACTTAGAAAATCGACATTTACTTTCGCGATTACTTTACTACCTCAAGCAAAATAATAGTCTAAGTCTGTCTTTTACAATTTGGCGACTGTCATCTTTGGTTAATGGTTGCTTGCAGCGTCGCTTAATCTTCTAGCTTAGAAGACATCAATGTAATACACTGAAACATTAAGACATTAAAAAAAATCAAAAATTGTTAGGTTGGTGTTTCACTTGCACTTACTTACTTGCAGAACTAAACCGGTTTATTTTGTCAGAATCGAAAGAGGATGAGAGTAAAATATCTGCCTCAGGATAAAAGGTATGAATGAAAACCATAAAGTTCCCATTTCTTCGTTTCGACAGAAAAATGATCTTCGCTATTATCGTTCATTACTAACGATATATTTCCTTGCCTTCTTGTAGACTTTTAACTATTCTATACATAAGACTGGGACGACCGTGTGTCTCTGTCGACAGGCTTCTAAGCATGGATTGTAACATATGTTTCATCATCCCAAAATTGAGTTTATCTTCGTCTCTATCTCTCTCCTGAAACCAAAGTGGTTAAATATACCATTTCTGGTTGCAGTATCGATCGCCATATGCCAAATATATGAGTAATCTGTGTATGTCCGAGTCATTCTAATGACGATGTGAATGGTGTGTCGGTAATCTATTCACCACATCGGTCTATTACCGTACACTTTGTATGTTTAATTATTTATTGTCAACACAACAGGATATAACCCAATTACAGTGTCGAGAATTACATAATTATATACCCTATAATTACATATTCATAACGGCACTTCTAAATTTCTTAGGTGACATATCACATATATCCAATTCATTGCTATTTACACACATTCTATTATACAAAGTTGTTGTTCTCCGGATTGGTGATTGCATCAATATATTAGTGTTTTATTTTCTACAGTAATAGAGGCCAGTATATTTACGTGTTTTTAATGAAGGAACATGAAAATTCAATAAAGAAACTAAGTCAGGACAGTCCCAAATAGTTTCAGTTACTTTCGGAATGAATAACAAATCAATCATATAACGTCTTTGTTCTAGAGTTGGAAGATGAAAGTTTTCAAGGATGGTTTTATAACTGTGGTAAGTAGGATAAATGTGAGTTTCTTTTTAGGTCAGAAATTTTAAAAAATTTGCCTGTATTTTTTTTTCTAATTGCTTACAATGTTTTAATTGAATCGGATCCCAAATTGTCGACGCACACTCTAAATTTGAAGGAACATATGTATTGTATAATCTTTGTAATGTTAAACAGTTCTTAAATTCTTTTCCTGTTCTAATTAAGAATCCTAAAAGCTTAAACGTTTCACTTGTTATATTTGCAATGTGACTGTTAACTTAGCATCAAATGTAACACCAAGATCCTGAACTAAATCATGTCTATTTGCTACATATTTATTAATTACATAATCAAAGTGACGAGGTGATTTACTCCTAATAAACGATAACACTTTGCACTTGCTTGCATTAATTAGAAGAACGCCAGTTACTGTACTAATATGATCTAAACTTCGCTGCAGTTTTATGTTATCGTTCGGAGAATTGATTTTAGCATATATTTTTAGATCACCCGCATATAGTGATTTTTCATGGTCAGTAATACAGTCAGTAAGTCATTAATAAACAAAAAAAAAAAAAAAATAACAATGGTCCTAAGTTTGAACCATGAGGAACTCCTGAGAATGCAATATATTCTTTAGATTTGTATGCATTAAAAAGAACAGATTGTCTACGATTAGACAGGTACGTCGAGAAGAACTTAATCAATGGCGGAGAAAAGTGAAAAAGCTTTATCTAGTGATATGTTGTGACTAATTTTTTTCCAAGTCAATATAAATCACATCGACTTGGCTACCTACATCTAATGAATTCGATATAAAATTTGTAATAATTGCAAGGTTTGTTACTGTGGTTCTTTGTGGAATAAAGCCACCATGCTATTTAACTGAGATAACCAGTCTGACATGATTAAAGATTCGCCGATATAAGATATTGCTGTGGGTCGAAAGTTGGTAATATCTTGACTATTGTTGTATTTTGGAATTGGGCAAATTAAAGCTACGTATGTACGAAGATATTTCCAAAACTTCCCGGCCTAACACTGAAATACCGCGCCACTGGTCGTCGTTATTTGTGGCATACAATGCCATCTATGGAATAAATAATGTACCAATTTCAATTGTCTAGCAGCATCAGTTCTTGGGACAGTCACTTGAGTAAGTCGCTGTGTATGAGATCGCATCCTGCATGACAAATGCTCCAGTCTTCACGGTTGTTGTAGCAAAGACTGCAGTACAAGACTATGGCTTCGAGAAGTTTCAGCACCCACCATACACCACAGATTTAGCACTGCAGCCTCACACACCATACACCTCAGATTTAGCACTGCAGCCTTGACAACAACAGCCATGACGACTAGAGCATTTGTTATGCATTATGCGAGCTCAAGACACAACGACGGATTCAAATGACTGCTTCCAACAAACTGACGCAGATAGGCAGTTGAAAATCATAGATGACACTACATGTCATGAACGGCTTACTACCAGTGGTCTTGATATTTCAGTGTTACGCTAATCATTCGCAATACCCTCGTACATAAAAAAAAAAAAATGTAACACTCACTGACGTAAGTGGAAATCTTTTACAGGATAAAATAAAACGAACTACTACACATGAAACTTGCCATTACTTTTAAGCCAAAAACTTTTTTTTTTTTTTGTACTTCCCAATATCAGTTGAACAAGAAATCACTACAAAAAGAAGAAACGAAATCCTACCGTTTGCTATTACCAATATACGGAAAGCTAAAAGAGCCAGATTGGAGGAGAGATATTCGAAGGTTCTCTTCCGCTGTGAAAATTTTCCTCACAGGAAAAGAATCCAATGTCGTAGCCGTAAGAACAATGGGTTGCCTTATTGTGCGGAAGACACAGGAAGCGCGAAACCTTCTTCAAAAAGGGCGATTATGAAAGTTTTTTTTTTTTTTCTTACTTTCATCTTTAATCTCGCCCTCCGAGAAGGATCAATACACACAGAAAATTCTTCGGCGGTAGATTAGATGCTAACATTATTATATATACGTACATCCACATTCCTATACAAAACATGTGATGAAGAAAAAGTAAATTAGATCTCTTTTAACTCTGCATTCACAATCTAAATTCCGCTGCAGTATCACAAGTGCTGCAGTACGCTAAGCGAGACAAATGCAGTAATTTAGGCTTTTCCACGTCATTAAGATAGAACACCACACACTTGCATTCCGGTTATAAAGTGAGTTATAAATAAAGTTTGCTTGCTTGTTCTTAAATACAGATTGTCCCGAAAGAAATGCAACCCAAACTTTGATCGAGTATATTTTTGAAGTAAGAATGACAGAGACATTATCTTTCTGAAAAAAGTTATCGTTGTTTATAGAGATATTTTGAGAATAAAACCGATTAGATAAATCGTAAAGTTGAATTTTAGTAATTGTTTAAACAGGTGTCTACTAAAATTCAAAAATGAAATTTCGTGACTTTTTCTTTACTACATCATAAAATTTCGTAACATTCTCAAGAGCGAATTTGGGTACGAATTAGGCCAAAATGCAAGTAATAGAAGCATCCTTTACTTGCGATTTGGTGGCGTCTAAAGCCGACATTTTCGGTGGTGATTTTTTGACGTTTTATAAAACTAAATTTTCCATACTGCACTTATTTTTGTACAGATACAAAAAAATTCTGAACCAAAAGCTAAATTCCGTGACTTTTTCTTGACTTTCATGACCGTTTTCTGATTTCGTGACTCATGACCCATAGACATCCTGTTAAATGACTATAAGTGTAATTTAAAAAGATTGTAAATTTTTATAATCAACTGCGAGGAACAGAAAGAAAGATTAATTGCGGCAATTCTTAATTTAAAACTTTAGTACGCATCAATTTATCAGATGGAACAAAAACTGGATGTTGTTTTGCAGTGTTGACGGTTGTAAAGGATACTTTTTACGTATTCAGAAAAAATAATTTTTAAAAATAAAATAGCACATTCTGGCAACAATGTTCCAGCAAAAATACTACCACAGGTGTAAACTCATCCTCGCACATGTTGGGCAATGGGATTTATCAATAAAATAGTAAATTGATTTTTTTTTTGCAAAAAGATAAAAAAAACTATAAAAAGAATTAGTCACCAGCAACTGAAAAGTAAGTATATAAGTAATGTGCCGAACGGATAAGTATGATGTACCGAATAACGAGATGCAATCTCCAGAAGTTTGTCGTACAACAGGAAGATTCCGGATTCAATTCGCAAGTTTCAATGTGAAATCCCTCAGAAACCCGAATTTGGCGAATGAATTTCGAGTAGGGATGGGGATTTTACACCCCAAATTATAAATTTAGGTTTCCCTTTGGCTGCGCCGAGCAACGAAACGGAATTTTAAAGCTTTCCGTCGGTTTATAGTTAAAAAAAAAAAAAAAAACTAACTGATAAGTTTTATTGAGCTGAATTCTTTGATTTGGATGAGTGAAAAAAATCTTATGCGTAGTTCTCGAGATTTTTTGTAAATCTCAAAATTGATGATGAACCATGCTACCTACCAAAATGAAACTAATACAGAAGAGTATGCTCGGATCAAGCTTAGTTTTTTATGGCATAAGCACACGATGACAGTACATAGTATTGACTAATAATATACAGCATACAATTATATGATTAATTCTTATTAACCTATAAATTATATGACTAGGTGTATGATTAACTTGAATTCTTCTTCAACTATAATGTACAAAGATGATACATTTACCAACCATATCAACCTGAACAAAAAGGCATCCTTGATGGTAAATTCTCATAGTTAGTTTCCGAGAAACTTGAGGAAAATAAATTTATATTGAGGTGAAATAAAACTAAGCCGTCTGTTGTCAATAATAATTGATATTTTTTATGATGCGGGAACAGATTGTTTATGTACTGTATAGTGTAATATCTTACATGTGGTCTATATTTGTAAAAACCAATAAGTGCTTCTTATATGTAAAGAAAATCACGTGCTTTTTTGCTCCAACTGCTACAAGCAAACACAACGTTATCATCACCAGGACATGTAACAAAGGAACTAGCGCCTCCTGTGTCCAAAACAGAGTATACAACACGATATAAAACCTTTATTAGCATCAGTTTCGGCTGGTGATTTAACTCTCTCTTAGCTCGCCTGAAAGTCTAAAAAGATCTAACCTAACTCACGCCACAGCTTTAAAGTTTCTTGCCCACTCAGCTTGCCTGGAGCTCTGTAGGAGCTCAACCACTGTTTTTGCTTGCCTGGGGCACTAAAAAAATCCTAACCACAACCACCTAACTTGCCTGGAGATCTATGGTTTTTCCGCCCGCTTAGAGGTCTGCGGGACCTTACATCTCTTTGCTTGACCGGCACTAAAAAATGTTAAACTCTTACCACTTATCTTGCCTAGAGCTCTGTGGTATCTTTAACAATTTATTACAATTGGCTGCCTGGGCCTTGAGACATGTATTTACCTAAATTACATTAAAAACTTTACATTGGTCTTCAGTCCACTTTTATAGTGACTTTGTGTATATTTCTATATAACAAAAAAGTTGTAAAAAAAATCCCATGTGTTAAATTGCTCTACCTACTACCTTGTTGAGTTGATTTTAGTTTAGCGTCTCTTTCAGCAGCGAAGCTATATGAGACGTGGACCTACTGATTAACGTGGAATCCGAACCACATAAGCTCCCGTCGGGAATCGAACCCGGGTCTCCCACGCCAAAGGCGCGTACGCTAACCGGTTAGCCCCGAGGGAGCTCTACCTACTACCTTATAAAGGTAATTTTACAATAGGCCAAAATACACTATTAACTAGTAGATGGTGCTAAATTGCTCTACCTACTACCTTATTATGGTAATTTTATTACAATAGGCAAAAAATACACTATTAACTAGCAGATGGTGCTAAATTGCTCTACCTACTACCTTATTATGGTAATTTTATTACAATAGGCAAAAAATACACTATTAACTAGCAGATGGTGCTAAATTGCTCTACCTACTACCTTATTATGGTAATTTTATTACAATAGGCAAAAGATACACTATTGACTAGCAGATGGTGCTAAATTGCTCTACCTACTACCTTATTATGGTAATTTTATTAGAATAGGCAAAAATACACTATTAACTAGCAGATGGTGCTAAATTGCTCTACCTACTACCTTATTATGGTAATTTTATTACAATAGGCAAAAGATACACTATTGACTAGCAGATGGTGCTAAATTGCTCTACCTACTACCTTATTATGGTAATTTTATTACAATAGGCAAAAAATACACTATTAACTAGCAGATGGTGCTAAATTGCTCTACCTACTACCTTAGTATGGTAATTTTATTACAATAGGCAAAAAATACACTATTAAGTAGCAGATGGTGCTAAATTGCTCTACCTACTACCTTAGTATGGTAATTTTATTACAATAGGCAAAAAATACACTATTACCTAGCAGATGGTGCTAAATTGCTCTACCTACTACCTTATTATGGTAATTTTATTACAATAGGCAAAAAATACACTATTAACTAGCAGATGGTGCTAAATTGCTCTACCTACTACCTTATTATGGTAATTTTATTACAATAGGCAAAAAATACACTATTAACTAGCAGATTATTATTCTAACAATAGCATACTACATTTGATATAGTAATAATAATAGCAATAATGACAGAGGATTATACACTTACTGCATAGATTTTAAATTCTGATCTAAAATCTACTGCATAGATTTTAAATTCTGATGGGATTTTAAATTCTGAATGCTAAACATATTGTATATTTTGTTGCTACCATTTAGCTCCTATTCAAATTATGTATTTTGGAATAATGTCCATTTTTGTTGACATACAACATTTATTGGAGCGTTATTTCGCAAACGGTGAACATAAATGGCTTAATTAATTAATACATTATGGTTTGTGTTTTATCTAGCAACATTTTGAGTCACTTAGTTACAAACATTATACTGGAAATCCTCTATGGATTTTGTTCCACATTGCTTTATTACAATATAATAATATGTGCGTGATTACGTACATTTAACAAGTGAAAATTGCAAATAGATATATAAAAAGAATATATATATGTAAGGTTCAGCATCACATTAATTCAATGCATGTGTACACACTTTTATTTCACCTCATCCCCTATTCCGTCTGTTTTTATGTAACAAGTCAGCATTTTGAATCTGCATCTGAAATGGAATCAACAGAGACAATAACAGAGAACATAACGTGTATGCAACACATGTACTGTATACGGTACTAGCAGCAGAAATTATCTTTTAATCGATATAAACATGTAGTATTGCCAATCGGCCAAGCTTTGTAACTGCAAAACAAGACTGCAAGCTCAATTCTCAAAAGCGACAGCCATACTGGTCGCAGCACAATTGACACTAAACGATAATCGAATTAGAGTTCCAATGTGTGTGTATTTATGTGTGGGTGTGTGAATGTGTGTGTGTGTGTGTATGTCCGACTAGATGAACTAAACTCGTCAAGCTTCATCGAACACAAACAACAACTGGATTAAATTTGAAGCTGGAATACATTCCCAACGCCCAATGGCTATGGACCTTCCAACAGGACGAATTCTGCTAATATACACACATGAATATGAAATACCATATGTTGAAATTCATGATGGAAACAAAGAAAAAGAAAAAAAAACAGTACTGATGTTATAGTCGAAGAGAAAACTCACATAAAAGGACAACTTGATTATATATATATATATACACCATTCCTAAATTCGTTCGATGTTTCCAGTAATGCAATTCTTTTGTTCCCTTTATCATGTCTTTTCAATACTCCCTCCCCCTCTAAATTAAATTAAATTAATAATGCTCCAATATCAAAAATACCGGTATAAGAAAAATTATTTAATAAATTGCCTATTCGGTAGAATACACGATGACGCCATTATACACCACGAAAGTACCTTAGAAAAAAAAAGTATTTGTCGAAATCTATATCATGTTCTCATACTACCAAGGGTGCCCATCGGGGGGCAAGGTGGGGCGCTCGCTCCCCCTAGAGGAAATTTTACTTCAGAATATCGAAAACAATAGAATTTTTAGTATAGTTATAGCAAAATTTGAAACTATATTTCAAATGTCGCTTTTTCTCCCCCCTTTCCCCCTTGGAAACCGCAACATGGGCGCTCTTGCTTACTACCACTTTTCGAAAATATTAGGATGCAGCTTACACACAAGAATGATGAGAAATGCAACTCTTACTTGGTACGTGTGTGCCTAAAGCATCAATCGTAACCGCAATATTATTGGGTTAACTATACCTGCCATCAGCAGCGTAGGTAGGATTTTTACGGGCGGAAGATCGTTCGTGTTTAACACGTTTTGAGCAAAAATCAAAAATAACTTGAGGCCGTGGTTCAGTTGATACATTGTCCTGGCATTAGAAAGGTCTTGGGTTCGAAATTTGGTCACCATCCTGATTGAAGTTTACTCAGAGTTTCGATGTGAAGTGATGGGTTTCCCTATGTTTAGTTGCTTATTTACTTATTTTTGAAATATAAAATCTTGACTGATAGTTGCCTTTCTTCATTAACATAACAAAATATTTTAACGCAAAAGAAATAACATATAAATAAACGAGTCACAATATACTTTTAAGACAAACGCTACACTCCAGATTTATTATAGTAAATTATTTGTTTTCTACACCCTGGAAATGGCTATGTGCTATTCTAGTGTCTGCTATCCTATTATACGCAATTATTTCATCACGAAATTTACTCGCAGTGTCTTAGTTGTTTCTTAGGATAGCAATCGTATTCATGGGCGCAGTTTTCATTTTAGAACTTTCCCTTCCTGGCACAAATACGTATTCAGACGTATAGCATAAAAAACAACTGTGCAAAAAGCACAAACTAACTTGTGCTAGGTTGCCAAAAGCGAGAACACTATTTAACCGAGTAAGGGGAGGAGCGCAGCAGAGCTCGAAGCGACGAAGGGTATGTGTATAAACGAGGATGGTGCAATAAACACATTGAGTTGAGTTGAGTTGATTTTAGTTTAGCGTCCCTTTCAGCAGCGAGGCTATATGAGACGTGGACCTACTGATTAACGTGGAATCCGAACCACATGAGCTCCCGCCGGGAATCGAACCCGGGTCTCCCACGCCAAAGGCGCGTACGCTAACCGCTTAGCCACGGAGGAGCTCAATAAACACATTGGTTAAAGCACTTGTCGTGATTTCACATTTGTAACTCTATAATTGTATATTTTATTTTATACAAGACGACTGTGTACTTGTATAAAATCAGGGTTTGCACAAGTGAGCCCAGCCCGAAAAAAACACCGTTTTTTTTTTTCGGGTTGGACCCACCTGGGAAAAAAAAAACACTTTAAAACCCACCTGACTTTTTGATCTTTTGTCAGTATATTATCAGTACAACTAAGGTGATCATATTGAAAGTTACTTTTATCAGATTTTGGACTTCCCTTGGGTGAATCAGATACTTTCATGTTAACACTATACAACAACATTCAATGTTAGACCTATATAAAGCTCTGAATGTACTGAATGAATAAAAAAGCTTACCTTAGCTTGAGATAATTATAGAACAAATTAATGTATGGATTGTGTTTATAGCCTACTTGAAGTAAAATATGCGATTTTATATTTTAGAAAATACTTTCTGTGAATAATGTGCTCGGCGATGCTGAGGGACGTTATCCCTCATATGAGTTTAAGGCCATAGGTCCCTGTACCACCAGTAAATATGTAAATACATTAGTAAAGCTATTAGTATTATTTCATACATTAAATGGTAACACAAGTAATCTTCAGTACAATTTGGCTTTCCAACAACAACAGTTTAGTTCCGTCATTAGTTGCTACTCTTCAAATAAGCATTCTGTAGAATCAAAACCAGCAACAGCGTAAAAATTCTGGTCAAATTTAAGAAGCTTAATGCTCGGAGTTCCGAAGACTATCTAACGCTACTATTTCAGGAGCTGAATTTAAACTTCCGTACTAGTTTAAGTGTCGATGTACAGTAAAGAAAGTTGTATTTTTGGGGAAAACCCGTCATGAAAAAAGTGTTCGGGAGATTGCCGCAATTGAACGCACAAAGCCTCGGAAGTGAATACTTCAACAATAAAACTATTAATTTTAAGCTGAAAGATATTTAATTTCATTTAAGACATTTTGAAACATTTAATTTTTGTTTTAAATTCATTTTCGAGAAAGAACCGTCTTGCTAGTGCCAGGGAAACGCCCATAATTGAGCGCGCAAAGTATCGGAAGTGAACTTCAACAATAAAACAATTTATTTTACGCTGGAAAATATTTGCCATATAAGATATTTTGAAACATTTATTTTATAATACATGAATTATATCTTTGTTTTAAAATAATATAAATTATTTGGTATTCATACTGTATTTGGCGAACGTTAATGAGGCTCCTGGAATGATTCGATCTACATTTGTTCGTTTGTCTGCCTGTACCACACCCATATTACAAGGTACAACTTTCGGTTTTTTAAGTTTTAATTTTCAGGGTAGAAGCACGAGACACACTAAATTTCCTGCATAGATTTTGGCTGCATACCAACGTAAAATTTTAAAATAGCGGCATTTTTTTTTAAAATGACAGATATCCACGCTACAAAGCGCAATTTTCGGTCTTTTAAAAACAAATCTTCAGAGTAGAAGCACGAGATACACTAAATTAGCTGTATATGTATTTTGGCGGCGATCCAACGTAAAATTTCAAAATGGCGACCATTTTTCAACTAATGTGTATCCATACTACAGGGTGCAATTTTCGGACTTTTAAGTTGAAATTTTGAGGGTAGAAGCAAGAGACATTCTAAATTTGCCGTATAGATTTTCTCGGCGATCCAATATAAAATTTCAAAATTGCGTCCATTTTTTCAAAACAATATACTAGTGAACAGAAAATTCTTGCACGTTGCGACAATGACAATCTTGAAATATAAATCACATTTTAACACTTTTACCCCAAAGATATGGAAATATTAAAAAAAAATAATAATAATAAACCCGAAAAACAATAAAACCCAAAAATATCCAAAAAAACTCATATGGGCCTAGGTGGGTTGTTTTTTTTCACAAATAACCGTTTTTTTTTTTAACCCTGTATAAAATATACTTTTACTGCATCGTGCAGAAACACTCCACCGGTGAAAATTTGTACGTTACACAGTCGTCTTTAATATGTACTCTCGCTTTTTAACTTTAGTATAGCTCTTGTAATGGTATCACACTTATAACATTACACTTGTAAACATGAAATACTGGTTCCCTACATTATGAAAAATTCTTTCGACAATGGAAATCCTCTTTTATATACACTCACTCATTTTAACCATAAAGTTA
Organism: Thermobia domestica; assembly: GCF_964235325.1. Classification (NCBI taxonomy): domain Eukaryota; kingdom Metazoa; phylum Arthropoda; class Insecta; order Zygentoma; family Lepismatidae; genus Thermobia; species Thermobia domestica. The sequence goes on from NC_137458.1 coordinate 50,143,434, forward strand.
TTATTTTTATAACAGACAATCCTAAATCAGTACTACAGTATTTATAACAGGCGATGTACTAAATATTGATATAAATTATAATTTTCATGCGAGTTTAATTAAAGACTAAACAGTGAAAATTTCATGAAGATAGATTAATTATGAATCTAGAATACAGATGCAACACAGAAAGAAAAAGAGACTAGGTGTTACACACTTGTACAAAAACTAATTATAAAGTACCGCAATGCGAATGCCGACAATTATAGTCCCACAGTAATTTATTTGTTATTCCAAGTGTGAAAATTTCCGCCAAAATTCATCACAATTTGTGTGCACTGAAAATATTCCTGCCCCTTAAATTCATCATACGCATACATAGAAGAGGTTCCTTGTATATCCGCAGGTACAAGGGCGCAATTTACCAAGAACACCTTGTCCGTGAATCTCAACTACCCTCTTTCTGCGGTTCTCCGCTGTGCAGCACCATACAAGGCTAATTCAATTGCAATTTCTTCCCTCTCTACCTTCGCACTCATATTAATTTGAAAAGTAGTAAGAGAAAGGGTGGGGAGAAATACAACATAGCCAAGAGAACAACAACGCTATCTAGCATTGAAGAAAGGAACCAGCCAACCACTTCACCTGCCCTGCCCTGCCCTGCATCACCTTTTCTGATTGTCTGCGAGCTTAACTTATTCATTAATGTTAAAGACACAAGAGTTATCCCACAGAACGGAATATTAAACAACGCCCCCTTCATCTTCTCGCTATGCTGCTGTGAAAGTATAGAGGGCGCCACTTCAGAGAACAAGTGAGCATCAAAAGCTATCTGCTGAATGCACGTGGTTTCAGCAGACACAAGAGGGAATTGAGAGTTTCCTGATTTTATAAATAATTCTCTTTCCATTCTCGGTTTTCATTATACTGGCAGAAAAGTTTTTTTTTTCGGCAAATGATTTGGCCACATTGTTTCATCGTGCGAGAGAGAGAGAGAGAGAGATGTGAAGAAAAATTATTCCATGCATGTTTTGAACAAATGCATTGAAAGAAAAAAACGAAGTCAACTATTGGAAAACCAATTTAACAACGTGAAAGTTTAACCATTTTTTACAACATTTTTTAAAGTATTACTATTTTTTTTTTTTTTTGCTAAAGTATAGAATACTTTCTTTTATAACAGAAAACTAAATTAATTTGAATTCCAATTTTATATTTTATTTTACAGTTGAAACATTATGGTTCATATATGTAGTCAATGAAAGTACAATAAGGTATTGGAATTTTAATGATCATACATTGGTAATTGGTATATACAAGTACTACTCTGAATTGGCGATCCCATGTAATGCTTGTTTCATTCACAGATTTTGAAAATTTTAATTTGTTTACTTGATGTAGGCCCATAGCCAGAACACTAAGACAGGGGAGATCGAAATAACTTTTTTTTTTGGAGGAAGGGGGGGGGGAATAGGCTAACTTGAGTTCACCTTATTATATTAATTCATGTTGACATAATACCAACAGGCCATTGAAAGTTTTAGCGAGCGCTGAGAGACTCAAACTCCTTAGGTACGGGCCTGAGTTGATGTATTTCATATGTTGGTACAACATACGAAGAAATTATTCTATAGGTCAGTGGTTCTCAACCCTTTTTGTCTGACGGCACACTATATTGGACGTCCAGGACATCGCGACCTACTTATTTGATATTTATAATAATAATAATAATAATAATAATAATAATAATAATAATAATAATAATAATAATAATAATAATAATAATAATAATCGTTATAATAGTGAAACCTATCGTTTTTTATAATGACTTTATATAGCAGCAAGCATTATTGCTGCCGCTGGAGATGTTGACTGGTACAGTCTGTCTCGATTTTAACTTATTATTACTAAATTCTTCAAGATCTTTAAATTCTAAAATTTCGGGACACACCTTAGAGGACTGCGTGACACCAGTGTGTCGCGACACATGTGTTGAGAAACACTGCTCTAGGTAAATAAAATATATCAATAAAGTTCAAACCTATTTCTTTTATTTAACTTTACTGATTATAGGTGTGTAGGTTATTTCAAGTAAAAACATTATAAAATCTAAACTCTATATGGAGTAGAAATAACACACCAAGTTTAAAATCTGAAGGTTTGTATTGTATACTTTCTGTTCTAAAATTCTGGGACCGCCTGTGATATTTAACTTTTATTAATTATAAATGTGTGGATTCATATTCAGTGAAAATCTATATAGAATAGGAATAACTCATCAAGCATTGAATTTGAGATTTTTGTATACCCCTTGTTCCAAAATTCTGGGACAACTACAGTCCTGATAAATATCAATCTTAACCTTTGGCGTCTCTGGCGAGGGGGGAGGACGAGGGGAACGCGTCCCCCCAATATTTTGAAGTACAAAATATTCAATGTTTTGTTCTAATTTAATTTATTTACTAACGACAGAATAACATATAAATAATAATAATTATATTTATTTGTCATATAATATTCAGGCTGTTAACAGAGTTCTTGATATGCCTCACGGGGTCCGTCAAGGTAAGCAGAAATGTAACAAATGGAATTAAAGATAATTAACAGGTTGGGCTAGATAGTACCATTTAAATAACTTTCTTTGATGTCCTCCCCAAATTGTATATGCCAGAGACGCCAGTGATCTTAACTTTCTGACAGGCAGCACATTATTCTCATTATGTGTTTTACTATTTTATACGGACATGGTATTATACAGAGAGGCCCAAAAGTAGATATACAGTTCCGTATTGATAGGTCATGACATTTTATATCATTTCATTATTGTTATCCATACAGGTATTGACTTAGTTTCTTCCTTATCTATTCTTAAATTTATTTTCACTTATACCTTAAGCTCGGAACAAACCGAAGCAAATAAATTCCTTATCTTAAAAAATTAAAATGTCATACTTGTTCGATGCTGGTGTGTATACCTACTTTTGAGACACCCTGAATATATATATATGAAATACGATATGAATACTAATTTGGGGGTGTTTTGCAAACGGTACAAGAATAAAATCTTATAGCTCAAACTTAGTGGAATGTGAATTTCAGTGTTTGTTAGTGAATTGTCTTATGCACTGAATTAAATCTAACACAGAGTTCTCCGACACATACCTGTTAGATTCTTGATAAATATTCCATTCACCTCCAATCCTCATAAAGTCTTGATTGGTGACGGTTAATTGCTTGCAGAGACAAAGTTATGATGGGATAGTTCTCCTTTACTATTCCTTTGAAAATCATACCGATCACCAGTGGCGGATCCAGGATATGATCAAGGGAGGGGCTAAACCAAAGTTTGCAGCTTTATCCAGTGTAAAGCAGGATTGAAGACAATTTTATCCCGTGTATACCTGAGCGTCAAGAGGGGGGGGGGGCTATATCCCCTATAGCCCTCCTTGGGTCCGTCCTTGCCGATCACCTACTGTGGTAATGAACGTACGAATAACACTGCTTCACTTATGAAAGATATCAGTCTATCTCAGCTATAGTTTTAAAAATAAAGGACGTCATCTTTAAAATTACCCACGATATTATATCAGGGTCTTTGTTGAGGTTGATAATCTAAAAGCTCGTGGTCATGAAGTAAAGCCACGTGCAGTCTGGAAACCTCCGAGTTCGAGTTCCAGTAAGTCCGGAATAAATTTCGGATTCTGCGAAGTAAAAAATATGTTTATGCCAGCATTCCGTGATGAGTTCATTAGTTATGTAAATGAAATTGTCATCAGCGCATAAGACTAATTCACACAAGTGATTTAGCATCATGTTCTAATTCTTCAGAGTGAATTCTGATATTTCGTATACCACTAAAATTAAAATTAGATTTGACTAATCTCTTAAGTTGAAGCGGGTAGCTACTTTTGAATGTTCGTACGAAGCTTTCTATCAAGTACGGACTACAAAATGCAGTCAAAAAACACAGTGCATAAAAAAACTGAAACAATTATGAAAATATAAAAGGGGAGAAAAGAGGGAAATCCTCTCTTTTTGCTATTGATCTAGTTTCCGAAAAGTAAACTAGGATCTAGAACCTCGAAGGCCCATGGAGACACTTTATTTCCAGATGCAATACAATACCAAAGTGCACAAAATCTCTTTGTCATCAATTCTATGACCAGTCTCCAGTAATACGGCGGATTAGTTTGTGTTCTAGTCAGAGAAAAAATGGATGACCATTCCTACTCACCAGACACTGATGGCATTATGGTATCCTCCCATCGTGAGGACAGTTGGGGCGCTATTTAAAAGAAAGAAATAGCGAACTCCGGTTTAGAAAGGCAGTATTAATGGCGAGGAGCCATGTACTGACCCCACATCATATCGAAAGCACGACTGCCGTAGGTACTTGCTCCTATAAGGGCTGGGGGGCGCGGTGGCTTAGTTGTAGAGCGTTCACTTCCGCTGCTTGGGGTCCTTGGTTTGATCCCAGCTCGCGCCGTGGACTTTGGGGTGGACAAACACCGTGCTCGTGGGTTTTCCCTGGATTATCCCGTTTCCTTCCACTTTCTTCATTCCACCATTTCATTCATATCTCATCATCATCGCCTCCTTTAGCCTAACCGGCATAACTGTGGGACGTAAAACTTTAAGATTTCATTTCATTTTTTATTCCTATAACGGCTGTTGCGCCAGAAGTTTTGTTTAACATTATGATCGAATCAAAATAAGAAATGAATTGACAACACCGCGCTTCCTCCACTTCGGTTGACAAACACTTCTGAACATGTGTAACAAGGAGGTTACATTGTAGTAGTATTGTCTTAGTATTGTGTCTTTCTACATATATCCACCACTTACAACCAGGGATGAATTCAGGGGGTAGCCCGGGGAAAATCTCTCCCCCGAAGAAAATTTATTCCCCCCCCCCCCGGAGAAACTCAAAATTTCAATCACAAAATGTAGAAATTACTTCATTCAAACTCTCCTCCCCCCGAGGAGTTCATATTCCCCCCGGGTGAAAATGTCTGAATTCAACACTGCTTACAACTACCTCCACGACATTTATGATTGACCCCTCCCCCGGTAATCTTAATAACTCCGTGACGTAGCTTCGCTTCTCAACACAATTTCCACGTAGTTTTGATCTGTCAATTCGTTTCTAAATTACATCCGAGTGTAGTTTGAGTCGTTGAAAGCCTTAAAGCGCCTAAAAGGAAACGTCGTGTTTTTCGAGAAGTAAGTTACCACTGAACTTTAACTATATATGAGGTCGAAAGAAAACACTTCTATCATGAACGAAAAGTCAATGATAAACTATTTTTCTCTATCTTAAAATAGTTCACTTCGATTTTTTTTTTTTTTTTTTTTTTTTTTTTTTTTTTAATGACAGGGCTATCGCATTTGCGTAGCAAACTGTAATCCTGTATCGGTCAAAAACTGTGTTTCAGGGTGTAGGTGTGCGGTACTTTTCCTCAAATATTTCTCTTTGCACCTACTTTTGCGTATCAGTTTCTTATTTTGAACAATAAAAATATCGAACCCTCTTTGTTCACTAAGTATTTGCAGGCTTTTATGACCGTTTAACCATCAAAATGGCTTAATACATTTTTCTTTCCTACTATATATATATATAAGCATTTTATAGTTGGTGCAACTCATAAAAAAGTTAAGTTTCGAATCTGAAAAATTAAAACAACAAAAAATATCTCCGTGCAGTTTCTTTGCTGACGGAAACGAAAATTTTCAGTAACGTTTTATGGTAGAAGCAAATTTCATGTTACATAGTAATGAACTTTCATTTTTTTGTTTTTGTTTTTGTTTTTAGTACTAGTTTGCACAAGAAAGCCCACATGCAATTTATACGAAATTCTAGTGCTTTTGTTATCCACTTGCATCGCAGCAAACCTTTCTTAACGAGGTGGAATTCCCAATACGATGTTAACGAAAGCCACGCTGCAAACGAAACGTACCATTAAACCTTTGTTGTGTGCCGTCTATTGTGAACATGCAAAGATAAAACGAAAACCAGTACACCTTCACAGCCTTTATGTTTTAGCAAATATTTAGGAAACATTTTTCAGATGGTGAACACACATATAATAATAATAATAATAATAATAATAATAATAATAATAATAATAATAATAATAATAATAATAATAATAATAATAATAATAATACAAATGCACCAACTTTTTCAGGGAGCATTGGCGGAAAGTTAATGCATAAAACATTGCAAGCATGTGTAGATAAATGCTGCATATAAATGTAAATTCTGTAATATTAAGCTGTAAAAAAAAAAAATAAATAAATAATAAATAAATCGAAAGGTTGTTACATACACTAATCGATATATCATACTGAACTGAACAAAAAATGTGTTGAGTGAGAAAACCTTATGTGTAGTTTTCGAGAAAACGATGAAAAGCCAATCAGTTTGTGAACCTAAAAATTGATGTATTACCTGACCAGGATAGCAGTGCGATTTTGGGAGGATGGCGCTGCTGTTGTGTTTACATCAGTTTCTGGGCAAGCGCGGTGGGACAGGGGAGCGGAGAGTTTCACTCTGCAGTGTATCCAACGGTTTTTAAAAGTAGCAGTTTGGATGTTATGTATAGCCTAATCTCTTTCCGCTTAATAAAGAACACCGTAAGTTCTGTGGTTGTAGTGAATCATTCCTGCAATAATACAGATGTATTGTGAATAGTGATATATGAATGGAAATTACCAATTTAAGAACAACATAGCACAATTGAAAATTCAGTGAGCTTCTACCGTGTATTAAGCAGATTATATAAAAATTGATTACGTTTTATTCGATGTCATTATAAAACAGGAGCACTCTGTAAAACACTGCTCGCTAGTTTGTTCGCAAGTTAATATAGAGGGTGTATTTTTGTTGCAGTTGTTTGTTTGCTTGCCACTTAAGATGTTCTGCAAATAATTTAAATATCTTTTGAAACTGTTTGTCTTAATTTGAGCCAGGAGCGGATCCAGGCTAAATGTTTGGGGGGTGGTCGTTCGAAGTCAAATCAAGGTAAGAGTGTATTGCAAAAACAAAAAAGTAAAACAACTTTAGAAAAGAAGAAGTAGCTATTGTCTGCAATTTTTAGAACAGAAATGGCCACATACAATTTCGAAGGTGGGCTTTTTTTTTTTTTAAAGCAAGAACGCCAATGTAAGTAACTTCTTTGACTTCTGCAACGTAAAACAAAAAAATAGTAGGCCTCCCTATTTTAAGTTTTATTTTACTTTATAATACAGGGTTGAAAATTCTTAGGTTTCATTTTTAAAATTAAAAAAAAATATCCTATTCTGGGGGCAATCGCCCCGCCCCATGGATCTGCCCCTGACTTGAGCATATGCGTGAAGTGGTGGTTTATTACGAACAGGACAAAAAGAACTGTGATAGATTGATTATAAGTAATCCGGTTAGAAACACTGCTGCCAAAACCAGCCGCTCGCACTCGTTCGCTGGTCAGGTAATACACGGACCATGACACATATTGAGAATAAGCTGATACTGAAACAAACTCATTAAGCTCTGTATTATGACTCGAGCAAGCTAACAGTATATAGCATGATTAATTGTACGTATATAGACTAAAATGATTATTAACTCTTAAATTTTGTGTTTCATTAACATAATGTCAAAATACGTATAAGAAATAGAACAATACAGTTTCCACGGATGGGGTATTTCCAGCGATTCCACACATGCAACTTATATATCAATCATTTTTTCTCCACAAAAGAAAGTGATTTTGGTACCAGTATTTGTGCGTGGGTTTTCTCTGGGTTCTCCCATTTCCTCCCACTTTCTTCTTTCCACCATTTCATCCATTTATCATCATCACCTTCTCATTTAGCCTAGCCGACATAATCCTGGAACGTAAAACTTCGAAAATTTTATTTCATTTCTTTTTTTCATTTCAGAATTCGTCACTCGTGGTTTTCGGTTTTCCCGTTTTTTTTTCGAACGTTCAAAAGCAGTTTTAAATCGATTTGATTCTTTTCTTCTCTTTCTTTCTTTTTTCTGCTACAATACCATATTTGGAAATGAGTATTACCCGAACAAGAAAACATACCGGCTGCAATGAAAGGCACAGAGGTCCCTAAGAACTTTAAACACCAACGGGAAAAAATGTGAAATATACTACAGGGTGGTCCATAAGTCTTAGTACAGTGGATTATTTTGGAAACAAACATGATTAAAGCAAATCTGACTAGCGGAGGGCTGACTAGGGTAAAGGAGCTACCGATTGATGCATGCGTAGTGAATGGCGGCCATCTTGGATCCATTTTTTCAATTAGGAAGGTGGGCATGTGACTCATCAATTAACATTGTTTTTCGCAGGGAAATGCGTTATCATGTCCCATTCCAAAGTTATGGCGCCCAAAGTTGACGGTTTTCTGTTTCCTTGCAGAGAGAGCGACATGGCACTAACACTGCAAGAAAGACGTGACGCTCAAAATTTGACAGGTTTTCGTTTCGTTGTAGGTAGAGCGAAATGGTACTAACGAAGCAGGAAAGAATTCAGATCATCCTAATGTCTGGGGAAAGAAGCAGTCGTGTGATTCAACGCGCGCCACCCTGCAATAAGCCACAACACCGTTAGCTACCTCATTAGGAAATTCAGTGTGTAACGGATAATGTTGCCGACAGACCACAGTCAGGTCCCCACGAACCGCGACAGATGAGGGGACATTCATAATAGTGCTTGTTGCGAGTGTGAAAAGTCCGAAGCGCAGCACAAGACAACTATCAGCGATAACAGGCGTACCACGTGCTTCCGTGATGAGGATTCTCCATACGAACACGTGGCATCCCTTCAAGCTGCAGCTTGTCCACAAGCTTTCAGAGGATGATTCAGTCCGGCGCATGGAATTCGCCAATTGGGCTTTGTCACAATATGACCGAGATCCGCATTTAACAGCCAGCGTTCTCTTCACAGACGAGGCAAACTTTTATTTGGATGGGGAAGTGAATCGCCAGAACACGCGATATTGGTCGGATGCAAACCCACATGCGATCAATCCCTGCAAGAGGGTTATCCCTGGTCATATCATGGTGTGATGTGGCATGTGGAACACGTCGGTCATAGGACCCTCATTCATTCCTGGTACCCTAAATGGTGTCCGATATCTGGATATGTTACAGGAGTTGATGTTTCCGTTGCTTCTCCGACCTGATGCCACATTGCCGCGATATCTTCAGCAAGATGGTACCCTACCGCAGTATACATTGCCTGTGCGTGAATGCTTAGATCTGCATTTTCCTGGACGTTGAATCGGTCGCCGAGACCCTGTGAAGTGGCCAGCCCGCTCGCCGGACCTCATTCCCTTGGATTTTTTTATGGGGACACACCTGGTGTATCAGAAGAAGATTCGGGATGTTGCACACCTACAGGGACGTATTCAGGACGCCTGTGATAGTATCAACCCCCGCTGTGTTGTTACGGGTTCAGGAGGACTGGATTACGAGTCTCCGGTTGTGTTGCAATGGACGGGCAACATGTGGAGCACATCCTGTAGGAGGGACTTTGGGGCGTCATAACTTTGGAACGGGACATTATAACATTTCTGCTTGCGGGACTGCATTCCCCTGCAAAGAACAGTGTTAATTCATGTGTCACATGCCTATCTTCTCATTTGAAAAAAAAAGGATCCAAGATGGCGGCCATCTGATGGCCGCCATTCACCACGCATGCATCAATCGGTAGCTCCTTTACCCAAGTCTGCCCTCCGCTAGTCATATTTGCTTAATTATGTTTGTTTCCAAAATAATCCACTGTACTGACTTACGGACCACCCCGTATATTCAAGAGTAAATGTTTCTGCTTCAATATAACGGAAAGGGGAAAACTTTTCGTTTCCTCAACTGTGAATGAACACGTAGAAACAGATCGGAAATGCATGTTTGTACGGGTGAAACAGAAAAATGTTTGTGTTATACACCTTGGCTGCTTCTTTGTAAGTTGTGGTGTAAATGTAACAGAAGTGACAAGTCAAACTTTTCCGTCGTCATCTTACGCGGCAAATAAAAGGGAAAAAAGGCGACAGATCATTAAAAAGTGCACAGGAAGTTGATTACGAGTAGTAGCCGTACACATATTATGAGCTTCTCCACATTCCGTGGTATATAATCAGCGACTCTAAGCGATCAATACAGACCACACACCAGAGAAGCTTTCATTTGCAGCCTCAACATTCTGCTCTGACACAACGGATGGTATGGCGGTTCAAGGCTTCCTTTTTTCATCACAACTACCATATATGCACTTTCGCAGAGTAGACATCAAGTGAAGGGTGAAAGAAAAATATGAAAGGGTCGCTCAGCAAATATGCGATCGTACACAATTATAGTCAACAAACATACTGACAGCAAACAGCTTTGCAAAATGTCAACAGCGGAAGAACGTAACAAAGCCACCGGATGCAACAAAGACGGACATTCACATATCAACAACTCATTTAAAATATGCATTATATTAGGAACTAGTTTATTTCGAAAATTTGTGAACAAAGTTATTTTTTAAAAAATCGTAATTCATCCATGTTGTACTTCAGTATTAATCAGAATAAGGGTTCGAAATCCTGTGGGGGGGGGGGCTGTGGAAGACATTTTCCTTCATTTAATTTTTGGAAATAAAATTTCCCCTCCCCCTAATATCTTACTGGAAGAAGGCATAAATTGACACTATCGTCAAAAATATGCAAAACTGATTACACTAATCATATACAATTAGTAGATGAACTAATGGTTAGCGGTGTTCCTAATCTTCCATAATTTATGTTTTCAAACTAGAGGTGTGCACGGGCTCGGGCCTACAAAGCATATATCACTTCGGGCCCAGGCCGTGATTTTTAAACATTCAACCATATTTTTCAGGCCTTTTCGGGCCTAACTTTGTAAATACACTGTACAACGATATACATGGTGTTTTAAAATACCGACGACGTTTAGGTGATTCCTGACACCAAGATAAGACAAAAAGTATAGACCAACCTGGCTGCACAAATGCTTCCTTTCGGAGTTAGGCTGCCGAAAACATAAAAAATTAACTTTAAAGGCCCATAGCTACAAAACTATGGGACCTACTGTAGTCGGGTCTAGACTTTACTTAGGAACTAATATGTGCCCCATCCAAAAATCCATTTTTCAGAATCCTAAGGTACTCATGCAACAATTTTTATAGAGGAAGTTTGGCTACGGGCATATAAATTGAAGTATTCATAAACTACCTCTATAAAAATTATTGCGGAAGTGCCACAAGTAATGAGACGTACGGTGTTACGTCGTGATGATGAATGAACATCCCGCACAACTGCGCTACATTTTATAATTTATATATACAGGGTGTTTCGAAACAACACTGACGTTTGGGAGGTGATTCGTGACACAAAGTATAGACCAACCTGGGTGCACAAATGCTTCCTTTCGGAATTATAGGCTACTGAAAACATGAAAAAAAAAATGAATTGTGGTACTACCACAACAATTTTTATACGGGTAGTTGGTGAGTACTTCAGATTATATGCCCATAGTCAAACTGGCTCTATAAAAATTGCTACAGAGGTACCGCAGGAATCTAAAACATGGATTTTTGGATAGCGCACATATTAGTTCCTAAGTAAAGTCTTGACCCTATTACGGTAGGTCCCATAGTTTTGGAGCTATGGATGTTTAAAGTTCATTTTTTTTTTTCATGTTTTCGGCAGCCTATAACTCCGAAAGGAAGAATTTGTACATTCAGGTTAGTCTATACTTTTTGTTTTATCTTGGTGTCAGGAATCACGTCTCAAACGTTGTCGGTGTTGTTTTGAAACACCCCGTATATTGCACCGTATATTGTTTCTGGAGAACTTTTAAAACACAACTACAAAATTAAACCTCTAATTGCTGTAAATAAAAGTACAATTTTGCATTAATTATTACGTTCCTGTAATTCGGGCTTATTTCGGACTCATTTGGTTATCACATGAGCTCGTGCCTAAATGCTAAAACATATTTCGGAATCGGGTCGGGCCTCACATTGTAAATTCACCGGTCGGGTCGGGCAGGCTTGTGCTAAAAATTCAGGCCCGTGCAGACCTGTATTTCAAACATGTGAACGCTATGTCGAAACATCCCAACGCCTATCTTTTCCCTCTTTTTATGCCTTCCCTCTTCACATTCGACTCTTATGGGGGCTGCGGTGGCCCAGTGGTACAGCGTTCACCTCTAGAGCATGGGGTTCTTGGTTCGATCCCAGCTCGCGCCAAGTGAGCTTTGTGATGGACAAACAACGTTTTCTCGGAGTTCCACTGTTTCCTCCCACTTTCTTCATTCCATCATTTCATTCTTCATCACCGCCGTCTCCTTTAGACTAGCCGGTATAACCATGGCACGTAAAACTTAAAAAATTTCATTTCATGTTTTTGACTCTTATGATTTCTCACCCTAACACTAATAAGAAATTTTCAATGACTTCAGTGGGGATTGAATGGTTGAACCTAGTTGAATGAAGTTTAACTATATACAATACGAAGATTACAGAAGACAGAACTTGGTATGAAACACACTAATACCATCAAGCACATTTGTTCCCACCGAAGATGGAAATAATAATAATAATAATAATAATAATAATAATAATAATAATAATAATAATAATAATAATAATAATAATAAAGCCAGAAATAATGATGTGGAACCGATCCTAATTATACCCCCTTGTGATCTAATTGCTTGCGCGTAAGCTCTTGGTGCGCGAAGTCCCAGATTCTATTTCCGGTTGAAGAGCATTGAAATATGAACTGCTACTACTTTGAATTGATCTACTATTTATGGTGATTCAAATTCCATCCTAAACAACAGTCCACGTCTCATATAGCTTCAGTGCTGAAAAGTACTAAACTCCAACAAACTACAACCGCCACCAAATGTTTCTTACAGTGGCGGATCTAGAGGGTAAAAACTAGGTGAGGCAGCCAGAACCCAAACCATCATAAGTTAGGTATATCATTAATTTACTATAAACTTTAAAAGTATATAAGTAATAGTTTAAATTACTTTTGTCACACAAAAAACTGGGGCGCCTAGGCTCAACTGCTCCCTGGGTCAAATCAGCCACTGGCTTCTTGTACTGTCCCAAAACATTTATCTGAACATCTATTTTATTTGGGTGCCTGGGAAATTTCATGAGCTGAAAAGGCCACTGTTAACAAAGATCATTAATTTTATTTCTTAACGAAATTGTGAATAATACTATAACGTCATTTTATGATGGAAATATTGAAGAATAGATTCAAGGGGAAAAAAATCTTTGGAACGATGTTAGCCAGAGGAATTATTTATATAGTTTCCTCCCCTTGTACAGATTGTGGAAAATCCTTGGAGAAATTCCAATCAAGATGGCTTACTATGAAATATATGCCAGGGACCGTTTAACTGCCAAGCACCATTAACCGCTCATCTAAGCCCTCGTATTACATGTAATAATATTATTGTTTCATTATACAATATTTACGCCCTTCTGTAGCAGCAAAACTGAGAAGCGAAATCTATTACATAGGCTGCGCCTGTGAGCTCCCGAATAAAATGATTTGATTCTTTACTTTCTTCAATTATCATGCATTCTAGGGGCCGCGGTGGCTCAGTGCTTGGGGTCCCGGGTTCGATCCCAGCCCCCGCCAAGTGAACTTTGTGGTGGACAAACACCGTGTGCGTGGGTTTTCTCGGGGTTCTCCCGTTTCCCCCCACTTCAGTCCACCATGCCATCCATTTCTCGTCATCACCGTCTTCTTTAGCCTAACCGGTATTACCGCGGGACGTAAAACTCAAAGATTTCATTTCATTTCATCATGCATTCTTGAAAAAAATGTTAACCTGCAGTTTCCCAATTCATTACAGTAACGCTTGATCTAATTTTTAATATACTTATCATCTGATCAAAATGAATATGTGAAATGAGTATGTTATAGTGAGACAGTGCGCGGCCTGTCATTATTTTGAAGCGCACAGATATGAAAATTTGTCTCACTACCTTTGTGCACATTTATATGTAAAGTTCTGCTTTAAATTTTTGCACAGTCATATGAAAAGTTCTGCTTTAACTACTTTTGTGCACAGTCATATGAAAAGTTCTGGCTACGTCTATGCCTATTGCTATTACTGACACTCAGAGAGCATATGAAGACCTTGGTGCAAGAAGGGGACAACTCCAATTGTATATTTGGTTCCGGATTGAAAAAAAATGTTACTTGTACTTTTGCCTCGAAACTTTTCGAAAAGAAAAGTTCTACCACTGTAATAGCACTTCTCTTTACAAAACATTTGGAGGCTAAAATGAAAGACGCTGAGATTTAACTTTTTTTTTTTTTTAATGGACCGAGGTAAAGGCACGAGGTTACGGAAAATGTTCTAATTCTATGAGTTGTTTATTAAAGTTCAGCGATTCCCTTAGCACCGAGACTATGTATAACGTGGATCTATACTTTGAAGTGGAATTTGAACGAGTTTAAAGCCTGGAATCTTTAACCCAGAATCGAACCCCGGGCCACATCCTTCAAAGGCGCGTGCGATAGCCACTGGACAAGCAGAGACGGCTCTAATTATTATTAATATAAACACAACACCTTATTATAGGACCAGGTGTGGCCAACGAATTGACCGCGCACTACTAGTCGGCCGTTGATTCGTGAGAGGTAGCCCGCGGTGTTCTGTCATACTGCCTATATTACCATAGTGATTTGAATCATACTGTCTGTATCATTACGGTGATTTATCATACAGTCTATACCACTGCGATGATTTGTGTCATACAGTCTGTACCACTGCGGTGATTTGTATCATACACTCTGTATCACGCGGTGATTTGTATTATATCTGTACCTGACAGCATGAAGTGCGCAAGTCCAATTTTGGCGAAAATGAGTTGTACATCTTTCGGAAGTCTGCAACGAATGGTTGTTTTTATTTTGTTCTATACGTGTCGATGACGTAATTAACCAAGTATATAATGTAGTATGTCCAATATGTATTCAGTGCTTAAGTACGTGTTTTTCCTATTATCTGCAAAACTAGGATTTGTGACTTACGCACTACATGCTCTCAGGTACAGATATAGTCTGTATCACCACGGTGTTTTGTATCATATAGTCTATATTACCACGGTGATTTGTACAGTGAGCTCTTTTTAATTCGAAGTTCAAGGGGACACGAAAAAACTTCGAATTATTCAACAACATTCATTTTCACATATATAACAACAAACAAACCAAAGTACTGTGCATAAAAAACATGTAGACTTTACCTTTAAAGCAGCTTATTATTTGCGTGATCGAATACCGCAAACTAACAAACGACATTGACTCCACATAATTCAAACTACGTGTACAATGGAAAATATATTTACGTACAACACTACAAAACATACATTGAATAGCCCAAACAATTAAACACCAGTAACAATTTGAATATTTTGTTCTCACTTTTAAGAAGTCGTAAACCTCATTTGCTTAAATTTGATTGTTTTTGTACGGTCAATAAATCTTGAATTTCATGTATTGCGTGGAGTACGATATTAATAACATTTGGTTGACTTTATCAATAATTCATCTTAAATTTTCAACCAATTCTGAAACAAGATGAGATTGGCACATGTTCTCTATCTCTACTTCTTCCCCAACTCACCTTCATCTTTATCATTACATAGATTTTCTATTTAACTTTTGTATTACTCTTCCCTATGACTGCATCTGGATAACTGAAAACACGTTAAAACTGTATTTCTTTTTACATCTGTCCAACATTATACAATTTCAACTGTATTAACTTCGAAAACATAGGTTCAAAAGTTCGATTCATCCACGATTTTTTACTGTTTTCAATACAGTTTTCAAGGGGAATGGACTTCCGTTCGAATTATCCAAGTTCGAATTAACGAGGCTCCACTGTATTATACAGTCTATATCAATCACTGTACTTATTCCCTCTAGTGGACTAGATAAGTGAACAAATAAGCAAACCGTAATTTTTAAAACGAAAAGTAGCCCTCAAACCTAAAATGTTTGGCCACCCCTGTTATAAGGGACCAAACATCCTCAATTCTTGTCATGAAAACAATTCATTTGCCAGGCGCCTATACTAGCAAACACTGAACGAACTACTAATATAATCTGTACAATCTCGGAATTAGTTTTAATCCACAGAATTCATGGTGCAATTTCAATCTCAATACAAAACACAACAAACACTCTTTTCCATTATGAAAGTTTAAATTCTCGTCTTTAAAACCAAATAATAAGTGATGGAAAGGGACGAATGTTCATACCCCTCCATAATGGATTCCACTCCTCTCAAATTCTTTGAAACTGATTATTTCAATTTAGTACATTCAGTAAAATACTGTACTTACGAAGAAAACAAAGGAGAAAGGGGTGTCCGAGAAGTATCCCTCGATGTGACAACTTTCAGGAATTAAAAAAAAAAAAAAAAAAAAACGGGGGGAAAGCAAGGGTGAGGAGTTTTAAATGCAGCTGTCTCCATTTGCCCTTTTAAACTCCATCCATATGTCACAAGCCATGCATCAAAACACACTCAATCACGCGACGAGTTTTAATTTTCTATACAGAGAGAGAGTGACAGAGATATGTTACTATTCACTTTTCTGAACGAATTTACGTCATTAGCAGACTCTCTCAGTGTTGCCAATCGTTACTGTCAACCAAAAACATCCACATTTAAATGTGTAGGTGTATTTCATAATTTCCCTGCGTGATGAAGAATGTCCCTCTAGAATCATGCTTTACATCCCGTATTGACTGATATATTAGTTACTATCGGAAATCAGTCTGGGTGTGAAGTGATAACGGAAAATAGACAGCTGAGAAATCAAACATGGAAGTATCGTAATAAATAATAATAATAACTTACAGAAGACTTCCTTTCAACCTGCTTCCCTGCGATCCAATAAAGGAAATACATTATAACTGAAAATTGCAGAAAGTTTAAAATTAGGTTGACCACCACGAGACCCACAAATGGATCTCAAGTACCACTCTTCCTGAAGTAGCGATACCTAATTTTGGGTCTCACCACAACAGGTGATTGATGTCGTGATATTCTATGTGGATTTCACTCAGTATTTATTAACACGGTGCAAAATAGTTGTTTAAGGTCATGACTGCTGCTCGGCACTTGTAGCTAGGTCTCACAAAGTAGTAGTTGCTCATACCCTGTAGATGGCTTAAAATGTTTGTAATTAATTTGTGTGCATTGCTCATAATATTTTGCTGTGTTATTGAACAGAATATTAACTGATATATTTAATGAATTTGCTGGCTAAATTTAATTATTTGCGCATCAGTGTATTATTAGAAAAGAAAATCTGTGAAAAATGTTTAGTAGTCAAAGCTGTAAGTTTTGATATCTGCAAGATGGATAAGCAAGAATACAAACACTCCAATCAATGATGTGATGTAAATTTACTCCACTCGGTATGACACCCAAAACCGAGTCCCAAATTTAAACTGCCGCTCGCCTGTTTTCAAGTTTCTTTTGATTGGAGGTTCCGGGTTCGATTCCCTGTAGGGACACTCGGTCGAGAAGGTATAACAGCTTTTTGAGACCAGCCATTCTGAATGAGGTTATTACCGAGTCATTCTCATTCACACCAGGCAACTGCCGGGATGATACTTAACATATAGGCAACAGATCGCTTCTTCCTTCCCCATTCTTTTCTCCTCCGGATTTATAGGCTTAACATACGCCCGGTTTGACCGGGACAGTTCCAGTTTTAGAGTGTAATTCCGGTATTCCGCCTGGTTACCGAAATGTCCCCGGTCAGTGCAGGGAAGCCGTTCTGCGCAGCGCTTGTAACGTGCATAGCATAACGCTTTTCATCTATAATAACAACACTCTCTTCGGCGTCCCACATGGAGCTAGATACATAATGGTGCCATAGTAAAAGGAAATAGGGACTTCACATATGCTAGTTACTCCGGTATTATATACTGTATCTAGCTCCATGGGTGTCCCATAGTAAAACAATAGGGAATTTATGTATGCTATGCGCCAAGCAGTTACTCCCGTGTATATTTATCCATGAGCTTCGCCCAATCCAAAAAAAGGAAGAAGAGTTACAGGAATCGAACCCGTGTCTTCCACACAGAAGGCGTTTTTCGCTAACCCCGTTAAGTAATTTATTTACTAGTTGTAATAAGGACCAAGAAGTAAATAACAAACAAAATATGGGAACTTTAAAATACCATATTATCTGCTAATTCACTTCAAAATTTCCCTACGGTGTGGGAATTTTACCTACGCAACTAGTATCACTGATGTGTTGCCCCAATTCGATTACGTAGTGCACAGCTTGGCCATTCATCCCTATCACCCCCCCCCCCTTCTTTTTTACAATTGCGTAATGCTGACTCACCCATAGACAGTATATCCAGTGCAACACTTGTGGGCTTATCTCTTGTACGTATTGGGAACACCCTGGTATTTTTTTTCCCCACTCGTAGATGTCCGCACGCTATCCATTTTACACGTCAGTCCCAAACGTACCTCACCCGTTCCCCTCTCGTTTACTGAAAGAAAGCGTATGAGCTGTCATCTACAAACAGATGAAGTGAAATCTACTGTTGCATACAAAAGATACTCTCCACATTAAAAAAAAAAAAAAAAAGTTAATTGATACAATATTGTAAGGTACGTATTATTTGATAGACTCATTCTGTTTCAACAATAGAAGTTATATTGGGGACGCTTTTATTGAGATAAACGTATTTGATGGCAGTTCCCTGTCCTTAATCATCATCCTTTGGTGCTTCTGAAGGACAAAAATTAAAGACAGCAGACGACAGGGGGAAATCATCCTAAATGTGTCAACTGCAATTTTAGGGAATATCGCGAATAAAATCAATTAAACAATTTTATGCGAATCTCACCACTCTCTCTTATGGTTTTACGCGAATTTAATATTAAAACCGGAAGTTACACCTACCATTTTCGTATTCAACAGGATAAGCGCACTTCAATGTAAATGACACATATGTTAATACAACTGTATTGATGGAAGTTTCAGTCAGGGGCGGATACAGAAGGTAAAAACAGGGGAGGGGAGTAACCAGAACCCAGCCTATGATGTCTGTATCATAAGTTTACTATATAAGTGATAGCTTCAATTATTTTTGTCATTCAAAAAAACTAAAGGCACCCCGGCCTAGATCCGCCTGTAGGAAGCTTTATGGAGCATATTAAAACTGTAATTTGTTATATTAATAATAGAAAACTGCAGAGGAAATCAATAAGTAATATAAACTCTGGTAAAGACAGTAAAAAGGATCACGCGAAACGTACATTTATGAATGAATCTATGTTGCTACTTGAAGCGGTCAGTATTTCATACCATCTCACATCCCACGTCCGAGAGGTTTTAACCTCACAAATACATTTTTTTTTTAAAAAAAAGCTTACCCAAAACATCTTACATCTGGAGTTAAACTGATGCCACACAATAACAATTATCTAAGCTTTACATACCCTATCATACCCTCTTAGAAGTATCTGAAGTTTTAACATCGCCAATATATTTTTTTTTCAGGTTTAATCTGCTTACTTTAAAAATACTTTTAACTTTAAAAATGATGCTACGTTTTAACCTTTTATAAAATTTAATCTCAGGATATACTTCCATGTGTGGGATATGAACAAATATAATCAAATATCCACTTTCGTTCAATAGTTGTGTGGAGTAACGTACGGACGGACGTACTACTAACAGTACAATGTTATAAGGACCATTAGTGTGATATTAACATTACAATCCTGTAAGATCCACTAGTGATCCTAATAACATTACAATCGTATAAGGCTCACTAGTGATCCTAATAACATTACAACCGTATAAGGCCCACTAGTGATAGTGATCCTAATAACATTACAATCTTATAAGGCCCACTAGTGATCCTAATAACATTACAACCGTATAAGGCCCACAAGTGATAGTGATCCTAATAACATTACAATCTTATAAGGCCCACTAGTGATCCTAATAACATTACAACCGTATAAGGCCCACTAGTGATAGTGATCCTAATAGCATTACAATCTTATAAGGCTCACTAGTGATCCTAATAACATTACAACCGTATAAGGCCCACTAGTGATAGTGATCCTAATAACATTACAATCTTATAAGGCTCACTAGTGATCCTAATAACATTACAACCGTATAAGGCCCACTAGTGATAGTGATCCTAATAACATTACAATCTTATACGGCTCACTAGTGATCCTAATAATAATAACTTTTAATATGCTCTATAGAAGTTTCCATCGATACACCTACATCGTTGCATTTGTTGTCCACATTGAACTACTGTGTGATGTTGTTTACAGAAAACTTCATACGCCCCGAGATATCATAGTGCATGTGGCATGTGTTAAATCGAAATTTTCACCCATATTAGATATTATTCTTCTGCCCATCATAAAATTCTAACTATAGAATGTAGTTCTCTAGTATTCTAAAGCACTGTTAAAAGCTTCTAGAGGTTTGCTACGTATTTCTGGTAATGCATTGCCCATTTTTTTTTAAGATATGGTGCCGCCACAATTTAGAACACAGTCTTTTAATTATCATGTTAAAATTCTGCCAAATTGCCTTTGGGTACTGCACCTTTAAACATTCTCTGAAAAAAAACTTTTTTTCACGGTAGATATTCAAACAGCCAGTCTTTAGCAAGGACTGATAGATGCAAATAGAATTTCAAGACCATTTTGCAGACAGTAAGTGAACTTGAAACTCTTATGCAATTACAGAAACCCAAAGCCTAAGTTCCACATTACAGCTCAATGTGGTTAACAACGGAACATGAATATTCATGTAGACAAGCGCGAAATGCGGGTGGGCAAGAGAGAGAGGACATGCATCGAGACACACACACACAGGGAGACAATACAATATCTTCTTTAGTTCTATGAGTGAGGGGACACTAACACATTGTACGTAGATTTACGACAGAGAGATCGCTGCTCGAGAATCTGAAAAAAAGTTTTTTTTTTTCTGATGGAACTGTTCGGAATACGTAGAGCAACTTCACTAAGTCTTCCTGTGTATCACTACTTTCCTGCTTAACTGCGTGTGGAAATGACACGATTCAAGCTAAGCTACGTATGAGCTAGGCAGCAGCTACGTTTCTTGGCATCTGTTGCCACACTACGGACTATTGTAACAACCTTGTTTGCTGTCACCATTCGGCCAAGAATGTCGCGAAGGTTGGCATCCTCACTTCTTCAGAAACAACAAAAGTTCAAGCACAAATACACACACACGCACACACATATATCCAAAAACACACTTTCGAAAACTCATCAACGAGCACCATCCTTCTCCCTCAGCAAAACTTGAGATATACATCTGTCCGTCCAGCAATCTAGCTACACACAGAGACATAACACAAGATGCTACCAAATTCTTTTCTTACCAAGCTTAATATCCTACAGCAAGACCATGATAAACTTAACCGACAGGAACACCCCCTGTTATTAACACAGAAGTTTGGTACTCACTGTTATCTAATTACAGGCCTGGCTGAACATCCCCAAAAATCTCTGTGAAACATACCTGGAAAAGAAAGATAATTTCGTTAGAATTATGCTGAAAATTAAACGATAAATATGATATTAACAATATTATTATTATTATTATTATTTAGGAGACACACATACACATATCAAATTTATTTATCGATCAGCCTTCGGCTAGCTAGGGCCTTGGGCTCCCACTCGGCCTACAGTCTCATATTTCAGCCTTTACTTTCGTTCTTCGCTTCGTTCTTAATATTACCCTTTGCGCAACATTTAAACCCCTTTCCCCTTTATGACACGCATTTCAATCCAAGTGACATGATAAAACCTATGTCGCCTATAGTGTATTAAAAAACATCAAATAGTTCACAAGTTTTCCCCTTATAATAAAACTGACAACCCTGAAATCATTTTTATAGTATATTGCGCACAAAAAATCCCGTTCTTTTGTTAAAAGAGGGATTCCCGCAAATGTTTTGACATTTGCCCACTTGTTTCGAATCAGGATATTATATACCAACTTTCATATCCCTATAACATGTCTCTAATTTTAAGGGATTTCGAGATATGGCCATCTTATTATAACAATTGTAATTCTCACCCTTTTCCTCCCTTTCTAAGGAAAAAAAATAAGAAAAAAAATGAAACATATCTTTAATTATTTTAAATGAAAAGTCTAAATACCAAATTTCATGTCCCTTAACTTTAAGGGATTTCGATCGTACTAACATGTACGTATAGTTTGTTATTAATACTTAGTTCTGATTTGGTTTTAATACGTAAAACGTCTTGCTCCTCTGAAAAAGTGCTCTAAGAAGTTGTTATTTACACTGATGTAGATACTGTACATGAAAATTCCCTCTCTCCCAGAACAAGTTGTTGTTTACAGTGCTCTAGTTATTGTGCATTGAAAATCCAACAATTGAAACTGCTTATTTGATCAATGGATCCTACCCTACTATGATTGCTACCCACATATCATACACGCAATTTTGGTTGCATACATACAAGGGGTTACAACATACACAATGAAAATTAACTCTTGCAGTTTTACGTCTCACGAAAATGGGCACTGGACTAAAGGACACGGTGATGATGGGAAATGAATGCAATGATGGAATGAATAAAGTGAGAAGGAACGGGAGCACACCGACAAAACTCACGAACCACCACAGCACCAAATGACACGAGCTGGGATCGAACCAGGGACCCTACGCACCAGAGGCGAACGCAACATACTAAATATCTAATACTTATTGTTGAAAATATTTCACGAAACGTAACTTATAGGATCTTATTGAACACAGACTAATATAACAAGTAAACAACGATCATAAAAAATTTATATAAAATAAATAAATACGGATAAAATAAATTTCATAAAATAAAGAAGTGAGAGTTGGGCGCTATTTTATGCTTAGGTGATGTTTATATTACATCTATTTATTGTGAACATGTGGTAAGTACAAAAATCCACTGATTACAGAGCGATATAACGAACCACGTCAATATTCATAAAAGGATTTAGCCCCTCAACCTATGGAAGAGTGCCCAATGCTTTAAGTCCTATTTCTTCATTTTACCCCACCAAAACGAAGTTATTGCATCAAAAAAAAAAAAAAAAAAACATTATATTTCAGTCAAAAATTTTCTTGTAGACTTTATATCTGGAGAACTACACATAGAGTAGCCAAACCCAAACTATCACTTAAGTCAGTATAATGTGCTTATTCCGTAGAAAATACGAAAACTTGAGTTCAGGGACGTTCAAAAATTTTGTAGACCCTGATCCAAAAATGCATTAAAAGATCCAATATATTTCAATCAAAAAAATTTCTTAGGCCTTATATTTGGAGAACTACATATAGTGTAGAAAAACTCAAACTATCAGTTAACTCAGTATGATGTGCTTATTCCGAAAAAAAAAAAACACACAAACGAAAACTCGATTTAGGCGCCGTTCAAAAATTTTGTGGCCCTGATCCAAAAACTAGTTACTGGTTGAGATCACAATCTTTAGATCTATTTTTTAGACAATTCCTAAAATTCTCGTTTTCTTCTTTTTTTAAAGTCAATTTTATAAAAGTATTGCTCTTCAAGAGTTTGATTTACGGAATACTCCTTTTAGGGATGCGCACGAGACAAGATTTGTGGCTGTCTCGTCTCGAAAATGTGCTGTAAAAGTGATGTCTCGACTCGAAAAATGTATATTTCTCTATTGGAAGAGCCGTATCTCGAGTCGAATTTTGTCAGGAAACTCCTATCTCGACTCGTCTCGTGCGCATCCCTAACTCTTTTACAGGGTGTATTTACGTTGTCTTCCTGTCTGTTTGTCCAGGAGGTCCAAAACCTCAAGAACTACTTGATGGATCATCATTAATTTTGGCCAGGATGTACAGTCACGAACATTAATAAATGGAGGTTGGAGCCATAAGAAATAATGGATTCAGCCTCCATTTATTAATGTTCGTGACTGTACAAAGCTAAAAGTTAAGAATCGAGTTCGTTTAAGCACGTCATCCATCCAGTTGATTCGAAAATTCAAATGGATATCAAAAATCGGAAACCCATGTACTCCTATACAAGTAGTTATGGACATCATCCTTAGCTGATAGACTATTCACAGTGCTATTGAGATTGGCGGATTAGTATAATGCTCAGGATACAAATTACTAAATCTGTTCATGGAATACAACGGTTACATTGCATATACTGCAACAAACCAAACTCTTTCTCGTGGTGTACACTGTGATACTGCTACTTGTTTATTTATTTATTTATTTATTTTCCGGTTATTTAAGCAAATCAAATCTTTAATTTCAAATTTTGTCTTTTGAAGTACATTTAATATACTTAAAATCAAATTCTTAGTTTCCAAAGGAGACTTTTGAAAGACTGAAACAAGTGTTCCTAATTTTTACTTAAAAGTTTATATACGAACTTCCTACGGGATATTTCATTTTTTT
Organism: Thermobia domestica; assembly: GCF_964235325.1. Classification (NCBI taxonomy): domain Eukaryota; kingdom Metazoa; phylum Arthropoda; class Insecta; order Zygentoma; family Lepismatidae; genus Thermobia; species Thermobia domestica. Next base: position 50,167,947 of record NC_137458.1, read on the forward strand.
CTTACTATAAGCGTCAAGCAAAACATGGTTGCACGTGTTATTTCGAACATGAAGAACCGTGTTGCTGGCTGTCCCCAACATCAGTAGTAGAATGGGCCACGAATTTCGTGGCCCGTAACCTGGTAGGACCTGGAGACGAAATGTTATCATATACGTGGGGAGTATATATGTGAGGCTACTAATGTAATTTCTAACAAATATGATTCTCTTCTTTCTCGTTGCCTTTTCACAAAATATATAATTTTTCTCGCTTGTTGTTTGCGAACGTGTGTGTGTCAAACATCGCACTGAAAGATAACTACGAGATTTATCAGCGTACTAATGCGCTAGAATCTCAAAAAAAGATAAGCTACACGTTCCTCTTATGAGGGATCGTCAAAGGTTAATCGGCCTGTAAAACTCGTCGTTTAGAATACAGAAGATACCACTAAGCCCAAACACTTTTTCTGAGATTCAAATCTGCATGACTCGCACAGAAGTTTCGACCCAAGTGATCCGGTGACCCATTCTATCACTGCCTAATACTTCCGACTTCCCGCCGAATTATTAAGTACTTTCTGCCCTCAAGGCTACCTTCTGCATACTTTAGAACCATCCTGAAGTTAGAGTGCATCTGAAAATTCTGTTGGATGCATGTCTAGGAATTATGCCATAGGACGGAATCCCTGGCGCATTCAGTTTACATTGCTCAAATATGCATTTTTGAATGTCGTACGTGTGTCTTCATTTGCGATGATATAAACCCCCTAATCCACAGTTTCTCCAATTCGAAATAACGCGTTTTGAAATGTAGCTTTTCCACGATTTTAGACAGAACGAGCTCTGAAACAATGACCCCCCCCCCAGACGTCCATATGAACCTTTTCTCTTATTTTATTTTGATGTGAGGAATCACCTCTTACAATTCGCCAGTATAATTCACTAACACATTGTATACATATAACATGTCTCTACTAAGCATCTTGTCAATACGAATATATTTGCCAACGTGCGCTGCATAAAAAGAGCACCAACAAGGCGAAGGAAATGGGAAGTAAGCAAGCAAGGAGCTTATCTCTGTTCGCAGAACCATCAGCAGAGAACGGCGAATAAGATGATGAAGATATATTCTGTCATTAAAGTATTTACCCTTTAAGTACGCTTTTTAACCCTCTAGGTACCACATTTTCTCTCTCACTCTCTATTTTTTTTTTTTTTTTAAGTTTCTATTTGTATTCCCAAAGAGAGAGTGGAGGAGGAATCTTCGTTTTCCTTCGCAAAATATACACACAACTGACTTTCTCTTCGCCCAGAAAGTTGTGAAGAAAACTTCACAAGATATCTACTACCATAAAGATACGAACTGAACCGGCAATGTTCACCAGAGAGAAGGTGTGTGTGTGTGTGTGTGTGTGCAACAAAAAAACAAGAAGAACTATGGTAACTATGGCAACACGGATAAAAAAAGGAGAGAGAGAATGGAAAAAGTGCGTATGCGTTTTTTGAAATGAAGCATAAAAATGGAGAAAAGTTTGACGTCAGTAGAACTCAATTAGTCACTGTCAAGAGACTCAAAGATCAATTTTAAATCAACTCCCAAACACCTCGAAGAAAGGGAGAAAAAAAGGAAAATTGTTTCTTTTTGCTCTTTTATATAAGAACAAAAAAAAGAACACATAATTGAACAAGAACTAACAAATAAAAGTCACTCTTGAGGTCATTCCGCGAAAACCCGCAAAACAAAAGCAAAGCAAAAATGGGAAAGAGAGGAAAAGACTAGCCTATTAGTACATTCGATCTACTCCTTTCTTCAGCTTTTCTTCAGACTGCATACACATATATACACATACATAAATACTTTAGGAATTGTTAAAAGTTGGGATAAAAAAAATGTTTCCGCAGAGGATTTACCATCTTCCCGTCTCTTATATGACGAACAAAGGAACCAAACTTGTTAAGCTACTGCGGATATTGTCATTAGTTCTGTAAGAAAAAGAAACATTTTTTTTTTCGTTTTCAGTGTTGCTACTGTCTGTTAGCGGATCCGGATTTTCCTCTTTGAACAGACTTCCTCCGGAGATGTTCTTACAATTACCGATCACAAAATTAGCAGGTCAAAGGAAATTTGGAGGAATTCAGATTCTGAATATTTTCTGATTTTTTTGATACGATATAACATATTTGATAGATGCCACTGTTGCTCATTTTTTAAAAGTAAGAACACGCATTCTATGGACCGGACCACCCATTTTCTTGTCCTATCCGAAAGCAAATTTATATTAATTACAATATAAGAATTCAATTTATTTTATATTGGTATTAATTCAGTGAAACGTGTCTATGTTAGCCACCGTCGGTTCCCTATTGGAAAGTGACCACCTTACAGACAATAAGTCTCTTCTGAAACAAAAAAAGAAGAAGAAGAAAAAGAAAGAAAGAAAAACTATTACAGATTGTAATAGGGACTTACAATGCAACTATAGTAATTATCATCTATGTAGTAAATATTAGGTTTTTTTTTTATAAATATAGCCGATACTCAAAGACATACAGGGGGTGAGTCCTGGCAGTTCGGACTCCCCGAAATCTCGACTTTTCTGTAAATTTAATGTACTATTTGGGATTTGACAAATTTTAATATAATTTACCCTCAGTGAATTTCAGCCCCTCCCGAAATAAATTCCTGTGACGAGCCTGTCAATAACAGTCATAAAAGCAGTAGAGAGTACCACTGTTCTTTTTTGTTTGTTTGTTTGTTTTCTTTGTTAAGTCGCTTTCAATTGACCAGATTTTCTGCTTTTCCTCTTCGGTTTGCTGAGCTCCTGAGATACATAGAACAGTGAAATATATTCTGAAACGGTTTCTAATAAAGGAAGATCCCATAGGTCTCCAATATACAATGGTGAATGAACATTAACAGCATAAGAGCAAAGTTGCTGGAATGCGGGCTAAGTTAAAAGATAGACAGTTGGCCATCTTACAGAGTAATAAGTAATATATATGTCTTACAGGAAAATGCACATTCCGTGGAAATGAAACCAACATAGGCAGGAGGTTAATTTAGAGAAATGTAGAAGTTAATAAATTTCACTATATATACACATTAGTTCCTTTTTTAAAAAAATAATCAAGGGCTATTAACCATATTTTAGGTCCAGATAGTTCATAATACGCCTGTTAGAGATAGAGGGACGTAACACACTGTCATCGCTAGGTTAGACGTTGTTCAGCCGATCGCTCACAGATGGCGTTGGAGCGGCTCAAGTACACAAAGGTCTGCCACGTCAGTGGTTAGTTAATCAAGTATATTTTGTAGAGTAGCTAGGGTGTAATGTTCCATACAATCAAGTATAAGCAACCTTCATAAACTTATGCTTTATTCACAACTATGTGCTATTGTGTACAAACACTGTCACAGCAGACGATGGAAGGAAAACATGAGATATCATAAAGTTAATTCAGAAGGAAAAATGGGACGACCCTCTCCTCACGTACCGCCCCTTCAGAGGACACCCATAAAAGATGAACACAAGTAGACAAAAGTATCAGTTAACTAATCATTAACCTAAATACATCTCTCTCCGGGGGCTGCATTGAGTTATGGAAAAATCCTTCTAAACCTAATCTCTAGAAATTCCATTGGGCAAAAAATATATCCTACCATTACTTTCCTTTTGGAGTTGCATTCAGCTACGGAAAAATCCTATCTTCCGAGATCGCATTGGACAAACGAAATTCCTTATAATCATCTATTCCTAAGGTTGTAATGAACGAAAGGGTTCCTACTTTAACCTAAGACGATTATATCCGCAAGGCCATTACTGTATGCTGAGGATTCTTTAAACACTGAAAAACATGCATGTTATTGCATTAAAAATAAAAACTTTAAAAATTATTATAGAGATATACTTTCATAAATAAATAGGTGAAAGACTTAAATCCAGGAGCGTCATTTCAGATTTTGCTGGGGGGGGGCAAGACCCCTTAATAAAAGTAAAATTTCAGTTTTTCACACATTTACTACTATTTTATTGATAAAATCTATATAAATCTCAAACCTAGGGGAGGACAATTGCCCCTCCCTGCCCCCCCTAAATGACGCCCCTGCTTAAATCCCGGTCTGTTTTATTAAACTCTACCGAAAACTTTGCAGTATTGATCACATCAAAGTAACAAAAATAAGTTCCATTTCTACACTCCCTTATTCTTTTGTTGAAACTAGTAGCACTTCTACTTTCAATATCGGATTTGTATAATTTGAAAGAAGCAGTGTCATTTCAGGCTTTGCTTTGGGGGAGAGGGAGACCTTTTCTAATCGTCTCCCATGAAGCCCCTGTTTCGAAATCTATAAATGAAACGATATCTTTCAATTTAACGTCTCACGTTCATACCTTTTAGGCTAAAGGAACTACATAATTTCGCTTTCCCTTACTGGTTTAATTATGTTTTGTTGGTTCATGTGTAGGTGTCTCAAAGTCCGAGCAAATCCATAGGGTGTCATTATTGAAATAACACTATATGAGCCAAAGACTCACCTACATTCTGGTGTCATGTTTTAGGATGTTCTTCGTTGGTTTCTGCGGCGATGACCCTCTATCAATGTGAGTTGGATTAATCTTGGTCCAAAAATTTCTGGTCTAATGTTGATGCTGCCTCATGTAGAAGCTGTAGACTCTCTGTTTCCATCCAACTGAAGTTGCTTTGGCGGAAGTCTTGATTGTCTCCAAAGATGGTCTCGATCTGACTCCTCACAATCGAATCTCTCAACCTTATTTCAGTCTCTTGATATCCGTATTTATGTAGTCATTGTCTTTTGTTTCATTGTACCACATCGCTCGTCGTTTGTATTTCTTCCGTCTTGTTTTCTAAAGCTGAGGTTTTTCAGCTTCGTCTTTACTCAATATGCATTAGTCACTTAAATTTTGACAACTTGTTGATTCTATTCAGCATTCCTTGAAAACATCTAGTTACAACGCTTGCAGTTTTGCAACATTTCCACATGTTGCATTTGCATCTTACTTTGTATTTTTCTCTCTCTCTCTTTTTCTTTAAAGAAATAAATCAAACCTATATCTCAATAACTAATGGAAGTGAATTATTATGAAAGAATTGGAAGAATGATAATGTGGAAGGAAACGGAACAATTGAGAGATAAACCCAAGGGTACGTGTACACCACAACTCTCACAACCTGAGATCGAACCAGAGGTAAGCTCTCTAATAGTGATCTACTATGCTCGGAAGTTTATCGTAGTTTTACAACGTGAAATGAACGTCACTTTTCTTTTTCTTTTTTGCTTTCTGAATAAACCTTTAATCATCATCATCATCAGAGGTGTTCTCACTTACTGTAACTGAGAAGCTTCCATGCTCTACGGTCTTCCGCTAGCCTCTCCTTCACGTACGATTCTTTTCTTTTGATATCGTCCATTAATTGTAGTCCCCTTCGCCCCCTCCCTCTCTTTCTTGCCACCATACCCTCTAACACGTTCGCCATGATACAGTTCCTTCTTAGCGAATATCCCAACCAGTTTCTGCTCTTCTTTATAACAATATCTAAAATTGTTCTTTTCTCCCCTCACCATTTCTAACACCCTCTCATCCACTTTCCACTCGACCCAGCACTTTCCATTCGTCTCCACACCCACATTTCGAAAGCTTCCAGTCGTTTATAATCATTTTTGTGCTAATGTCCATGCTTCTGACCCATATTAGCATAACGGCACATTTTATGTCTTTTTATCAACTCGTTATTCAAGGTCCACAACATAGTCTTTTCTTCGTCCTAAAGGCATTTTTCACCATTCCTATTCTTGCTTTTATTTCACGTTCACACTTTATATCATCACTAATAATACTACCCAGATATCGAAAACTAGTCACCTGTTCTATTTTCTCCCCTCCTATTCCTGTAAATATATAATTGCAACATCCTGGAAATAAAATGAAAATAAACTGTCTGCTTCTTTAAAAAAAAAAGGAAGAAAAGAGAAAAGAAAAAAATAAAATGAAGAAAACTCTTCTTGGTTTTATTTATTAATATCAATATTTCTACTTATTCTGTTCCTCGTTACAAAAATGGTTATATATATCGACAAAATTTTATCTTCATTCGTTTTAATATAAGAATGATGAAACACCAAAAATGAAGAACTCTTCCAAAAGTTTCTGTGTTATCTCTATACGAAAAGAAACAAGTTAGAACTAGAAAAAGAAATAAACAAAAAGACGTAGAAAAAGAAAATTGAAGTAAATAAACACAAACGAAAAACTTTTGTATTTTCTTTTACAGAAAAAAAAAATTTTTTTCAAAAAATAATATTTGATTTAATACATATATACAGTTAAAAGAAGAAATGTAATAATAAAATGTATTTGAAAAGAAAATTTATTTTTTCTTACAAGCTTTCACTACTAGTTCCATACATTTCTTTATCTGCGAGTATATATATATATATATATATATATATATATATATATATATATATATATATATATATATATATATATATATATATATATATATATATATATATTTGTGTATTTGTATTTGTCCATTTATTTATTCAATCAATATTCCCAGAGGTAGAGAAAATTCGCTAACAGAATAATTAAACGGGGGGAAAATTTCTTGCAAACTTTACCCCTCAACAAAATTAATATTTTTCTTTTCTAGCTTTTCTTTTTTTCTATTTTTTTCTTTCAACTTTCTCGAAAAAAGTAAGCCGTAAGTTTTTTGTTTGGATTACCTACACAAATCAGAGATTCCTATTTTTTCTCCCCCCCCCTCTCTCTCTCTCTCTCCGAATACATCATTCTCCTTTTCTGTTGCTTACAGTTCCAAAAGATTTATCTGTGGAGTTTTTTTTTTTAAATGTTTTAATGCAAAATTAATAAACTAATCTTCCTTCTCAAGCCTCTTTTTTTATTTCACTTTTTTTTCCCTCTGAACAGATCCAGAAAGTTTATTATTATTATTATTATTATTAATATTATTACTAATACTCGATTGAAGAAATAAAAGGAGGAAAAAAAAACTGAAGAAAAGTTTCTTAAATTGAAAATTTCATGGTTCAAGACACATGTTTTAAAAAATGAAAAGAATATCCAAGATTTGTTTTGGTTGTCTTTCTGAGTTTATTTAGTTTTTCTTTCCTTCTTTTTTCACAAGCTTTTCTTCCTACGTTCAAGTCCGTAGTAGTTTTTCTGAAGAATTGGACACCCGTCAAGGAGGTGAATTTAAAGGAGCACAAAACGACAGGTACGAGGGCATTTCCAAAAATCTGCGGACTGACACTGAAATATCACCTCACAGGTAATAAGTCATTCATGCCACACAGTGCCATCTATGGAAAAAGTAACGTATCAGTCAGTTTGAACTGTAACTGCATCAGTGTGTTGCAGGCAGTCATTTGAATCATGTCATTGTGCGCTGACCTTGCACATTCAATAACAATGCTCCCGTTCATTTGAATCATGTCACTGTGTGCTGAGCTTACAAACTGAATAACAATGCTCCAGTTCATTTGAATCATGTCACTGTGCGCTGACCTTGCACATTGAATAACAATGCTCCAGTTCATTTGAATCATGTTACTGTGCGCTGAGCTTGCACACTGAATGACAATGCTCCAGTTCATACGGCCGGAGTATCTAGATCTGGGTTGTAGGATGGGTGTCAAATCTCCTCGAAAGCACAACCTTTCACTGTAGCATTGACAACAACAGCCATGTGGACTGGACTTTTGTAATGCACTAAGTGACCTTAACGCATCTCCCAACGTACTGACACAGCTACAGTTGAAACTGACACATTACTTCTTCCATATGTGGTACTATATGTCATGAATGGCTTATTACCAGTGGCGTGACATTTGTGTCAGTCCGGTAACGTTTGGAAATACCCTTCTTCATGTATTTTTTTTTAATCGGGAAAACGTTCCTCAATAATCATCTCCAAGTGACCGATGCATGACGTAGGAGAGCACTTTTACAATGTAAAAAATAACAGAGAGAAACATTTGAGCAAAAGAGAAGAGGCAGATAAGGATGAAACAAGCAATGTTGGAAGTATTTACGTAATAACACATCTACGATTAATATGCTTGCAAAACCATCGACAATGATACCGATATTTATGTTTGAATATTACCACTGCCTTTCTACCTCCAGTTTTTGTCTGCTCTTTCTCCTATCTATGTGGTTTAGAGGGAAGGAAAGTAACAATCTGTGACGTCAAAGAGCAATCAGTTTGGAGTGACTGTCCTAGAATGTTAAAATCATTATTTTTTTATTTCGACGATTTACGACAAACGCATGCATATCGTTTTATTGTTATGTGAAGTGAGAAAAGAAACCAGGGCTTAGCTATAGACGAGTATTTTGATATTTGCAAGTAAATACTTACACATAGACTTTCCGGAGACATCATTTTGATTTCCTTTCACCTTGTGTATGTTCTAACGCTTCGCAATGAGAAAAACAGTATAAGAACGTTTTTGATAATATTATTTATAACTATTCGTTGAATTTTTGAGGTAAGTTCTATATTACATTTTTTTCATAATGATGGATAACACAGAGATAGATATTTAATACGGCATTAAGAATTTTCATTATTTGGTAAACGCTATAGTCTGTATTAAACGGTGCTATATCAGATATTCTTCAATTGCTGCGAAATAGCTCTACGGCGTATGGCAAAGTCCATATGAAATCATGATTAACTTAAACTGAATAATGTATACTAAAAACATTGATGGCTATTTTAAATCATAGCACTGTGTACTAACAACCATATAACGTAATGGAAAGGAAAGCTGACACCTCTCTAATCTAATTAATACACCCTGAATCATTTGCACTCTGTCTTCCAACAATAATGCAGATTTGGATTATCTTGCACTGCACTTCTTGGCGTGTAAAAAAAAAAAAAAAAAAAAAAAAAAAAACTGTTTTATCATCTAAAATAGTGTATGACGAGCAAGTACGTGATTTAAAGTCTATCTTTTTGGTATTGTTTTGCAATTCTTATTTTTGTTTATACATTATCCCCCCCCCCTTTCGTTTTTAGGAAATGTATCTTCATTTGTCGCAGCGTTTTTTTTTTTTTTACGCAGTTTGAAACATGTTTATGTTCTGCCAAGATAACGATCCAAAGCACAGATCTCATGTTATGCAACTTTGGTTATTATACAACTGCCCAGAAGTGCTTCATTCTTCTTCCCAATCACCAACATGAACATCACAGAAAACCTATGAGATAAATTAGAGAAAGGAGCACAAAAGACATGCATAAAGTCTAAGGAATACCTCAGAGAGAGATCTATGGGAAGAGTGAAAGAATATCTCTCGTGATTACATTAACAAACTCGTTCAAAGTATCCTTTTACTAGGCAGCAGAGAGCTCTTCAAAAACAAGGATGGTCATAAGGATTTTCTTCTATTATTATTATTATTATTATTATTATTATTATTATTATTATTATTATTATTATTATTATTATTATTATTATTATTATTATTATTATTATTATAGTGATCGAGGACCCGCAAAGTTGGACCTAGATTTACCAATTTCACCACCCATAGAACGCGAGGGTGTGCCTCGATCGTCAACTCCCACCCATGAAATTTGGCCAGTGTTGTCTCTCGCGCTATAAGGAGAACATCTCTTGAGGGTACAGTGTTGTCGGATAGCCGCTAAGTTTCATTTTGTTGTTATCATTATTGTTGTTGTTTTATATTTTATTATTATTATTGTTACCATTTAATTCGAATAATTGCTAGTTTTGTATTATAGTTCTTTAAGTGCTGTTTTTCGTCGCTAGTTTGCCATGTTTTCTAAGTTTGGCAACGCTGCTGGTGCACTTATTGCTGTTTCACTTTTTAAGTGTGCATTCGGAAGGCAGCTTCATGAATCGTACCGAATTCTTCCGATGCTTACACGTTAGAGAAAGGAGTTTTATGATTAAGTGTAGAGCCTAGGTTTCACGAGTCGTCGCCGAAATTATAATACTATTATTTTCTTATCAAAGGATCTGAATAGTTTTGTTGTGTTATACTTTCCCTTCTATACTTTTTCTTGTATAATTAATAATAATATTACTTTCTTACCATACTGCCTGAAAAGTTTTGTTGCTTATATTTTCCCTTCTGCACGTTCAGTGTTAATAAGATCTTTTCTTTGTTTATAATCACAAATTTTGTGAATATGTAATCTCTCACATGTATTTCTTTATCGAGGACTCGACTGCTACATAATTAATAGCAATAATTAAATTTATTTTCTATGTACTCTCAGATCAATGTCATTTAATTTCCATGTCCTCAACATTTTGTGAGTCACCGTATTATATATATATATATGCGGGGGTTGTAACATTTCCTCGAAACCTACCAGAAACAAATAATGCTAGAAATACGTCAGCCTTGACCTATCCGTAGTCGCCAGCAGAAAATTTAATAGTGGGGAGAAGAACGGGATACGAGACAGCCAAATTAACTTCCCATCCCTTTCTTCTGTGCTAGTGAGAACTTATAACTGTAACACCATCTTTTAACTTTTTTTTTTTTTTTTTGCCTACGAGGAGAGTTAATTGAATTAGGAGATAATAAGATTATATTGTTGTAATCTTATATATATTACAATTAGCTCTTCTGAAGGTGGATTAATTAAAAATCAACCAATACCATGGGTTTCAAACTGTTCAGCTGAAGAAAAAATGTGATCGACCGCTTACGCAAAATACGGCATATTGTTTTCGCTACGTATTTACCACTTTTCTCTATACAATGTTAATAACAACTGCAAATGATTTTAAAACGATAAAACAAAGATTCTTTTTCTTCATATCAAGTAGTATCAAGTTACAGTGTATTACAAATTACGGGTTCCAGATTCTGTCCTGAGAAACCTACCGCACAGTGGCGTATTTAGGATTTTGTTTCGGGAGGGGCTTTGCTAACTTTCGGGGGGGATTTGCCTGAAAATGTGAAAATTCTGCAATATATTCCATATACTTTACTATACTAAGTAAGATTTCGGGGAGGGCTTTAGCCCGAAAGCTCCCCTTAAATACGCCACTGCTACCGCACTATAAGACTCACTTTAATTTTAAAGCATTTTTTAAAAAACAAAAATACCGTTAACATATTTATTATTTTTATTATTAGACTGCAAAGCCAGAGTAAAAAAAAAAATCCTAACTAAATATAAAACTACATGAACTGACAAATTAAAGGGATACTTCCTGTTGACGTGGAAAGTTGGAATTTGGTATGATTGTAACTTTAAGGGACTAACCCACAGGAAAATTGACAAAGGTGAATATTTTTAATTTTTAGGTGGTCTAAAAGGGGGATGAAGAATTTCCCCATGTTATTTAAAAGCGCCGTTTTTAGGACTTATAATTTTATGTTTTAAATACTAGAAATTAGAATAAAAACTTGAAATTAAGTATGCTTGTACGTTCTCGTTAGCGTTACCAAAGTAAATCACTAAAAATAAAAATTTTCAACTTTAGAGTCGTTTTATGAGGAACTGAAAAATCTTCCCCATGTTATTTAATGGGATACCTTTTACACCCCCAAATTATTGGGCACTTTCAGCAGGTCTACAATGATTAAATTTGGCATGATTGTAGCTTTTCGGGACTAAAGTACAGAAAAATTGACAAAAGTGAACACTTAATTTTTAGTCTAAATGTGAATGAAAAAAAATCTCCATGTTATTTAAATGGTCGCTAATTTGGACCTACAATCTCATATTTTAGCTACTTGGAATTGAAATAACAACTTGAAATTCGGTATGCTTGTACGCTTTTGTTAGCGTTACCTAAGTAGATCATCAAAAATAAAAATTTCTAACTTTAAAGTGGTTTTATGGGGAACTGAAAAATCTATCCCATGTTATTTACATGGAACAACTTCTATACCCCAAAATGTTCAGGCACTTCCTGCATGATTAGAATGGTGAAATTTGGCATGAGCGTAGCCTTCCGGGACTAACTCACAGGAAAATTACCAAAAGTGAATATTTTTAATTTTTAAGAGGTCTAAAGGGGAAATGAAGAAATTATCATGTTATTTAAATGGCGTTTTCTTGGAATACAAAATCTTATCGTTTAGATAGTTGAAATAGCAAAATAAACTTGAAATTCACTAGAATTGTGGGTTTAAGAGGTGTGAGGCCGTAGGCCAAGCAAACACACGGGTCTCGGGGCAAAGCGTCCAGCTGGACAAATTCAGGAAATATTAAAAGCAAATGCACGAGATTCACTCTTGATGCAAAGGTTGATACACAAGAGATGCCAGGCCGTAGACCAAGAAAATTTGGGGGACTGGGGCCGGAGACCCCAGCTAGCCAAAGGCTAGTCTTAGTTTATAAAACCGATTTATGCGCTACTGAAATTAGCGTGTATCGTCTGCACGGCGAAAAAAACAATCAACGTTTGGTGGGGAACGATGTTTCGTCGTAAATGGGTTGGCGTTGCCATCGGTGTTCGAGCGTGACGTCAAGGGTTGTCGACTAACAGATCGACTGATTAGTTCCGTCGTCGCATGTTAGAGGCGCTTCAGTTCGCCTTGTTTCCAGTTTTTCGCAGAGCTTTCGGTCTTTATATTCTAATCTGCGGTTCTGGGTTTGTGATGGCGGGATGGGAGGGAGACAATGTTAGCAAGCTTGTGAATCTCCGCAACTAATGTTCGTCGCATCGGTGCACTGCTACTGCCAGTTGAATCCAATGTTGCCAGATAGAGACAGGTTTCTCGCGGCATCGAATATATGGCCATTTTTAAGACTGGCGGTAATTTTAAATCAAACACTGGACATCTTAATATTAATTTCGAATACAATACGCACCTGAATTTTGGAGGCAATTTTTCGAAGAAAAAAGTGCGTCTTACAGTCCGTAAAATATGGTATGTAAGAATGACTGTTGAGTGTGTTTTGCAATATACCAAATAGTCTAAAAAGTAATGAGCTTTTAACGCATGAGATGGTGTTAGTGTCCCACATCTCAAGGTATATATGAGTCGAAGCGGGTAAGACCTAATGTAGTTTTACAACTGGTAGTTAAAGCACTGGCAGCTCTTGCCCAGGGCCGGGGGCTAGCACCCAGTTTTTTTTTTCAGTGACAAAAATAACTGAAGCTATTACTTATATATTTTGGAAAGTTTATAGTAAACTCATGGTATACCTATCATAGTCTGGGATCTGACTGGTATCCCCAGTTTTTACCTTCTAGATTCCCACTGTCTTAAAACTAGTAGATGTAAGAAGTGTTGGAATTCTTATAATCATACGTAACGTGTTGCGCTGTGAAGATGAAGAGAACTTTCCGCACAACTGCGCCACATTTTACAATTTTATTTCAATAAAGACACAAATTCTACGCAGATTCGTGAAAAAATTTATACTGTTTATGGCCAAGACACGTTATCAAAAGCAACACCCAAAGATGATTCAGTCGCTTTCATTCCGGAAGATTCGATATCCAATATACTCCTCGCAATGGACGATCAATCGCAGCAAAAGTAGATTATATTTTGGCAATAGTCGAACAAAAGCACCATGTAAACAGTCAAGGATTTAAAACATCCACCAACAAACAGTGTTAAATCATTTGGAGGCAACTGGGTTCAAAAAGAAGCTGGACGTTTGGGTACCACATGATCGGACTCAGAAATATTTGCTCCGTCGAATTTCCATCCACGCATCTCTACTGAAACGTAACGAACTCGAACTATCTAAGGAGCAGTTGATCACCAATGATGATAAGTCAAATAACCTACGAGAACAATGTGAAAAAAAATCGTGGTCGAAGCGAGGATACTTCCACAATCTATGGCCAAGTCCACATTGACACTCAGGAAATTTTACTGTTTATTTGGTGGGACTGGAAGGACATTGTGCACCACGAACTGCTGCTGCCGGGTAGAACGATAGACTCGGATTTGTACTGTCGAAAATCAGCGCGAGTAAAGAAACTGCCAGAACTGGTCAACAGAAAGTGTGACGTATACCACGCTTACACCGCCAGATCGTATACATCTTTGAATGATCCGTCGGAAATTAAGAGAATTTGAATTGGAAATTTTAACGCATCCACCGTATAGCTCTGACCTGACAACTGTCAGACTATCATTTGTTTCAGTCTTTGAAGAACACCGTGAATGATCTTAAGTTAGTTTCAAAAGAGGTCTAAAATCCACGTGTCACAATTTTTTTTATTTTTTTAGTTGAAACCACGCAGTTCTATAGCGGCGGGGATTATAGTGATGCCGGAAAATGGGAAAACACCATCGAACAAGATTGCAATATGTAATCAAAACAACACCGACAACATTTGAGAGGTAATTCCTGACACCGAGATGAGACAAAAAGTATAGACCAATCTGGGTGCACAAACGGTTCCTTTCGGAGTTATAGGCTGCCGAAAACATGACAAAAAAATAAACTTTTCCTTGGGGTTCTCCCGTTTCCTCCCACTTTCTTCATTCCACTATTTCATTCATTACTCATCATCACCGTCTCCTTTAGCCTTACCGGCATAAACGTGGGACGTAAAACTCAAAGATTTCATTTTTTTCTAATGAAAATTTGCAGATATTATGTGGCTCATTTTCCACATTTTTATATTATTCATTTTCTTGAAATTATTAATTAAAATTCAAAAATGTGGGGAGTGAGCTTAGTGAACAGGCTCAATGCGTGTGCTTTCTGTACGACTGGTCCCAAGTTCAATTCCCGGTAAAGGTGCTAGCAGTAGTTAGGACCTCACTTTAACACATCCCATCTCATAAAGCATTAGTGCTAAAATTGAAATTAAACTACAATCAGCCTGAAGAATTATTTCTTGTTAGTTTTTCTGCGTCTCCCTTATACTTGAGTGCGCACCCAATACGAGGTGCATTCAAGTTATATCACCTCAATCCCCCCCCCCTCGTTTTAGGATTGGTAAGATAGAAACGTGCTGTTTATTTTAAAATACGCGAGCACTCGTTTTCAATGCATGACAGAGGCGGCAATACCTTACGGCACATAGAACTCTAGCGGCAGCGTAGAGAATGATGCGATAATCGTCGTTTTCTCCATTTGCCTGGTGTGACACCCGTCTCAAATTCATCGCCAGTTGAGTGAGACATGTGATGTTGGTGTCATGAACGTGTCTAATGTGAGTTTGTGGGTGCAACAGTTCAAAGAAGGTAGAACATCGTGAGACAAAAAAAAACAAGACAATCCTGCCCTCTCACAAGCCGCTCTGACGACACAGTACAACGAGTGGAGATCTGCCCTCTTTGAACTATCGCACCTAACGAACGCACATTAGACACATCCATAACACTGTCATGCAAATGCGTCACTTACTAGTGATGAACTTCAAGGTGTCACACCACACAAATGAAAACGAATCATTACACGCTGTTCTACGTCGTCATTTTACGACTATCGTAAGTACAAAAAAAAAAAAAAAAAAAAAAATTCAAAAAGTCATCGCTCTCACCGCAGCCATTCGAGTTTTCTGTGCTGTACAGTCTTGTCATCTCTGTCACGCATTGACAACGAGTGCTCGCGTATTTTAAAACAAACAGCACGTTTCTATCTGTTCCAGACCTGAGAAAAAAATTGGGGATGTTATAATTTGAATGCACTTCGTACACACGTCTTTGGTCAACTTTATGTTTTCGAAGAAAAAAAAAACGTGAACGAGGTTTAAAGCTTATTTCAATGCATTGATATACTTCAAACAATTCACGTTAAAATGTACTTCAAGTAGATCGAGTTGCCTACGTTTGAGAGTCGTTTAAAGCGTATTCGTGCCTCCGATAAAAGCGTCGCAGGTTCTTGAAGAATACAAGACGTTTGTCCGTTAATACAGCAGATAAAAAAAAAAAAGCATCTAAGTAACTTTGTATTCAGCTATTGAGAGATCGATGTATCATATACTACCTTGGGTTTTGAGAATTTGATGAAGGAAAGATGCGTATCTGGGTTTTTTACTGTTAAGAAGTAACGTGTTTGGACTTTTTTTGCTCTCTACAGTCGTAACTTGGTTTCTATTTTCTTTCACTTGTTGTTTTTTTCTTTTTAATACAAACACACTTTCTGAATCTTAAATAAGAACCAAAAAGGGGAAAGATAACTTAGGTTAAAAAAAAGAAGGCAAGATATTGATGCTGGTTGTTTTTTCTATTACTTCGTGACTATTTTAAATTAAAAAAAAAAATCATTCCGAATATATACAAAAACTGACGTGAGTTGAATTAAGTACTGAGGAAACATACACAGTTTTCTTCTCCTGCTTGTTTGTTTGTATTTGTGGCATATGAACTTTACACGTGGAAGCTGGATGAAGTGGTGAGGGTAGTATACCAAGAATTCATATTTAAAAAAAAAAAATGTAAGAAAAAACTTCAGTTTCAGTCACGACACGCTTATTTTTTATGACACTTCTTCACGATTGGTTATCATTTGTAACGTTTATTTTTGTCTCTTATCTATCTACCTAGGTATACAAGTTCTTTACTCACTCGAGGCCACGGTGGCTCAGTGGTAGAGCGTTCACCTCTGGTGCTTGGGGTCCCGGGTTCAAACCCTGCTCCCGCCAAGTGAACTTTGTGGTGGACAAACACCGTGTGCGTGGGTTTTCTCGGGGTTCTCCCGTTTCCTCCCACTTTCTTAATTCCACAATTTCATTCACCTCTCATCATCACCGTCCCCTTTAGCCTGACCGGCATAAGCGTGGGACGTAAAACTCAAAAATTTCATTTCATTTTCTTTACTCACTCGTAGCTAAATTAGGAATATTGTATTTTCAAGTTTAAAAAAAAAATCGAATAAATGATCTTTAGACGTAGTTCTTCACATGCTTTTCGCTATTCTGTCTTCAGGAAATATGTCTTACTGTTAGATACGATAAAACCAAGCCAATCCACTTGGTGTAACAACCCGATTTGTAGGCCTGAGCAGGGTTGGCAAAAACCATGGTTTTTATTGAAAAAAACAAAAAACCACGTTTTTTTGTTTAAACACGTTTTTTTGTTTAAACCCGTTTTTTTTTTGTTGTTGTTGTTTAAACCAGGTTTTTTGGTTTAAACAATTTACTCTATGTATTTATATTAGATATGAACAGAAATGAGTTTCTTTCGCCTTGGTGTTATTATGCAACAACAAGGTTATGCTGGAAGGGATCACATAAGTTTAAAGCGGAATCCAAACCGCTTCTCGACTTACATCCAAGAGAAATCGTCCATTTGGACACGGAACCGGGACTAATTGGTCACAAATGCGATTGCCGACTCACTCACGAAGGACTTCTGATAAAAAAAATACGTTGTACTGATCTTTACATTGGCCTACTTGTTAATATAATTGTCAAGAGTCATTTCAGAATGACAAAAAGATTACACAAGTAAAAACATTATACCAGAATTATATATAAATCGGGAAACTCCCGCTTTAGCCATTGGGAAAATCCTGTTATTACTTTAAATGTATTTGTATGTAAAATTTTAAGGTCAACGTATTATAATCACTACGCTAAAACTGAGGTATTAAATTACAAATTTGGCATGTAGATATCATTCAATAAAATTAACGTCAAATCCAAGTTGATGTTGGAAGCTACGAAGGCAATTAATAAATTTTGCCAATTTCTATCAATATATTTAAACAATCTTGCTTAAAAAAAAAAAAAAAAAACAGGCATTGATTCAATAGAAATATATAATTTGGTATCATTTCGTATGTTTAGGCTTAACATCCTTATGACATACCAAGGTTACCACGGAGAAAACTTTCGCTTAAAGGGACACCTCGAATCGCTACTTGGTTTTCACTTGAAAGATGGGTTGTGGTTCGATCTTGAATTGAACACGGGACCCCTTGATTAAAAGGTAAAAAGTAGATAAACGTAATGCGGATGGTTTGACACGTACAAACGTCACCATGAAGTTCACACGATTTAAAGCATTTTTCGTTTTTTTTTTTTTGTTGTTTAAACCAGTTGTTTTTTCTTTTTTTTTAAAAAAAAACAGCTGGTTTAAACCAGCCAACCCTGGGCCTGAGCCACACTACGCCAGCTGTTACCAACTGGTGGAACTACGTCCAGCCTAGTGACGAACACGTGACTCCCCTGTTTGCCTCACGATGCCGAAAATTGGGAAAGCACTGGCCGGGAATCGAACCCGGAAAAACGCGGATATGAGTCCAACGCTCCAACCACTAGACTACGGTGACCCCAGTAACTGTTAGATACGATACGATCAGTAATCTTTACAAGTTATGTGTTTTATGTTGTTCAAACTATTGATATCAATTTTACACTCTAAACATTTAGGTCAGGACCAGGGACGTACAGAGGGGGGGGACACGGGGGTCCGGACCCCCCCGAAATTTCGACTTTTTAAAAATATAGCCTAATTTTAGGGGCAATTTTAGCAATTTTAATATAAAATAGCTTCATATTTAGGTTGGACCCCCCCCCGAAATAAATTCCTGGGTACGCTACTGGTCAGGACATTTATCTCGTCTCTATATGTAATTTAACACATGTAAAGAAAATTACACATTAACAATTACTCGAAGAGCGACTGGCTACGCCCGTCTTGTATCTAATGTTCAATAGTATGAGTGACGGGCATAGCTACCCTTGGCTTTACATTTTTATGGTAAATGAACTAAGACTGTATTCGCAACATGTCTTCTCTGCACATTTATTGGTACCACTGTGTTCAATTCTGAACCGGTAGACAGGCAGGGACTTTTTTCGGGGGAAGGGTTAAAGAAGAACCTTACTTGAATACAGACCCGTATGCAGGGGGGCTAGGGGGGCCGCCCCCCAAATTTTTACTGGCCCCCTGTAAAATGTTCACAGAAGGATTGCAAATGAACTATATAGTATAGTGATGAACTATAATATTTTTTGATCGGGCCCACCTAACTTTCACCGGGCTGGCTACGGGCCTGCTTGAATACATGTTGTGTCCACATTTATGCTGCTGAGATGTTGCTACTTCTTCACGAGGATTCCAGTTCTGGTTATTCCCAATAAACAGTTAAAGATTTTACATATACCAATTTGTATCAATTATTTGTGTATTGCTTATTGTCGATGCCTGTAAAGTTCTCACACAATACCTATTTTTTTTTTTCATTTCCGAAAAACTTTTAAAGAAAACGACTTTCAAATGTTATAACAATTATTGTAAGTTATGTGTCACTTAGGTCTTCGATGAGGTATAATTTTATTTATTATTTCTGAAGTATTCTTTTTTGTTTCATTTTTTGAGCCTTCTTCCACAGTAGACTAGCACGAACTGAATATTCAAGAAGATGCGAATATTCAAGAAGAAGCTGCTAACTTCTATCTTTAGCGGATCCTCAGTGGCGGATCCAGGGGGGGCAATCACCCCCCTCAGAAGAAACTTTTTTTTTTTAATTTTATATATAAATAAAACCCATCCCAGAGTTTGGAGCTCTTAAAAGTAGCTCTAAGTATTACAACCCACCGCCTCCCCTCCAGGAGTCCGTCCTGGATCCGCCCCTGCACTTACTCACCAATTTAAAAGCATATTAAGCTTGTTTCTCTCCGTTAATAGCTTCTTTCAGTCATTTCCAACATACAGGACTCCAAGAAATTGAGTACAAGGGCCGCAGTTGTTCAGTGATAAAGAGTGCTCACCTCTATTGCGTGGGATTCCTGGTTTGATCCCATCCCGCGCCAAGTGGGCTTTGTGTTGGACACACGTGTGCGTGAGTCTTTTCGGGGCTCTCCCTTCTTATCCTACTTTCTTCATTCCATCATATCATTATCATTACCGTCTCCTTTAGCCCGAGACTATAATCATAGAGCGTTAAATTAAAATACAGTTAATAATAATAAATTCAGTAACTTAACATCTCTTGAGGATTCATGCAACACGAGACTGAAACTACTGCTCTAACTAAGAGCTGAGTGGCCCCGCGTAGTGTAGTTGCTAACGATCTCGCCTGGTGCGAGCGGTTCCGGTTTCGATTCCTGATGGGGACACACACGTGGGGACCTCGGTCGAAAAAGTGTAACAACTTTTTCAGGTCTGCCATCCTGGGTGAGGGTTCTCCTAGATTTTTCTCGTTCACATTACGCAAATGTCGGGATGATACCTAACACAATGGTTCCAAGACGCTTCCCCATTTCTTTCTTCCCCTCCAATTCCCCGGGGAGTCTGATCGCCAAGGAACGTCATCCTCATATGTGTGACGGGCTATCATAGCCATAGATGCCGAAAGCCCAAATCTAATCCCTAATCAAACTTGAGATCTGAATTATCTACTTTGTTTTGTATCCGCAACTATCACTAGAGATTGAACCTGGGACTACACGCGTTACCCTCTTGATATGGCAGAGTTCCCTCACGGTTAGTACACGTGCTTTCCGTGAGATATTGGGTTCAATTTCCCGGTGGAAGCTTATGTAATTTGGACTCCATGTTGAACTACAGGTCTTCGACTCACACAGCGTCGATGCTGCAATGCACATTAAAACTCGAGATCAACCAACCGACTACGCTTTTCTATGTCATATCACAACACATATTAAAGTAACTATGTTTTACTCATGAATTTTAAATACAAACGTTGAGTTTTGTTTCCAAGAATATGAAGTGCAGAGCCACGTGGAAAAGAGTGCGTTGAATGAAACTGCGGACTTATGATGTATGAAGCACACATATTGTATGACGAAAAAGAACACCAAAGCGAAAAGACAAGACTGCAACGCGTGTATGTTAAGTTTATATACACGAGATGAGATGAGATGTGATATGATTCTTCACCACATGGAGGAGGAACCAGCAAGAAAGTTGGGCTTACACATTGTGTATTAAAGCTTCCGCAGAGACTGTTCCATTGGAGAAGACAGAGAGGGCAATCTATCATCATTTTACATTATTTCTGAAGCACTGACGGGAACACAACGAACAATGCAAAATATGAGACAGGCCAAGCATGTACATATACACACACACACATAGGCTGCACTGTGCCTAAATAAAGAAAACATAAATCCGACGCATAGGCTCTATACATACAAAAGATGTAACGAACAAAAAACAAGTACATATATACCAAAAGAAGGTTCTTTTTACTTGTGTCCTATTTCTATCCATTGCTTTGTTGCTGCATGTTGCTATCTTTCGAAAATTTGAAATTCAAATAACTGGGAAAAAGTCATGTTTCACTTGTACAATCCTTGTGTTTCTTCTCTTTTTATAATGACTTTGACTTAGATATGCAATGTAATGTATTCAAACGAGGTTCACGTGCATAAATCTCTCACTACTCTGAAAAGACGATCCAGAAAGAAACTGGAATCTTCTACTATTTATGTTCTTTTAAGTATCTTTTTTTCTGCATGTACTACCATATTTCTGGTGCATTTGTGTCTCAGCTCCGATGAAGACAGATTTTTTTTTCTGAATCAGCATCTGGATTAATTAGCTAACTACCTGAATTAAAAGGAAGCGTACTTCCATTTGGAATGCCAGAAAAAAATGGAGTTGGAAAGTTCTGGTCACGTATTATCCAGTTGAATGTATCCTATCCGACCAGCTGTAGTCCTTTGTGAATAGAGTTGCCAAATTGTCAAAGCAAAGAAGATACACTTTGTTAACGATTAGATTACTTTAAGTAGGTTCCGTTTAACAATTCTTACACCATGGTAGAATTTCAAAGTATGGAGGTTCAGTATTATAAAAATTGGAAATTAGATTTGCGTACAAGATAAGAGCATCGTCTTGATAAAAGTGTAATTCTCATCTCTAAAAGTTTATAAATTCCTATTGTAGGAGCTCTGTACCATTTCGTATTTCGTCACGAAAATTTTGTCTGGACTCCTATCGTAGGTAACACTTTCTTCTTCTTCTTCTTCTTCTTCTTCTTCTCCTTCTTCTTCTTCTTCTTCTTCTTCTTCTTCATCATCATCATCATCACCACCACCATCATTATCATCATCATCAACAACATCATCATCATCATCATCATCATCATCATCGGCAGACCATTTGCCGCAACTCAGAAGCTTCTGTGCTCCATTGTCTTCCGCTAACCTCTGTCTTCACGTAAGATTTTTCTGTTTTGATATCGTTCATTAATTGTAGCCTCCTTCGCCCTCTCCTTCTCTTTCCTGCCACCATACCTTCTAGCACGTCCCTCATAATACAGTTCCTTCTCAGCCAATGTCCCAACAGTCTCTCATCCTCTTCGCAATATCTAAAACTTTCCCCGTCTCCCCTACAATTTCTAACACTCTCTCATTCGTTTTCCTCTCGACTTAACTTACTCTCCATCAATGGTGTATTTACGATTTTGTTTTGGGAGGGGCTTTGCTAACTTTCGGGGGGGCTTTGCCTGGAAATGTGAAAATTCTGCAAGATATTTCATTTACTTTACTATACTAAGTAAGATTTCGGGGGGGGGCTTAAGCCCGGAAGCCACCCCCCTAAATACGCCACTGCTCTCCATTCTTCTCCACATTCTCCATATACTACACACTTGGAAGGAAAGCTTCCAGCCGTTTTTCATCATTTTTGCGCAATATCCATGTTTCTGCCACATACAGTACAATACTCCACACGAAGCACTTTATGAGTCTTTTTCTCAACTCTTTATTCAAGGTCCCACAAAACAGTATTTTCTTCCATCTAAAGGTTTCTTTCGCCATTCCTATCCTTGCTTTTATTTTACGTTCGCACCTTCTATAATTAATAATACTATGCAGATATCGGAATACTAGTCACTGCTCTATCTTCTCCCCTTCTATTTCTATATTTGACAGTGACCGCTTCAGTACACCACTTTTTACGGTTTGAATGCTGGAGATGGGATCTATTGGAATCAATATTGACAGCAGAAGTTGTAATTAGTAGGTTTTCTAATATTTGCGGCTTGATATGAATGATAAGAACTGAGATAGAATATATTCTTGGAAGCATAAATTTCTATAGGAAAACCGTGTCTTGCTTACCTATTGTCGTGTTCGCTCCATGAAGTATCAATACTGTATCTAGAAATAACATATTAGCTATACGGAATGGTAATATTTTGCACTGGCTTATAAATATTATAATAATATGAACGAGAAAACTGCAAATTTTCGTTTAAATTCTCAAAAGAAGGAACTTTCAAAGAGTAAACAGGTCAATGATAAGGTGGTGTAAAGAAACGTATTTACAAGAAAATCGGATGAAAACCATCGTCCTATGCACTTATTTACTCTGGAAACTTGTTGTTTGGAACGAAAAAAGACGTGAATTTTTTAACCTTGCTCTTAGGCTAACACCGGAAGTGACGAAATTACTTGCTTAATCCATAGAAGAAAAATAGCTGTTAAATCTAATTTTGGGATCCTGAATCCACACACTAAAAAAAAAAAATAAATAAATAAATAAAAAAAATGGGTCTGCATCTCACTAGTTCCCTTGAGACTCAAAAGGGACGCTAATGCTCCAAGTAAACCAAGCAACTAACAAGTTATACAAAATCAAAACGGTTGGCTACACCATTTGTAAGACTCGTTGCGGGATAGGATTCAGTAGTTACTAATATAGCGTTAAGTGTATGGCGGTAATAGGACATGATAATTCGGACATCGTGGTAAAGCACCAGGGGCTGCCCTTAGTATAATAATATCAAGAGGATGACGAGGAGTCTCCGTATGCATAACGGACTAAAGAAGTAAACACTCTTTAAGCCACCTTCATTGAATAACAGCTTTTGGTAGAGATAAAACACCAAATTTAGAGCAAGGATCTTCAGCTCAAAGAGAAAATGATATTCCCAGGGAAAGAAAGAAATCAATTAATTCAAAAGATATTACCCAGAGAAATCATGCCAGAAGATTTGTTTACACTTCTTTGACTGGCTGTACCTTACGAAAAACACGGGTAACATGAAATAAAGTTTCAGAAGCGAAGAAAGCAACAGATAAAGAAATAGGGGGTTGGGGTTGGAAGAGCGTACTTAATTAAATGCCGAAGGAAGCCCGACCACCTGCAGTTTTTTGATTAACCTCCACAGATCTCCAATTCTACTTCTCTATATCTTCTGTGAAACCGTAATTTGTAGCGCACACACACAAAGAAAGTAGATTCTGATGTAATCTGAGACCTTTGTTATTGTGATCTTGTAGATTGAAAATTCAACACCATTATTATAAAAATAAAATCAAATTACGCTGACAATGCTACCTAAAATATAAAAGAAATCACACGCAAGTTATTTACAAACGTCTCTCGAAAAACTATGCCATCTTTATATGCACTTCAAGTGAAACCAAAATTTATTTGGAAATCTCAAAAGATTGTTTATGTTCTCGCCTTTAAGAAAGGAGATCCATGTTCGATTCTTGATCGTAGTACACATGGTTCGGATCTCATTTTATAAAATGTGGCAACGACACATATACATTTGATCTTGAGAAAGGACATTAACAGGTAAGTGCCACCTATATCACAACAAAAAAAATCTCCTATAACCAGAATCTATTTTCTCAATCTCTGGTTTCTTTATGTCCTAAGTAGTAAATTAAAATAATTTTAGGTCATTCTGTATTGTCGGTACTATCTAGTATTGATACTTCTGTAATAAAACGTTAGTGTAACCTGGCACTAGATAGACTGTCGCCCGGAATAGATTTAGTGGCCGCGTGAGACAAACATGTAACCACGCAAATTGTTAGCCGATTGTGTCCCAATTTTCCCAGGAAAATGCAAACGCATAAGTTTGTAACGACTTAGCGGCAACTTCTGTACGGTTTTCTTGTACTTTTACTCGACGTGATTGTTGTATCGCCTCAGTTTTGAGTGACTTGAATAATACATAGACAACTGGGTAATGTGGAAAGCACGATCTGTTTTTGCCACTTTGGCTAGAGCCATGGGAGACCACGTTAGACTTACATTTCCACAGGCCAAGGCTGTTTTTCGTACTACCAGACCGAGTACTATACACTGCAACTTGAATTTGAATATGCAAGCCAAATATAGAACCCGAATCATGTTACCTACACAAAACAGATAGAGATGATACAGACTAAATTCTTAAGATATCTCACTTACAAGCAGACAGGTCACTACCTAAATTTGATTCAGCTGCAACCGTAGTAGCAAATTTTCATTTTGAAACCCTCGAGCAAAATAGGAACATTCTTGATGTATTATTTTTATTCAAAATCATTAACAACCTAACGATTGTTCGGACCTAACGACCAAAATTAATCTTCAAGTTCCTACCTTAAGAACGAGGCTAGCAAACACTGATTTCTTTTTCTGTCAGAAAGCTAGGACGAATGTATTCATGAAGTCTCCTATGTGGCGAATATGTTCTTCTTATAACAGGCACAGCAAGGTAAATAAAAGCTTAAATATCTGTAATATGCCTGCAAACTATTTGAGAGCTGAACTGTTGAAACAGTTTAGGATACAATACATAATACTGTAATTGGGCCCTAAAGGCCTGTTGTATTCTTAAATAAATAAATAACGTAATAATGGAGCACAAAACTCAACAAAACAGGCAGTAAAGTCGACCAAATGAATTTACATCCTGGTTACTCCACTTTAATTTCACAAATCCTGTTACATGTAATCAACTTTATCTCTTCTTGATAATAATGTAGTGGCTTCCCGTAGCGTATTCGCTAACACTCTTGCCTTTGGTGCGAGAGGTAGCACGTTCGATTACCGGTCGGGACACTCGGTCGAAAATGTGTAACACTTTTTCACGGCCAACTATCATGAGTGAGGTTTTCTTCATTCATATCAGGCAAATGCTGGGATGGTACCTAACAATGATCCTAATCCATTTCCCTCCTCTCTTCCTCCCAATTCTCCGGGCACTGTGATTGCCGAGGGACATCATCCCTTACACTGACGAGCAAACATACCCATTGCTGTCGAAAGCCCCAAAATCTAATCCTGATAAGCATGTAGCTGCGACCTTCGAAGCTGCTATCTACTATGGAATTATCAGTTGACACTCATGGTTTATACCTTACTTCTACGATGATGAACCTTTGGGTTTTTCGACGGTGAGTTAGTTATAAAGAACATACAGTGTTATCGACCAATTCATTCAGAACTAAGCAAGGGAAGTCATATCAATGTCTTACGCTGTTTGGAAACTAAGTATACATGGGAGCTGAGAGCAGGAAACGGAAAGCTCCACTCTTCACAACCAAAAGAAAGGGTTACCAGAAGCAAAACGTTAATTTCCTGTATAATAACATCGGAACAGCTCCTACTTTGTGTTTACTCTTCTTTGGAAGTTCTTCCTGAGTAAACATCTTCTATAGGCCATCCCAAATTTAGCCTTTTATGCCGTCAACACCACCAAACAACTGTGCACACCATTCCATCTTCTTTTCTCGTTTTTAGACCCCCATTTGACAGAAAGAACCCTATCGACTCCAACACAAACACTAAAAGAGCTTTTCAACCTGGCCGCCAGATGACTCTGAATAGACTCGCTAGTCTCGGGAGACTGAATTGCAGTGAACAGTAGAGAAAAAAGGGATCAAGGGGTCCTGTGTCCATTAGGAAAACGAGTGAAGTCCTACTTGATGAGAGTGATGGCTTCAAAAAACCGGAGGGGAGGGGACTGGTTAGCTTCCTCTCTCTTTGTCATGCTGATTCAACCTTTACTCAATCTTGTGACACAGAAATTGACGAATATATTTTTTTCTCTCTCTCTTTTTCACTCCCATTTACGATACACTAGGAGAACGGAAGTTTCTTTTTATTCAATGGAGCCTCTGTCAGTAGAGAACTAGGCTGATGTTCGAGTTTTATATTTATACCTCACAATTATCAGTTTTCTCTCAGAACCATCTTTTACTTCTTTCTTCGTATCTCCACAATTTATCTTCCACACTTCATATGGGCACTGATGGATTTTTCAAGGTAGTCCTCATATGGGCACTGATGGATTTTTCAAGGTAGTCCTCATATGGGCACTGATGGATTTTTCAAGGTAGTTTATTAACATCTCCACCAACTTTTTCAGAATTTTGCAACATATTCTATAACAAAATTATAATTTGAGCTCCTTCGGGCTAAGCGGTTAGAGCACGTGCGGGAGACCCGGGTTCGATTCCCGGCGGGAGCTCATGTAGTTCGGATTCTACGTTAATCAGTAGGTCCCGTCTTATATAGCCTCGCTGTTGAAAGGGACGTTAAACTCAAAATTAACTTAACTCAAGATCATAATATTTCCTTCTGTGTAATTATCAAACATAATATTTCCTTCTGTGTAATTATCAAACACCTTAAAATTAGTATTTAATACATGACAGCGGTGTAGCGTGGTTTCCTTTAAGATTTACGCAAAGATGTTATTTTTAAGGCAATATATAATACAATACTCTGTATTATTCTTAAATTATCGCGTTACTCACTGCTTTTTCTGATGAACAAATATCGGCACCTGTGTTCACAAGCGCCAGCAGGATTTTTCCCAAGGGGGACAAAAGTCCGACAAATACCCAAAATCGCGAATATACACACCTTGATGCACTCCGTAGTTTAGTGTTGGACTCACATCCGCATGACTCCAAGGTCGATTCCCGCCCAGCACACCCCGTCGTGAGGCAAACTGAGAAACAACGTGAATAAAAGAGGCAAACCAATCGGTCCAGACAGTTCCTGATAACGTCTGTTAGAGGCAGAACAACGCGACGCCTTGACTACGTGTTAGTCCTTATGCTGGACACATTTTCGCCCGGCCGTTGTATTTAAGACAATTAATATTGACGCACCGTACGTAACTGTATTAAGGGGGGTGAGGTATCAAATCTGTTCTGACATGTATTTCGAAAAAACAAACCACTTTCGAAAATCTAGTAGGGTCAATTGCCCCCTCGCTGCTGGCGCCTATGCCTGTGTTCAAATTTTTATTAAATGCATTTTTTAAACGAAATCAATATTTGAATTTATTTCGATTTGAAGACTGGAACAAGACTAATAAGTAATACTATTAAGAGTCTTCATCCTGGCGAAATTAAAATACCGCTAATTTTACAGTAATTATGTGCTATCTTCAAATAGATAAAAGATAATCGAAATGTGGAACAAGAGCGTCCTAGACAATATGATTTTGCATGAGAAACCGTTATCACGACTCACTTATCTGCTTTCGATTTCGAGCCATTTTGAAAATCGGCATTTATTTTCGCGTTTCTAAACAGCTGGAAACGGAAAGCCACTAGGTGACTTGTGATAACGGTACCTCACGCAAAATAATATTGTCTAGGGCGCTCTTGTTCCATATTTCAATTATCTTTTATCTATTTGAAGACATCACATAATTAGTGTAAAATTAGCGGTATTTTAATTTCGCCGGGATGAAGACTCTTAATATATGGAGCTCCCGTGGCTCTATGATTAGCGCACGCGCTCGATTCGAGTTTCGATGATAACTCATATGGTTCGAATCCCATGTTTAGCTGTGGATCCACGTCTCACATAGCCTTGGTGTTTTAAAAAAAAAGGACGCTAAATTCTAAAACAACCAATCAACAAACAATCGATACGCTAAGTTCTTCCACTTGTTTAGTTTCGATGCTTTCTCACGCAACCAATCAGAACGTGTGGAATACAGCTGTTTTTGTATTGAAGACAAGACTTAAAAATATTTACACGAATTTTCAAAATACAAACAATAATTTCGGGGTTATAATTTTGGTATACTATAGTATTTTTTACGTCATTAAGCAAATGCGACATGGAATGAAACAAAATGAAATAAAAGTTGACACGACTAATTCAAGTGAGGTTGATGAACCGCTGTGATTTTTCTTTTTTTCCTTTGCAGTTGATATCTTTCACTTACAAGCGCACAGTAATTTTCAGAAACTATACGACTTTATTGTTTCTCCAGAATGCTTTTTCTCCCAATAAAACTCACTACATTATTACTACTATTCTAAACAGAAGACGAAAAGACTGAAGTGCGAGACGCACGTATCATCGCAATGTCATAATGCAGAAACATAAACGACACTTTTAATGCCTCACATATGTTTTCCGTTCTGTAACGACGCCAAACTATTACATTTTTATAACATTGTGTAAATATCTGTACTACAGCAGTTTCTTTTCCACGTGGATTTATAACTTTGTTGCAGTAGACACTGAGACTTAGCAAAAACGTTAAAATCTTCACGCATTCTCACTACATATACGTATATTCGCACGAACAGTAATCCCATGACTTTCGTCAACGCCAATTCGATGTTACATAATAAATAACGAAAATTACAATATATCTGTATGCCATATACCTGGCGTTAATATAATTAGGCCAATATTATATATATATATATATATATATATATATATATTACATAATAGGTGACCCAATGAAACTCGCTTGACGTCCTTCGTAGGAACAGTCGATGACATGGGATTTATTGCTGTACTGGCATGTATATTATATTTGTAGCATTAGTGTAGTAATAATTCTGAAACGCTATTCTGATTTTGCAGGAACAAGGTTTGAACCATAGCACTCACCATCCCAAATACGTCCAAGTCGGATGAGCGAATAGTTATCCAGTTTCTGAACGAAGAGGGATCTCAACCAGCTGAAATGTTCCGTCCACATGAAGAACGTTTTATCGTATGCACGCATACCGAAAAAGACCGTCGTGCATTGCACATGAATGTTTTGCACAGGCCGAATAACAAGTGATTATGTTTATCACGCCACAGATCACAAACTGTAATGCGGTGGATGAGTGCGTTCTCAACAACAGACGTGTGAGTATTCGAGGGATAGCCGCGGAACTAAATATGAGCTACAGAACAGCACAAGCAATAGTTAAGGACTGTATCTGCTACCTTCTAATTCGATTAGCTCCCCAATAATCTCACGATGCTGGACCGAACATTGTAAGCATTTATCGAGAATTCAACCCTACGTCTTAGAAACAGCATTTCAGTTTATTTGAGTTTAAAACTTAATAAATAAATATTGTAGGTGTATTTCGGATATTTCTCATTTCTCTTCATTTTTTCTTAGTCCATTTCACACACAATTTCATCTTTCTCCAAGCAACTACGATATTGTTGTGGAAAACTTTCATTTTGAAGGGAACTATAACGCCGATAATTCTGTATCAAATATTCATTACAAAAGAGCTCGCTGTTTCTTTTATTTTCTTCTTTCTTCTTGCATCCATATCATCCAAAGCAATGTTTAAACTAAACTCCCTGACTTCCAGAAATATAATGTAGTCTGGAGAACACTCCAGAATACTTGAAACCTAATCAATGATCTGATACTGAACAGACCTCCGGCATTGCGTGTGGGTTCAATTACATTACAGATAAAACACATACATAGACTGCGCATATTTCCTTGGGAAAAACATTGGATTTCTCCTGTAACTTTCATTAACATATGGAATTTCACAGAGAAGATTCCAAACTAACAAGAGTTATATACTCTGTACAGTTTTTACGAAGATTAGTATAATCAGTTGAAAAGCTTCCATCTATTCGGTGTACATTTTTTTTATACCTACATCGCAGACGTTTCAAAAAGTTTCATCAACTAAAATGGTTCTATATTTTCGAAACGTCATCGAAATGGATATAAGAGTAAATAAAACCCGGAAAAGATACCAAAAGTTATTTCAATTGATTACTACAAGGTTAGTTTTTTAAAAAATACACACGGAGATGATTACAAAGTGGGTTCCCGTAATGGTTACTGCGTATGATTTTGATGTGCATGGTTCCAGGTCGGTTTCCCGGTGGATCTGACAAAACATCGTGAGATAAATTAAGGAGATATTCGAATTAAAAAGACAGTGACTCTCTAAGTATCAGCAATGAATAACTGATGTCTTGAGCAAACTTCAATCTATAATGCTAAAAGCATCGGTGACGAAAGACGATGTTCTGAGCATAGGCGCCTGAAGAATTTCTTAGGAGGGGGCTCATCTCCCTGGTTGCTATATTACCTTTGGTACTTTCTATTCGTATTAACAAAATCTTCAGAAATTTAGTACATTCTCGTGAGCCAGAGGGAGTTCTTCGGGCATCCATAGTTCTGAGTGAACTCTGATCTAGAACGCTAGAAATATCAGCGATGAATAACTAACTGTCTTGGGTGAATTTCCATCTAGAATGCTAGAAGTATTGCCGTTAAGGAACCGATATCTCAGCGAATTCTGATCTAGAAAGCTAGAAATAGCGGCGATGAATGATCGCTGTCCTCAGCGTACATCACCAAACAAAAACCCGTACGGCAGGCCGGCCATACCCTGCGACGGCTGTAACACAGCTACCTCACTTTGACGTTAACTTCACAATCATATCATCACTTCAACATCACGTTCACTCCAGCTTACGCTGGTATCAAAAACAAAACACGCTTACTTGAGAATAAGCGCCGATCTTATAAGTACGGGAATCTTTGGGCTTTAACGCCAGACGAGGGTAAAGGATAGCTCGAGTATTTATTATTATTATTATTATTATTATTATTATTATTATTATTATTATTATTATTATTTTTAACTCTGCAGTGAGAAAGACTGAAGATGCTGAAAACTGGCTTCTGCAGAAGTATATACCCATACCCAACATCAATGGTTCTCAACTGATGTGTAGCGACACACTGGTGTGTCACGCAGTCCCCTCAAGGTGTGTCGCGAAATTTTAGAATTTAAAAACCATGAAGATAGTTAAAATAAAGACAGATTGTACCAGTCAAAACACCTCCAGCGGTAGCTACAATGCTTAGTGCTATATAGAGTCATTATAAAAACTAATTGGTTTCACTATTATATTATTATTATTATTATTATTATTATTATTATTAATAATAATAATAATAATAATAATAATAATAATAATAATAATAATAATAATAAGACAACTGTGTCGCGATGTACTGGACGTTCAGTAAAGTGTCGTCAGTCAAAAAAGGTTGAGAACCACTACTCTACATAATAAT
Organism: Thermobia domestica; assembly: GCF_964235325.1. Taxonomy (NCBI): domain Eukaryota; kingdom Metazoa; phylum Arthropoda; class Insecta; order Zygentoma; family Lepismatidae; genus Thermobia; species Thermobia domestica. Next base: position 50,199,927 of record NC_137458.1, read on the forward strand.
CTTTTGTTAATAGGTTTTTGGAAGTATTAGATCAACTTGAATTTTGATTGGCATAGAAAGATCGTAAGTCTACATTACCGAAAACGTTATATAGGATTTAAATTGATGAGTTCATTCCAAAATTATTGGTTTAAGAAAAAAAAAACTTGAGGTTTGAAGCTCTAGTTCTACCTCACTACAGGCCCGTAGCCAGCCCAAAAATGTAGGGGGGGCCCGGCGATCCAACCATATGATAGTTCATCACCGTATTATACTTCATTTGCAAGCCTACCGTGAAAATTTTATGGGGGCAGCAAAAATTTAGGGGACCCGGCCCCCCTAGACCCCCCTGGATACGGGCCTGCCTCACTAGAACAAGACAAGTCTATACCTAATAGGATGCCAGTAATTCAGAAAAATCATACTCTGACATGCCGAGGACATCTCCTTATCGTGCGAAGAATCTTCGTCCTTCACTACCAACACAGAAAACATGAAATAAAATCGTCCAGTTTTACGTCCCATCATTATTCTGGCTAGGCTAAAGGAGACGGTGATGATGAGAAATGAAATGGTGGAACGAAGAAAGTGGAAGGAAAAGTGGAGAACCCCGAAAAAGCCCACGAACATGGTGTTTGTTCACCACAAAGTTCACATAGCTTGAGCGGGGATCGAACCAAGGACTCCACGCACTAGAGGTGAACGCTCTACCACTGAGCCACCGCGACCCAACTACCAACATAGAATAGTGAACACTATGATAACAGCTACTTACATGAAGTCGGCTTCAACTGTCTCAAAATGTTAAGTAAACACTGAAATATTTCGTTGCCCTTCCGAAAATCGAAACCAAGATAGTATACGCGAAAACAGGATCACATACACAAACACGTGTAACGAACTAGAGTTCTTGTACCTGCTTTCGTTTTAACATTTATATTATTTTATGCTGTCCACACACGAAATTCCCATCTCGCTTTTTAGATCATCAACATTATTCTCTGTCTTCTCATATCAGTTTTATTTTCATATTTTATCGTTTCCCTTTTATTTCATTGCATTTTCTCCTTATCTACTTTCTTCTCAGACAAAAAAAGAGAGAGATTGCCGTCACCTGGTCCACGTGGCAACTTTCAGCCAATCCACCGAGTAGAAGCCCAATCACGTGATAAACGACGTAAAAATCTGCGGTTGCGGTCGAAACTTTCCCCATTAACCTTGCAGTAGTGATTCATGGCCCCCGAACTACTACTGCTGCAACCTCCCACACAACGCTTCTCTTGCAGCTTCGGCGACAAATAATCCGTTATTTATCCTTTACTTTTTTTCTCCTCACTTGATTTCTTGCCTTAACAAAATACAAGAAGAAAAAGTGTCCGTAGTAAATTTACATACTACCCGCAGCTCACTTATTCTTCGTTACGTCATTACCGTGTTGTAAATGCAATGGACGGATCCAGCATGATATACTTCCGCAATAAGTTCCGAAAATATATGTGTGTGTCACATAGCGCTGTCCCGAATTCGTGTACAATATACGTATACTGTCCTTGAGATTTAAAAAAAGAAAAAATGAAAAAGAAAGAGAAATCAAATGAAACACTAAACGGGTTACAATTATATAAAATTCGCCACATAGAGAAATGAAATGAAATCTTTGTTTTACGTCCCACGGTTATGCCGGTCAGGCTAAAGGAGACGGTGATGATGAGTAATGAATGACATGTGGAATGAAGAAAGTGGGAGGAAACGGGAGAAACCCGAGAAAACCACGCACACGGTGTTTGTCCACCACAAAGTTCACTTGGCGGAGGCTGGGATCGAACCTGGGACCCCAAGCACCAGAGGTGAACGCTCTACCACTGAGCCACCGCGGCCCCTCGTCATATAGAATGATGAAAATGAGTGATGTATTATTATTATTATTATTATTATTATTATTATTATTATTATTATTATTATTATTATTATTATTATTATGTTTCATGATCTTAACATCTAGTCCCAACTATACAATAACTAGCAGAATGCCTATTCTTTGCACGGAATCAAGGTTTATGGAAAGTACTTGAAACATACGAAGGCACTGTAGTCTAGTGGTTAGAGCGTTGGATTCATGTCCGCGTGGTCTCGGCTTCGATTCCCGGCCAGTGCTTTCCCAATTATCGGCGTCCACCCAGCGTCATGAGCAAACTGGGAAATCATGTGAATAAAAGACGTGACAGCCACTAAGTCTAGAAAGCTCCCGATATGCTGATTAGCGATAGAGCGACGCGTTCGTCGCGATGGTGTGGAGCGGCTCAGGCCCACAAATCGGGCCGTTACGCCAAGGGTTTGGTATATATCAATTTGTGTCAGGCTTCAAAATAATTGACGTCAGTTTCGATTTCACTGAAGTTACATAAACACAGACTCCAGTGTCCTCCTTTAAAGATTACATTTCGCAAAATTCCCATCTTATCGTCTGCCTGCATTGCGTATGGGGAATATTTATATAAAATTTAGAAGTTCTATGCCTCTAGTTTCGGAAGTCTGAAGCAACTTTCAAAAGAACTTTCATGGCTCCCTTTTCTATTCTTCAAGCGCTGCATCTAGCAACACCCAGTGTTATCTGCAATTTAGAATACAAGAATATTACTTCTTCAAAATTACTAGTAATTTCGGAGATCTGGAAAATACCACAAAACATCATTCTAACTTCCTTGTCTCTCCCATTAGAGGCTAAATCTAGCAAACATCCATCTTATATGCAATCTAGGTACAAGGAGATTATTTCTACAAAATTACAAGGCTCTACTTATAACAGTGACGGAGATCTACTGATGAGAAAATCAGTGATCAATTAATGGGTTTACTCTTCAGGTCTAAGCTGAACGGGACGTTAAACTCATAATCAACATCTTAAAGGTCTGAAAGCTGAATCAAGATCATTCTTACTTAATTTCATTCCATAGGAGCACTGTATCTAAGAAAGTTGCTGAATCTGAACCTGGAAGTAATAGATTTTAAAATTCATTAAAGATAATGTATACTTTATGAAATTATGTACAAATAAAACTTTTTATTTTCCAATCTTTTCAAAAAAAAAAATAAATAAATAAAATAAAAAAGTTCCCAACCGTTCAAAATTTCCGAAATTTTACAACACTGGTCATGATATCACGTATTTTTAACAAATACGAGGGATTTAAAATTTCACTTATATTCTTTCCAAAAGGCTTTATTTTGAAAAAAAAAATATGCTTAGATAATTGGGTATCATTTCTAAGGATTTGTGTGCTTTTGAAATACATGAAAACATATAAAGCAGTGTACAAGAATTAGTTACGTCAAACCGCTCCTGAGATATGAAAAATATGACTAGAGATTGATACACTGTTTAACGATGTAATAGGAACTATGGAAAAACAGTCTGTATAAAGAAAACACTAAATTAAACTACATGTCATATTTACAGTTTAATATATTATATATATATATATATATATATATATATATATATATATATATATATATATATATATATATATATATATATATATATATATATATATAAATGAAAGTGACTATGTTTGTGACCACTTAGTCACAAATATAGACACCCGACCGATCTCGATCAAATTTCAACATACGTCAGGAGTGTTTTTATCATATTACTTCGACGGTGCAACTTAGGTGCAGGGGAGATATTTGAAAACGACCAAAATTCACCGATATTAGTGTCGAATTTATAGTTGTTGGAGTCATTGAAATGAACAATTACACTTCCGATACCATTTAAACCCAAATTCAGCCCCGTAACTTGGGGAAATGATCGAAAATGACCGACACTAGTGTCGAATCCATAGTTTTCAAGGTTTGTGAGATGAAGAGTGACACTTCCGATGCCGTTTAAATCCAAATTCAGCCCGCAATAGTAATATTTAATTCTTACTATCATTTTTACCGAAAACATGACATAAGAAATTATGCATTTAAAGTTTTTTATTTCAACCCAGCGAAACGGGTAATCAACACTAGTATAAATATATAGAAAGAAAATATGAAGAATAATTAATAGATAGAACAATTAATGAAATCAGCACAGAAGGGAACAGATATTGGGAAGTTAATACACAAATTCACATTAAAGTGACAAATGAAGCGACAGATAAAACAAAGGCGAAACTTCATTTGAAGAGGAAATGCATCGTTGAGCCATATTAAAGCTATTTTATTCCCCTTTCTTTTCCTCTGCTCTTATCTAAATTTGCAAACCAAAAACAACACACAAACCGGCTTCGAGACAGAGAACAGATAATAATAACACCGAAGAGAAAATTCTCGGCATTCCTCTTTTTCTAACAAAGAACCTCAAAACCTCTCCTCATGGTTTTGGAACCTCTTTTGCTCCTCTCACACTTGAAAAGAAATGCCGTGTTGTTGTTCCTCGGTTGCTTTTCATATAACATACGATTACGTGGGTTGTTGTCGAGGGTTTATCTTCTTCTTCGGTAATGAAGACGCCCAAACAACCATAATTAAGCTTAATTACCGTTAATAAACGGCTTGTTAAATATCCACTCCGACAGCCTTCAATTTAGATTATTTACAACAGAAGCGAATTAAATGGGATGAAAAAGTATATGCACATAAATATACGAAAAAAAATATGGTATTGATTGTTCCTGATCACACCGGTCTAAAACAGAAAATATATTTTAAATAAACAAATAACAATATAATCAGATTAAAAAGAAATGCCCATTTATCCTCCATTTTTTCAGCCTGTCTTTTGAAGAAACACAAAGAATAATTTAACAAAAAAAAAAAGAAACGCTAGTTTCACATATTGGTGAAGAGCTGATAATACTCGTAAATCAGAGTTGGCGTGGGTCAATGAAAACTTAACCCATGACCCACTACCAAGGCCCGTATCCAGAGGGGTTTAGGGGAACCGCCCCCTAAATTTTTAATGGTCCCCTAAAATTTTCACGGTAATCTTGCAAATGAACTATAATATGGTGGTTGGTGATGAAATATAATATGGTTGGATTGCCCCCCCTAACTTCTACCGCCCCCCCCCCTACATTTTGGGCTGGCTCCTGGCCTGCCACTACCAACCATTACCCACGGTGATCTCAACCCACAACCCATCATGTCCCACTCTGACCCACTCCGACCCACCATGAAAAAAGACTGGATAGATCGAGATGATGTATGGACAATATGAAGTTGGATTTTGGAGAAGTGGTTAATAATAATTATTTTGATTTGATTTGGGGTTTAGCGTCCCTTTCAACAGAGAGGCTATATGAGATATGGGACTACAGCTTAACGTGGGATCCGAACCACATAAGCTCCCACCGGGAATCGAACCCGTGTCGCACACCAAAGTCACCAAAATTTAAGGATCGCAACAAGACATCTGTGTGGCACCACTCAAAAGCCTGATTCACTGGGAAGATAATGATGCACGAATCACGAATCTAAGACGATTGAGATAAAAGCAGCACCTTTCTAAGTGAAATTCTAAAATTTATTTTAAAAGCCCGTGATTTATAAAAAAGGATGCATCAATTTAAAGAAGTTAGTAAATAACTGCAGCATATCGAAACGTCTTTATTAGCGAACATTTACGTTCCAGTAATCGTAGATGATGATGTTAAACATCTATTAAGGATATATTTTTGTACATTTCGAAAGGATCTTTAAAAAAAGAAGAAAAAAAATAATGCTTTTTTTGCTTTTAGTACGTACCTAACATTACCTAATGATCCTGTCAAATGGAATTTGCGATTCCTTACTAAACGTATTTCACAGCAGCTGCTTCCTCATTTAGTTACGTATCTCCATGACTACCTTATTGGTCGTCACATAATTTTCATTTTATTTTTGGTCCACAAAAAGACAGCTGAGCTTTCGAGGCGCAAATCCTAGATACACAGTTGCTAATTCTCCAATATTACGATATGATTGAAAGCGGAGCAGAGTGCAACGGTGGACTAGAGTAAATTCTTCACCACAGAAGCCACACTGCTTCACAAGCTCCACAATTCCAGTTGATAACAACAAAACCGCATCTCATCAACAAACAAAGGGTAGCCTTGACGACGGCAGAGATTCTAAATACACACACATTAAAATCCATTGGACTCGATAACTATGTTATACTACCTTTCTAACGAAATTGCTTATGAGGTTCGTTACTTTTCCCGTTTCTCAACATCTGACATAAATATGATGTGGTTCAACCAGAAACATTCCATTTCTCAGGAAGATTTGAAGTTACTCTAAATGCGTTATGTGTATTTGGGTTGTAGTTTCTTTGTTCCTGTGGCTCCTAAATTTTTATGAAGTTTAGCGTCCCTTTGAACACCAAGGCTATACGAGACTTGAACCTACAGCTTAACGTAGAATCCGAACCACACGAAATCCCACTGGGAATAGAACCCGGGCGTCAAAGGCGCGTACGCTAACCGTTTTGTCACGAGGAAACTCTATTACATAGATCTACAGTGTAGGTTTATAATTAATTTAACGATATTTGTTACCACTGTTAAATAGTGAACTAAGAAGAAGTTTGATCGCAGCGAAGCGCGAATCGATTGTTTACATACTGAAGAGCAAAACTTCTTTAAAAGGGAGTCGAAGTTGGCTATCAACATGATCTTTAAAAAATAATACGGCCCAACTTAAAAAAATAAAAATTCTGAGCGCTTAAGGACATTGCCAGCTGACTGTTCATATCTGGCAACAAATTCAAACGCAAAACGGTATTCCTTTTTCCATTCAGATGTTCCTTACTTCCTGAAAATTATATATATATATATATATATATATATATATATATATATATATATATATATATATATATATATATATATATATACAGGAGGTGGACAAAAATCTAAAAACACTTCAGACACGTAAGTTTGGCCCTCCACTGTACAACACGTGTTAAGGATGCCGATCGCTTTTGTTTTCAATGTGTCAGTCATGTGGGCCTTCCTCTTCCGTCAGCAGTAACCAGTTCATCTGTGAGTGTCGTGGTGTGAAAGTGGTGCGGTAAAATGGGCGACCTGACAGACTTCCAAAGAGGCATGATCGTTGATGTCCGTCTGGTTGGAGCTTCAGTGGCAACAGTAGAGAACATTGTGGAGGTATCGAAAGGCAATGTGTCCAATGTCACAAGTGCATATACAATTCATGGGCAAACGGCGTCTGCAAAGCCCAACAGTGGTCGAAAGACAATCCTGTCAGATAGGGACCGGAGGGCATTAAAACGGATTGTAGCAGCTAAATAGAAGACCACTGTAATGAAAATTACGTCTGAACTCAATTCCGGCCTACAGAACCCGGTTTCATCGAAAACAGTGCGACGGGAACTTCATAAAATGAAAATTCATGGCAGGGTCGCTATCGCCAAACCCCTGGTCACAGCAGTAAATGCGAAGAGGCGTATCCAGTGGTGCAAGGCCCACAAGGCGTGGACTCATGAGCAGTGGAAACACGTAATGTGGTCCGATAAATCGACCTTCACCTTGTTTCCAACAGCCGTCGTGTTTACGTATGGAGAACACCGTCGCAGACCTATGATACAGACTGTCTGCTCCCAACTGTAAAGCATGGGAGTGGTTCTGTTACAGTATGGGCAGTGATATATGGTTTTCTGCAGGTCTCATCATAGCCCTGCATGGAATGATGAACGCTAAGGCGAATGAGGTCATTTGGGGGACCAGGTTCTACCCATGGTCCAGATCTGGCACCCTGTCACGCTGCAAAAACGGTGAAACTATGGTTTAAGGAGCATGACCAGGAACTATCACACCTCCCCTGGGTCCCAAAATCACCAGATTTGAGCATCATTGAGCCATTGTGGTCTGAGTTAGAAAGGCGTGTTCGGTCTCATTACCCTCCACCAGGATCACTTAAGGAACTAGAGCATATTTTGGAGGAACAGTGGTACAAAATTCCACACACCACGATTCAGGAGCTGTGTATGTCCATTCCACGTCGGATCCAAGCTGTTTCGGACGCAAAAAGAGGCCCCACACCATACTAGGTATGATTTTCACACTTTTGCAAATGTTTTAGATTTTTGTCCTACCCCTCATTCGTTAATTTTAATATTTAATAATCAAAATCTTTTAGTTTAACATCTCGTGGTTATACCCGAGGTCTGAGGCTGAGAGAGACTATGATTAAGGCAAATGAATGATGATGGAAGAAGAGGTGGAATGGGAAAGTGGGAGGAAACGGGAGCACGCCGAGAACACGATGTTGTCCACCAAAACCTTACTTGCTGGGGATCGAACCAGGGACCTCAAGCACCAGAGTTAAGAATCCTTACCACTGAGCCATCATGCACCCTCCTTAATAACCTAATTTAATATTAATTTTATCCAAGAGATGGAACTTTATTTTTTAAAAGAAAGAGGTATTAACTAGAATGGAAGAGGAAATTAGTAGAATCACATACTTAAAATTCTAGTTCATGTCAAAGGAAATCTCCGTGAAAACCGAACAATAGCTACCTGTATAAAACAAAAATAAAATAATCTCTGTGTGTACCTGTGTGAGCGTCTGGCAAGATTTTCGCATAGTAAAATAATAATCTAGAGTTATTACCACTAGATTTCGTACACAGATAGACCACCACCAGATCGAATCGTGTATGAAGCCGCTTTTCCTCTATTTTCCGCTCGGGGTATCGATGGGTAGTTAAAATTTGTAGAAGTTACTGGTTGTCTTTGAGAACGCCTTGCATGTATGCAACCAATAAGTACACTCTTGTTATACGGGCTTACATAAAAGCAGGTGCAGATACCCAGGCTTGTCTAGAATAACATTCCTTTCAAGAACACTTTCTCTCTTTTTTTAAAAAAAATTATTATTATCCAAGTTTTCTTAATTAAAACTCGGCAACGACGGTTGGTTACTGCATAGTAATATATAATTAGTGACATTACCACAATTTTTATACGACACAAGAATACCGACTATGTAAACAAATTAAAGAAAAAAAATAGTTCAGTGCAACCAAAAACATATGAGAAAGTATTAAGAATAATAGGAAAGTAACTAATAATACTGGAAACTTTTTTAAAAAATATAAATAAATAAAAAGAAAGAACGTTTCAGAAGAAGATGGAAAGAAAAATGGCGAAGAAGGAGAAAAATAAAACTGGATGCTTCTAGGTACACAGGATGGCAAGGTTGACAACGGTAACGAAACCGACAGACCCAAACAGACGTTACCCAAATATGCGTTACTAGGTTTCGGTTTTGGTTCCGGTTCCCGAAGAAAGAAAGAAAAAGAAAGAAAAAGAAAAAGTAAGTAAGTAAGTAAGTAAGAAAGAAAGAAAGAAAGAACTAGTCCAGGAGCGAAAGTTAAAAAGATTTAATGATAAAAATCATTTCGGACTCAGCACCAAAAACAATTTTCCAAGATAATCCGCTAACTGAACCAAAACTGATTTTCTCCGAAAATATGTTCTAGCTTTGGAACCGAAACCGATATTCAAGTAAAGTAAAATTACAGAAATAAACACAGCTGTGAATGGTTCCTTCCATTTTTTTCACTTGTTGCACCTCATGTGATGCTTCTAGTGATCATTAGCGCTAATGATGTTTGCAAATGATGTCAAAATATGTTTCAGTTCTCTTCCTGGAAGCACAATTAACTATGGTTTTCAATTTTGTGAAGAGAACCGACATTTCGAGCAGTAATAGTCACAAAAACCGGCTTTTCGTGTTTCTGGAAGCTTTAGAAGAAAATAGTTTTCGTGGAAACCGGTTCGGTTCTCTATCAAAAACTGGTTTCCATGAAGACCGAACAAATTTTGAAGAAAACCGAAATGTGGGTTTTCTCTACAAACGGTTTCTGATTTTTAAAAACAAAAAAAAATCGTTTTACTCATTTCTAATGTCGAAATATATTACGATTTTATCCTCTGAAGCATGCAGATGATTGGTTGGTGAATTTGGAGTTTAGCGTTCCGTTCAGCAGCGACGCTATATGAGACATGGACCTATAGTTTAACGTGGAATTCGAACCACATGAGCCCTCACTGTAAATCGAACCTAGATCTCCCGCACTGATTTAGCATACGCTAATCATACAACTACGAGGAAGTTTCGAAACATGCCGAATTACGGATTTTTATTCCGCAACTACAACCGATGCTATTACGGTTTTTCGGTAATCTTTCCGAAGCATACCGAATTAGAACTTTATTTAGGTTCTGTGAACCTAAAACATTTTCGCTTCCGCTGGTATTAACATCCTAAAATGAAGAGGCTAGGTCCGTGATCAATAAATTATTCTTAATTCCACACAAGTGAACTTTCAGTATTGATTACACAGTAGTTATTAGGAAATGAAAACATACCATGGTCTGGTATCTACTCTCTTCAACATATTTATACAAGGTTGAAAAAAGAAAAGAAAAGTAAGATATATACACACACGCTTTCTCCTAAATGGATAGGTTCTTTCTTTTGTTCTGTAATATAAGTGACTATCTGTGTGTGATATCATCTTTCACCCAATAAGAGTAGACAAGAAAATCGATTCCCGTTTCCCCCGTTTTTTTAACGGCAAAATCAATGAGTTATTATGGCTTCTGGAAGGTACCAGCTGCCTTCGTCACCCTCTTCTTCCGTATAGGATCTGTTTCTCCTTTCCTCCAGCACCAACCAACGAACATAAAGCTGGAGAAAATTTCTTCCAGTCTAATAGCAATGAAAACCAACGCCAGTTGCCAACAACAATCACACTCGCTTTCTTTGTTTTAGTTTTACTTTTTTTTTCTTTCCATCTTTACGTTTCTTCTTTTTGAACATTGAACGTTTTCGTTATGTCTAACGCATCTTGAGAATGATTTATTGATTTCACAACTTATCAATTATAATTAAAACAAACACATCTAATAATAATAATAATAATAATAATAATAATAATAATAATAATAATAATAATAATAATAATAATAATAATAATAATGCTTATTTCTGTGACACGAACAGCCTAACGGCAAAAATACAACACTTTATCAGACAAAAATAAACACATATTACATACAATGTAACCTACCTACTGAAACAATAAAACATAATGATAAAATAGTATTGGATTAATAATTCTTTGTCAAATTAATGCCAAATACGGTAATCTCATTCAAAAATACTAAAAATAATACTTGTCAAACTCTAAAATTGATTCTACTGTACTGCTAAACTAAATTAAAAGAATTGGTCATTCTTCTTAAAATTACAGATTTTGGATTCAAAGGAAATAACGTTGATCCATTTTTCGTAGTATACTTTGGTACCCCTATATTATGCAAGCAATATTCACTATGATATCTATTGTCTCGTATTTTCTTAATATAATATCTTTCAATACGTTTTCCCCTCTCACTTAATGTCTGTAATCCCCAAATATAATAATAATAATAATAATAATAATAATAATAATAATAATAATAATAATAATAATAATAATAATAATAATAATAATAATAATAATAAAGAAATTTGGTTCACTAAAACTCCTTTTATACAGTCACCCTGTCTGATGGGCCGTCCAATCTGGAAACAAACAAAAAAAAAATCAAGGACTAGGCCTACTTGATGGTTCAATATCAATTTCTACCAAAGTGTAGAGGTTCAAAACTTAGGAATCAAAACCTTTTCAGAAATCTTTCAGTTTAACGTCCCACGCTTATGCTCGTTAGGCTAAGAGAAGTGATGATTAAAGCAAGTGAATGATGATAGGAAGAATTGGTGGAATGAGAATGTAGGGAGAAAACGGGAGTACCCCGAGAAAGCCCACGGACACGATGTTGTCCACCACATACTTACTTGATCGGGGATCGAACCAGGAACCCCCCACGCACCAGAGGTAAGCGCTCTAGCATTGAGCCACCATGTCCCCAATTTAGGAATGGAATGGAATTCGTTAATGGAGTTAATAGTAAAACCGGAAGTGGTGGAAATAAATTATTTCCGGTTTAAAGGTTGATCACTATAACACCAAAATCGGTAATAGTGAGAAGGGTTTCCTGTAAACAATTTAAAGCCCCAACTCCATATGTACTAAAACGGGAAGTAATAGAAATTCACTATAACTGCAGATTTCAATGTTGATCTACATAGAGCAAAAACAACAAAAGAGACAGCGAGATTTGGCTTAGCGCTTTAAGAATAAGCAATATCTCTCTCTTAATCCTCTATTCAATCCAGAAAAAGCAGAAATCAACCGCTTCCGGTTTTCATGTTAACCGCTGTAGAATGAAAACAATAATAGTAAGAATCGATTTTCTGCAATCAATTAAGGGTCCTAAGAATACACTCTCCATTTTCATTCTAATCTCTTTACTAAAACCGGAAGTAGTAGAAATATCTGGACCTTAAAGGCATTTTTATTAAAGGGGAGTAAGTCATTTTTATTAAATTTTCAGGAGACACAGAAAACAGTGACTTACTTCTTTTTGCCTTTAAGTGCCTTCGGACTTACGTATATCCAATTTTATTGTTGCTATTTGATAAAGTATTCATAATACAGCTACAACCTTTCTAAGAATAAGAGATATCAGAACACGCGTTTCAAATCTGGCAATAACTAATTTTCAGAAAGAAATGACTTACTCCCCTCTGACTTTAAGGTCCGGATATACTAACACCTCTGGTTTTTTCCGGATTCGACTTCCGGCGGAAGTTCATGTAGTTCGGATCCTTGGTTCGATCCTACCTCTCACCAAGAGGGCTTTGTGGCGGACAGTTTCTTCGGAGTTCTTCCATTTCCTCCCACTTTTGTCACTCCACCATCTTATCATCACCGTCTCCCTTATCTTCTGTGCACGGTCGTGGAACGTAAAACTGAAGAAATAAATGCTGTAAACGATAATCCAACGCCGCATTGAAGAAATTTATTATACATGACGAGGTACTAAGAAAATCAAATGTTATCTTCTATAGGAATCATCAAACTATTGAAGTACAAATCACAACCCTAATTATGTGTATCTTCAAATAGCTAAAAGATAATTGAAATATGGAACAAGAGCGCCCTAGACAATATTATTTTGGGTGAGGTACCGTTATCACAAGTCACCTAGTGGCTTTCCGTTTTCAGCTGTTTAGAAACGCGAAAATAAATTCCGATTTTTCAAAATGGCTCGAAATCGAAAGCAGATAAGTGAGTCGTGATAACGGTTTCTTATGTAAAATAATATTGTCTAGGGCGTTCTTGTTCCACATTTCGATTATCTTTTATCTATTTGAAGATATCACATAATTACTGTAAAATTAGCGGTATTTTAATTTCGCTGGGATGAAGACTCTTAACACAAATATAATCCGCAGTAATACTGACGGACTTCAATAACCAATGTGAATGTAGAATGAATAAATACGTCAGTTCCACTTTTACTTATTTTATATTTTAATACATGGGCCTCCTTGAGGAACATTGTAGTCTAGGGGTTACAGAGTTGGACTCATGCCCGGGTTCGATTCCCGGCCGGGGCTTCGACCTAGCGTCGTGAGGCAAACTGAGGAGTCACGTGAAAACAAGACCTGACGGCCACTAGGTCTAGAAAGCTCCTGATTCGCCTGTTAGGGAGAGGGCGTCGCAGCGCGCTGACCACGTGCTCGCCCTAGGCTGAACGTAGTTCAGTCAGAGGCCAGCGGATGGCGCTGGAGCAGGTTTAGGCTCACGAATGGGTCGTCACGCCAAGTGGTTTGATTTGCTTTCTTGACATAAGCTTCCCTGCTCTAAAATCCTTACAAATAACTTGAATCTTCTACACCATCATGTTAACATAGTAACTAATATATAGGGTGGCCCAAAAGTAGGTATACACTCCCGTACTGATTAGGGATGGCCACAAAGTTCCGGTTCCGGTGGAACCGGTTCCGCAAAGAACCGGTTCTCGGAGATCCGGTTTTCAGAACCGGTTCCAGACCTGGATCCGAGAACCCGGTTCCAGAACCGGATCTTAGGAACCGGTTCCAGACCTGGATCCGAATGCCCCCAAAGACCCGTAAAAGAGGCACAAAGTTCACCTTTAAAAAAATGCAAAGAGGACCATGCGCTTGTGCCTTCCCCGCCCAGACCCGCTTGTGCCCCCAGAAAAAAATTTTGGTTCACCAGTTGGTGTTTAGCCAAATGAGTTGGCCAATTTGCCTGTTTAGCCAATGAGTTTGCCAGTTACCCAGTTTATTTAGCCAAATGAGACAAGCTGCCGCCGCCTGGGCGCCTGCCTGTCGCTTCCACCATTTCATCTAGCATAATCTACTGTTCACAGCCTGCCAGCAGTTAGGGTTTAGCATAGGGATGGTTACAAAGTTTCGGTTCCAACGGAACCGGTTCCACGAGGAACCGGTTCTTGGAGATCCAGTTCCAGATATGGATCCGAAGAATCGGTTCCAGACCTGGATCCGAAGAACCGGTTCTAGACCTTGATCCGAAGAACCGGTTCCAGATCTGGATCCGAAGAACCCGTTCTAGACCTTGATCCGAAGAACCGGATCCAGACCTGGATCCGAAAAACCGGATCCGGAACCGGATCTTCTAGAACCGGATCCGTTCAGACCCGAAAACCGGTTCCACCAGGAACCGGTTCTGGCCATCCCTAGTACTGATCAGCTCACTACATTTTATATAATTTCTTATTGTTAACCATGGTTTCTTTATTATTTATTCTTATTGTCTTTTTACTCATATCTTAAGCTCGGAACAGCCGAAGGAAATAAACCTATAAGCTACAATATTATACTTGATCAATGCAGGGGTGTGAAGTTTCCAAACACAGAATCTAACAACTGCATCGCATAATTACAGCAACAACAATAAAAAATATCCGATCTCGGTCAATACTTAAACATGCTTCCATTCCCTCAATAATAAGATGAAGTTTGTTAAGATGTTCCAATATTTTGATAACTATCAATATGATGGTCAATGGTGTATTTACGATTTTGTTTCGGGAGGGGCTTTGCTAACTTTCGGGGGGGGGCTTTGCTTGAAAATGTGAAAATTCTGCAAGATATTTCATATACTTTACTATAGTAAGTAAGATTTCGGGGAGGGCTTAAGCCCGGAAGCCCCCTTCCCTCCTAAATACGCCACTGATGATGGCCCTCAGTACCTCAACTCACACATCTAATGCAACATATAAATTTGAATTTAAACTTTGTAAGTTAAGTCGGCGATAATTAATTTATTCTCTGGTATTTTTTTTCACATTTTTGCTTCTCGTTCTCCTAAACTTGCATTTCATAGATTTCACAATTTAAGAGGAAAAGAACGCAAAATCCCATTTTGTTTTGAGAATTTATCCACCTGCTTGCTCATGTATATCTATTGAATGTTTCTCCCACGGGGAGTTGTAATTTTAGAACTCTGAACTAGGAGAGGTAATTCATCTACGTTCATGAATATGAATTCAATGTCTGGTAATAATTCCCACAGAGAGAATTTCACGTCAGGTGGGGTCGACAGGTCTTTTCGCGCTATTATCAACGAGCGGCAATACCAAGCGCCTGTCTCTTGAGCTGAAATCAACGAGTTGGACCACCCAATCATGGAAATTTCTTCATAATTTCAGTTTAAAACATCGCGCACTCAATGCCAAAATAATTGGTCTTCGTGGTTGGTTGGTGGTATACCAATGTTATTGATCAGTAATTTAAATTCTTGAGGGGAAAAAAAAAAAAGAATGAACGAATTGACAAATCAAGGGAATTCATGGTAGGTGTAAGTTGTTTTAAAACCGCAGTCAATTAACAACACTTCCGCAACAAAACATGTTGCCTTCAGTTAAAACAACTTCATTAAAATCAATCTAGGAAAATACGCAGTTAATTAATTGATATGGTATCTACGAGTGCTGTTTAAGTTTCAAAGTCGTTAAAGGTTTCAGTTTAAAAGTTCAACGGCTATCCCTGTGTGCGAATGATATGAAACGGATGGTGAATAAATTTAATGAAAAAATTGGGAAGAAACGGCAGCCCTAAGAAAATCCATAGATAATCTTTAACTTTACACGGTCCCATGTTAAACCAAGGAATCCTTGTACAGCGGGGGACACTTCTAAATGGTACAGCCATATGGAGATTTACGGCTAAGGTGTACCAAATTTCACAAAATTAAATCCCCACGTTAAGCGGGTTTGCATATCCAGGCTCCTAACTATGAAAACATTTACGCTCAGTCCAACCTCAATCATTTCACGAATTCAACCTGTTTTACGTATGTTATTAGGACATAATATCGATTGTGATTTATTCTAAAAACACTTTTATACATTGCAAGAGCTGTAACGTGCAAATATTTACTGAGAACTCATCGTCGTATCGGAATAAACAAAAGCGAGTATGGAACAGTAAACTGCTATAACAAAAGGCAAAAGAAGGTGTGCAAAGGCATACAAAACGGTCGAGTGGTTTGGGTCGATACACTATCAATCACATGTTTGTGTGTTCAAACCCGGTAGCAAGTTGTTTCTTTTTTAAGTGTCTTCCTATTTTCATCCGGAGGCTGAAAATATTTCTTTGAGTAACTCATTGAAAACTTCTTTTGTTTCAAATTCGATTAGAACGGAACATTATATGAATTGTGAATCTTAAATCCATAGCTAAAAAAATGAAGTATACTCACTACTCTATTATCCTCTGATTTGTAACGAAAAACTATTTATAAACATTGGTGACTTCAGAAAATTATCCTCGGGGGAATTTCAATATGCGGGTGGAGGGCAAACATTGGTAGTCCACATTGAGCACGATCGAATATATGGTCCTGAAGGCGGAAATTTCTTAGCTCGAGAGGGGTCTCAAATTCTCCCTCAGATCACGTCCTGAAAGCATCATTGCTTAAAAGCTTTTCGTAACAAATATAATATTACACTTGTTTCTCGTTCTACATTTAGAATTGGTAAAATCATAAATTATAGAGGATTATAATAAAAGCATAAAAATTACAATACCAATCATGTATAAATTATTCTGTAAGTTACCAACTTTGGGTCAGATTAAAACTCAAATATTTGTTTTCGGATTGCACTTAGAAGTAAGTCCTCTCTATATAATCCTGATTGGAAAGCCATGTTTAACACTAATTAATTAATCAATATTTATAGGAATATTTTTTATTTTACTATTTTTACTATTCAATATTATATACACTTCATTTCCAAAATCAAAATCTCGAAAATGTATATTGTACGAGTGCAGACTCGCACATAAATGATTATTTATCATATATATTGGTCTCTATTCGAAATTCTATTTAATCGAATCCGACAAGAACACAGACAGTAACATCGAGAACAGATGAAAAAGAGAGAGGAAAACGCGTTGTACCCGGCGGGGACTCGAAGTAAGTTCGAATGGTGCTTTACAGGCCGAATGCCTTAGACCACTCGGCTATGGTAACAATTAGTGATTGTAGCAAAGGCTTCGAGTAGTAGTTCTTATTACAGAATAACATTTTCTATTGCCTAAAATTTAAACCTAATTTACTTTGATATAATATATCTATTAATTTGTTACATGAACATGTTTTCGTTACTTTGATGAGTGATGTATGTTGTTGATGTAGATTCTATTACACGTTCTTTCGTAAATATTATAGAAAGTATCAGGGTTATTTATGATCTTTTATGGAAATTGACTGGCGCATGCGCAGTACACAGACAGTTCAATTGGAAGGTGAGGAAGAAAACGCTAACATATTGTTAGAATGTCTCATCGCTGTGAAGTATAAAGAACAGCTAAAATGTATTTTACGCTTCTCATTGCGTAAAGAATCACCAGGTTGATGTTTGTCCAAGTTCTCACTAATCAACTGGACTCATGAAAAATAATTAATATTGTCATTACTGCACAATATGAAGAATAAAGAACTATATTACACCACATTGTTCTCGAATTCGAACTTAGCTAAGGAAGGGACAATAAACAAAATGTGATTTATTCATTCGAATTGAGATAATTCAATGAAACTGGAAATTACACAATCAAAAGGAAAAATATCGTTAAAAAGACAATAACACTTTTATCCGAGATGTGAAATAAAGTTATTAATTAACTGAAATGAAGTAATATTGGGCATGATATAGAGTAAGAAAAAAAGTAAATGTATTCTTAGAAACGTTCAAAGTAAATTCACAAATACTTTTTGAAGATATACTACTCTTCCTTTACGATTTTACGAACTAATAAGTAAACAAGCAAAGGAAAAGAATGAAGAACGAAAGTATTGCTCTTGAAAAAATATAATAAATAAATGAAACTTATATAAATGTTTACACAAAAGATAACACACTAGTACTTCGTGTAGTCACCTCCAGAGTCAGTAGCTTCTTGAAGTCTGGAGGGGATACTAGATACAAGTCTCGAGCAATACGACGGTGTGTCACGAAAATGTTGCCACAGTTCCATAACATGATTTTGAAGAAACGTTTGGTCTCTGTCTTCACGTCTCTCTTCCCATTCTTGCACCATGTAGGCCCACAGATATTCAATTGGGTTCAAATCTGGGGATAGAGGGGGCCACTCAATACAAATTAACTCTGGATGTTCACTTAGCCACTCTCGTGTTTGCCGGGAAGTGTGAACAGCACTGTTGTCATGCATAAATATATATTCTTCCTGTTCGGGGAAGTTTCTTTCTAAGGACGGTAACAACGTATTTTCGAGGATATTAATGTAAACACTGCTGTTCATTCTCTCAGGCACCGCAATCAAATCTCCAGGACCAGCAGCCGTCATGTATCCCCAAAAGTGTGCTGATATTCGTCCTGAACAAGAAGTTCTGATAATATTTTGTTAAGCATACCTGGTTCCGCGCGGTCTATACAATATAACTCTGCCTTCTCGTCGGTCCAGATGACTAAGTCCCAATATGACTGAGGTTGAGTTATGTTATTCTGTGCCCATTCCATTCGTCTGGCCTTGTGAGTTTCAGTCAGGAGAGTCTTCCTAGCGGTTCTTGAACAGTGTAGACCAGTCCCCAATAATCATCTTCTTATTGTTTCGTGAGAACAATTATATTCTCTGGCTTTGTCCAAGAGGATTGACGTGTGGCGTAGAGGTCTGTTGATTACTTCTGTAACTAAAGCTTGATCTTTAGCTGCAGTTGTCACTTTTGGCCTTCCACTTCTTGACCGAGACCTAAACAATTCACCACCTTCTTCATGTCGCTGAACCCATTTCTTGACCGTTTTCTTACCACATCCCAGATCTCTAGCAATCTGAGGCAAAGTTTGTCCCATTTTTGCTCGGCCGATGATTTCTCCTCTCAGAGCAACAGACAGTTCTCCACAACCTTTAGAGCGAGGCATTTTGAGAACCTGTTAGAAATTTGCGTTCTGGCGTGTATGACAAATGTCGGCAAAGTGCATCTTTCTGTTTCTACTGCGCATGCACCAGTCAATTTTCATGAAAGATCATAAATAATCCTGACAATTGCTGTAATATTTATGAACGAATACGTAATAGAACCTATATTAACAACATCATTCGTCAAAGTAAAGAATACCGTAAACATAAAACAATTTCAACAGACTATTACATCAGGCCAAAATAGGCTTAAACTTCAGAGAATACAAAATAAATTTCATACTGTAACAAAAGATTGAACATGAAACACGCATACTATATTTTCAACTTGTCACATTAGCCAAGTGGACTAAGGCATTCGGCTAGAGATTCTGAGGCACCATTCAAGAGTAGTTCGAATCCCACCATAGTACAATTTGGTTTTACCTCTTCTTGACGTTTCTATTTGTGATCCTGCCGGATTCTATTAAATATAATTTCGTAATACGCTAAAATATACGTAATATTTGAAGTTCTTAACCTCCCATTTTTACATTTTTCAAGCTCAGTTGAGAAAAAAGAGGGAAAATGAAAGTACAAAGATTTACAATAATTACTTAGCATTTACTGTCATTGTAATTGTGGATATTTTATTTATGAAAATGTATAATGAACTAAAAATATATTTAGTAGGTCACATGTCTCCATTTTTGATTCTAACTTGATAGTTGCAGTTTAGGCGGTGACATATCGAAGACCCAGGGGGTTGAGGGGGTTCTAACCCCTCCCATTGAAACTTTTATATTCTATTGAAATAAAAACTGTTTCAGTTTATAATCTTGGAAAAGCAACAATTACTGTGTGTGGAGGACGCTTTATTTATACTACGATTTATCACTTCCAAATGTGTAGAAGATGCGACTGGATATTGTGTATAATCATTCAAGAAATATAAGACAACGAAGGGACTTCGTAAACCCTTCACGTCACCCCAGGAGGAGGAAGTGCGTCCCGCCGTCCCTCGGTTGAGAACTACTGCTTGCGAGGGAAACATTCTAACAGTATGTTAGCGTTTTCTTCCTCGCCTTCCAATTGAACTGTCTGTGTACTGCGCATGCGCCAGTCAATTTCCATAAAAGATCATAAATAACCCTGATACTTTCTATAATATTTACGAAAGAACGTGTAATAGAATCTACATCAACAACATACATCATTCATCAAAGTAACGAAAACATGTTCATGTAACAAATTAATAGATATATTATATCAAAGTAAATTAGGTTTAAATTTTAGGCAATAGAAAATGTTATTCTGTAATAAGAACTACTACTCGAAGCCTTTGCTACAATCACTAGTTGTTACCATAGCCGAGTGGTCTAAGGCATTCGCCCTGTAAAGCGGGATTCGAGTGCTAGCCGTCTTACTGCGCGGACGTGTGGAAAGTGCTCTGCGAGTATATTACTATAGTGTTTTGTTTGTTTAGCGAGCTATTTGCTAAACGTTTAGTTTCTGTTGGTGTTTTGGTTTATTAGTGCAACATGAATACAATACGTAAAAATACCGTCAAATTTGAGTTTGATAAGAGTTTACGCCATTTACGACCGACGCCACTTGAGGTTCATACTTGGCTTGCCGAGAAAGTAAAGCTCACCTTGGACCAAGTTGAAGCCATTCAATTGCACAACGAACATTATTGTCTTTATGTTAAGTTCAGTGTCCCTAGTACTTATGATAATTTTTTGCGTACAACACCTGAGAAGTTGATTTTTACTCACTCCACTGGAGCAGAAAGTTTCGTCCATATTTCCAGTGCAAGTGAAGATGTCACACGAGTGCGGGTTTTAGAGTTGCCCATTGAACTTAGTCTCGAAGTGATTCAAGCAACATTAAGTCCTTATGGAACTATTTCTAAAGTAATAAATGAACAATGGTCTGATAAATTACAATTTCCAGTGTCTAATGGAGTGCGTGTTGTGTATATGACTCTAAAAAAGCATATTCCGTCTAAAGTGACATTTCAAGGTCATCGTGCTACAGTCATGTATCCTGGTCAGCCCCCTACTTGCTTCTACTGTGGCAACAGTTCCCACGTATATAGTAATTGTAATAAACGCCAACCTCGTAATTTACCTGCCCGACATTCGTCTGGTACTTTACAGATGACTGAGTTGTTCGTAGGACCTCTACCCCAAACTCCTCAGTATTCAAGCTCTACTGCGTCCCGTCCCTCCCCTGGCGCATCAGAAACTGTGGAGATGACCGACCTTGAACCAGGTGTTCCTAACATACAAGATGTGCAACTTTTCCCCTCTTTACGAACATCGGATTCACAAGCGTTATCCCCAGTTATTACTAGTGGTATAACCTCATGTTCCGATATTCATACAAGTGCCTCTCCTCCAGAAGTTCCGGAGAGTTCCCAGCATAATTCTGTGCCTCCCCTCTCTGTTACTTCATCAAGTCTACCCCTCAATAGTGGTGATGTGTCTGCTAACTCAAGTGCTTTCCAACCCGAAAACTCTACAAGTGAAAAGTGTGCTGATAAGCTATTGTTGCCTAACGTTGAAGACACAGGTGGTCGGAACAAAAAACGCAAAGTGTCAACACCCAAACAACCGTCACGTGATCCACGTGTACTTACTCCAGACAGTGTTAAGCATACTTCAGAAGCACCAAGTGAAGGTCAGTTACCTCCCAAGGTTACCTCTGCAGTTCCCACTCAACCATAGTGTTTACGTTTTTGGTGCTTTATTTTCGTATTGATACGAGCGACTTACCTGTCTCTCGTTCCCCAAGATGTTGTTTACATATTGGAGTTTGTGCATTCTTATAGTTTTTTTTTACTCAGTATCTTATGTTTCCCTTCCATTTTGCAACAATTAATTTTAACAAATCTACCCGCGTTCTTAAATTTACTGCTTTACAGGACTTTTTACGTTGTCATTACATTGATGTTTGCTTCTTACAGGAAGTTGGTACTGCATCCTTTGTGAATATTCAAGGTTACAATGTTTATAATAATTTCACTTACAACGCTACCGGTACAGCTATTCTTGTTCGTCAGGGTATAAAGTTTGACAATATTTTTTACCATCCATCTGGTCGCTTAATTAGTGGTATGATAGGAGATGTCAAAATTTTGAACTTGTATTCACCTTCGGGGAATAATCAAAGGGCTGCCCGCAACGAATTTTTCGACACAGTGGTTGCTCCGGAATGGGCCGGAAATTATGCTGGTCTTATCATTAGGGGTGATTTTAACTGTGTCATACATCAATCACAGCAACTTCCGGGCTACAATTATTGTGCTACTCTACATAGGTTGGTAACAGGCCTTGGGTTAAAAGACTGTTGGCTTACGTTACATCCGGATTCTCCAGGTTTTACTTTTTTTACGCACACAAGCTCGTCCAGAATAGATTGTTTTTTTGTTTCTCAACCTTTGCTTCGCGGGCTACTTGATATGCAAATTTCGCCCACATGTGCTTCTGATCATTTTGTCCCACATTTAAGTATTAAGTTAAATGTTAATAAAATACCGAGAGGCAGAGGTCTCTGGTATCTCAATACATCTATCCTAATGGATCAACTATATGTGCAAGAGTTTACCGATACCTGGCATCGCCTCGTTCAGCGGCGTTCTCCTCGTAAAACTATTGTTGACTATTGGGAATACAATGTTAAACGCACGATTCGTTATATGTCTATTTCCTATTGCAAAGACAAGGTGCAGGGTTTTAATCAAATGTACAATTTTTATTATGGTGTCCTCCACAATTTATATACTCTGGCTCTTCAAGGGGACAAACGAATAGCATCCATTAAAGAGGTGAAGGCAAAACTATTACAAATCCATCGTCGTCAACGAGCGGGAATTCATATTCGGAGTAAAACTCTATCCATGGATTCCGATGAGTGTGTGTCTGTATATCAAGTATTGCGCGAGCGTCAGCGCTCTAGGTCTCAACTTATTGAAAATATCACTGATGTACATGGAGAATCCGTCACTAAGTTTTCTGATATACAAGCTATCATCCTTCGACACTACCAACAATTATTCAATATGCAGGATGTCGTCACAGCACCTCCCATTGACTACTTTGCCCATCTGCCGCATAGATTAACAGTGGAACAACGACAAGCGCTCACTCAACCATTTTCTCAGGAGGAAGTGAAGCAAGCCGTCCTCACAGCCCAGAATTCTAAAACGCCTGGCATAGATGGACTAGGTATAGAGTTATACAAGACATTTTTTCATTTAATGGGACCCATGCTTACTGAATAGGTGAATTATGTACTGCAAGTAGGCATTTTGGGAGAATCCTCTCGGACTGCTGTCATTGTGTTAATTCCGAAGAAGACTCATCCTCGTACAGTGGCGGACTATAGACCTATATCTTTACTCACCTGCGATTATAAAATAATTAGTCGATGTATTAGTGCCCGATTACAAACTGTTCTTGCCCAACTTGTTGGGCCTCTTCAACATGGTGGTCTACCACATAAACGTGCTCAAGATATTCTTGCTGCTATACGTGACGTCATCACCTACCATCAAGATATTGACCAATGTGCTGCGGCCTTAGTTGCCTTGGACTATTCCAATGCTTTTGATCGAGTGAACCATACATACTTATTTTCTTGTCTTCAAGCCTATGGATTTGGCGATGATTTCTGTAATTGGATTAAGCTGTTATATTGTAATTGGACAATCAAACTCAAAATTAATGGATATCTCAGTTCTGCCTTCCGCATTAGTAATGGTATCCAACAGGGCGGTCCCTTGAGCAGTCAACTTTTTATTCTTAGTTTAGGGCCATTTCTATATAATGTCCAACATGCCCTTCATGGTGTCACTATATGTAATACTTCTGTGCGAGTTTACTCATTTATGGACGATGTAACATGTTTCACGACTGGTCACTCTGACTTCGCCGTTTTACTACAGCACATACGGCTCTACGAATCAGTATCCGGAGCCACGCTTAACCCTAATAAAACGTACGTTATGCCTCTGGGTAAGTCAACCACTATTACTACTACTTCCATTGGTCAGTTACAACAGTCAGTTAAAATCTTGGGAGTGACTTTCAGTTCCAGTGTGGTGGACATTATTACTAATAATGTTGGCCTTGCAGTGAATCGGCTAACTTATGTTCTTGACCAACATCGATTTCGGAACCTTAGCCTTTTATCTCGCTTAGAATTTGTGCGTTTGTATGGATTATCTCAATTATATTACATTGCCCAAGTCCTGCCTTTTTCTAACTGTCATCTTGCAAAAATTAAGAAAATTGTGGGTAATTTTTTGTGGAAACCTATGATTTTTCGTGTTTCCTACCAAATCTTTTGCAACGATTTCCAACAAGGTGGATTAAATTTGAAAAATGTCGAATTGCAGACCCAAGCCCTATTTCTCCAACGATGTTTACGTTTACTCCACAAGCATCCTGATCATCCTACCACTCAGCTTCTCATGTACTTATTACACCGTGTTCCATTAGAAGCACCTTTCTATCTTGGACACCTCCCGCCTCAATATACATATCTGAAACCGGTTTTGTATGAGATTTGTTATCGATTGTTAAATAATGATTTAGACGAAGTGCCCACTGTTAAAAGACTGTATTCTGTACTTCGACAACCTTGTACTCTTGTTCCTACCATTGTTACTAAGCATCCCCATCATAATTGGCAACGTATCTGGCGTGTTCTACATGCTCCTTATTTAACTTATCGTGCAAGATCCGTCTGGTTTATTGTGGTGCATCAAATTGTTGATACTGTATCCCGACGACATTCACTTGGATTTAGTGACTTTGACTTTTGTGCTTCTTGCAATGTAAAGGACACTATTGCACATCGTCTTACCGAATGTGGTGAAGCAACAGTGGTGTGGCCTCAGTTCTGTCGCTATATGGCCCACATGTGCCGCACTACTCCCACGGCTATTTCAATAGACTTTATACTTTTTCCCGACTTTACTTTTTTTCCGAGAACAAAATATCAAGCTGTTAATTGGTTGATTGGCAACACTGTTTTATACTTGTTCGTAGAATCTCAGAAACTTGTTCATACTACCTATATTATGTTTTTATATGCTCAGCTAAACCAAATTCCTTTTGCTATGCGCAATAGGTTGTTTGCAAATTTTTTTAGTGTTCTATCTGCATAATGTACCTTTTCTTGTATCTGCCCATTTGTATCACCTTCCTTAGTTTGTTTATTGACTTGTACTGACATTAAGTAGCAATAAAAAAAAAAGTGGTCTAAGGCATTCGGCCTGTAAAGCACCATTCGAACTTACTTCGAGTCCCCGCCGGGTACAACGCGTTTTTCTCTCTCTTTTTCATCTGTTCTCGATGTTTCTGTCTGTGTTCTTGTCGGATTCGATTAAATAGAATTTCGAATAGAGAAAAATATATATGATAAACAATCATTTATGTGCGAGTCTGCACTCGTACAATATACATTTTCGAGATTTTGATTTTGGAAATGAAGTGTATATAATATTGAATAGTAAAAATAGTAAAATAAAAAATATTCCTATAAATATTGATTAATTAATTAGTGTTAAACATGGCTTTCCAATCAGGATTATATAGAGAGGACTTACTTCTAAGTGCAATCCGAAAACAAATATTTGAGTTTTAATCTGACCCAAAGTTGGTAACTTACAGAATAATTTATACATGATTGGTATTGTAATTTTTATGCTTTTATTATAATCCTCTATAAGTTATGATTTTACCAATTCTAAATGTAGAACGAGAAACAAGTGTAATATTATATTTGTTACGAAAAGCTTTTAAGCAATGATGCTTTCAGGACGTGATCTGAGGGAGAATTTGAGACCCCTCTTGAGCTAAGAAATTTCCGCCTTCAGGACCATATATTCGATCGTGCTCAATGTGGACTACCAATGTTTGCCCTCCACCCGCATATTGAAATTCCCCCGAGGATAATTTTCTGAAGTCACCAGTGTTTATAAATAGTTTTTCGTTACAAATCAGAGGATAATAGAGTAGTGAGTATACTTCATTTTTTTAGCTATGGATTTAAGATTCACAATTCATATAATGTTCCGTTCTAATCGAATTTGAAACAAAAGAAGTTTTCAATGAGTTACTCAAAGAAATATTTTCAGCCTCCGGATGAAAATAGGAAGACACTTAAAAAAGAAACAACTTGCTACCGGGTTTGAACACACAAACATGTGATTGATAGTGTATCGACCCAAACCACTCGACCGTTTTGTATGCCTTTGCACACCTTCTTTTGCCTTTTGTTATAGCAGTTTACTGTTCCATACTCGCTTTTGTTTATTCCGATACGACGATGAGTTCTCAGTAAATATTTGCACGTTACAGCTCTTGCAATGTATAAAAGTGTTTTTAGAATAAATCACAATCGATATTATGTCCTAATAACATACGTAAAACAGGTTGAATTCGTGAAATGATTGAGGTTGGACTGAGCGTAAATGTTTTCATAGTTAGGAGCCTGGATATGCAAACCCGCTTAACGTGGGGATTTAATTTTGTGAAATTTGGTACCATTTAGAAGTGTCCCCCGCTGTACCAGAGATAAGTGCTGCCTACTTGTGAAATTATTCGAAAGACGAAAGTGAGAGAATTTTCCGAAAAACCCACATTCATGTACCACATATTTGCATGGTTTACATTTCGAATCATTAACAGAAATTATTAATAAAAAAGTCTGATATAAGCCTATAGCCAAAAGGTCATTGTAAGAAAGGAAAGAAAAATTTCGGAGAACCCTCCTCTCTCTCTCTCATATATATATATATATATATATATATATATATATATATATATATATATATATATATATATATATATATATATATATATATATATATATATATATATATATATATATATATATATATTAGTTGGGGTCCCTATAAAACATGAAATATGCATTTTGGGCTCCCCAGAATTTAAAACCTCAATAAGCATTTATTACTTTTAAGGGCTACAGTTCGTCGAATTAGAAGTTAAATTGAGGGGGGTAATATTTGACTGCTTAAAAGCTAGTATATGTCGTTTCTGGGGGCCTGAGAGTAGATATTTTACTGAAATGGGTCCAGATCACACTTTCCCTTATTTAAGAGATTTGTGTGTGTGCTGCTTTCGAGATGTGGTGAACCTATTCCATGCTTGATTTGTACACTAATGAAATGAAATGAAATGAAATCTTTAAGCTTTACGTCTTACGTTTATGCCGGCTAGGCTAAAGGAGACGGTGATGATGAGAAATTAATGAAATGGTGGAATGAAGAAAGTGGGAGAAAATGGTAGAACTCAGAGAAAACCCACGCTAACGGTGTCTGTCCACCACAAAGTTCACTTGGCGCGAGCTGGAATCGAATCGGGGATCCCATGCACCAGAGGTGGACGCTCTACCACTGAGCCACCGCGATCCCACGTTGTACACTAATGTTCGTATCGTATCGTATGGGATAAGAAAACTATCTTGAAGTAGACCTCTCTCCAATGGCAGGGAGTTTAAATGGGAGGGAAACTGCTCCCCTTTTTCCCCACAAGTTACAGCCCTTTTACGTACTATTGGTATGCATCTCGAAAATTGAAAGTTTGTGCGAAGCAGCTTTTTAAGAGTCCCTATCACTGCGAAATTAAAATACCGCTAATTTTACAGTAATTATGTGATATCATCAAATAGATAAAAGATAATCAAAAAATGAATCAAGACCTCCCTAGACAATATTATTTTGCATGATATACCGTTATCACGAGTCACCTAGTAGCTTTCCGTTTGCAGTTATTTAGAAACGCGAAAATAAATGCTGATTTTCTAAATGGCTGGAAATCGAAAGCAGATAAATGAGTCGTGATAACGGTATCTCACGCAAAATAATATTGTCTAGGGAGGTCTTGTTCTACTTTTCGATTATCTTTTATCTATTTAAAGATATCGTATAATTACTGTAAAATTAGCGGTACTTTAATTTCGCAGTGATGAGGCCTCTTAAGACTGACTGGCCCATGAATTCAAATCTGATCCCCAAACAGATAATGTAGGCCCTATGTACTTTTTTTGTTTTTTACTACAGCCTCCCTAATATTGATCTATATACGTTTGCAATGGCAATCGAACCCGGATCATGTGATAAATTAATCTCTAATAACGTGGAAACTTCGGCTACTAGAGAGAACGCTATGTTTTATACTACGCAAGCGCTTCATTACAACGAAATCTCAAAATTAGTTTCAAAACTGCAAGAAAGAAAAGCAGAAAAAAAAAAGACAATTAGATCAAGACATTCCTTCTCTTCTCTCCAGTTTATAATTACATAATTTAAAATACAAAGAAAAAAAGCCAAACAAAGTAAAGGACGCAGAACGTAACTGCATTAAAAAGGGATCTGATTGTGCGTGATGAACAAAATTCCTCGTGTCCATTTTTTTCCCTTTATCTTCTGGGGAAAATGCTCTAATGGAGGTTGGTACCGAACGGAAGTGGTATTAACTCTGTCGGACAAACCGTTGACGTTGATTCCATGGAGGAAGGCTGAGGTCAGTCCGTTGCAGTCAGCATTAATTACATTATTGTCAATTTTCCGAAGATGCAGGGAAATGAAACACCAGGGAACACCAGCACATGACTGCCATTCCGCGCAGCGCCGGTTGGTTAGTTAGCTTTAACTATCTTCCCTCCTTCTCTCAGAAGAACCAGTCCATCACTCAGGAATTCTGCACAGCAAAGTCGATGCATGAATAATAATCAGCCAAAATTTTTAATACTGTTAACATACATGCAAAATACTTGCCTACTCTTCATATATCCTCTGCCATGTTTGTTTGTTTATTTAATTACTCCAATGACGTTCGACAAAATGTTCGACACAATTCGTGACTTAGACATGATCCAAGAGGTGATCCATAACATTTATTTCTTTAAAGACACAAAAAACGAGCCACATATATTTGAAGAGTGATACGTAGTTGTAATAAAGTGCTAATAGTGATCTCCTGAACACTAAAACTCCGGATTTACTTTCAGGTTCACGAAGATCTTATGGATAAATGTAAGAAGTGATCTGCATTCAGGTGGAATCACACTGGGATAGATAGAAAAGCTTTTACGCCTGTGCAACTTCCTATTTTTGGACAACTTCGTAACTTGCCAATCACCTTTGTGTAATTTATAATACAATAAAACTGTACGGCAACAATAGCTGAAATATTACAAAATAAAAATCAATAAAAGCATCGAGTCGGATTCGAACCACGTTCAAAAATACTGAATTCCCTCAAAAAGAATCAACTTAACACGCATGGCTATCGAAACAACTACAAAGCTTTCCTCTTGTATATATAACGAACATTTTAACAACCCTCCTTGTTGTTTCCTAACGATTTTTGTGGTCAAAAAACGTGTGTATTTTACCTACAACCAAGCTTTCTGCATTTGCTCAAGTATTATATTGTTCTAATAGTGTCACTACATTAAATAACAAAGGAGAAGCTGAGTATTTGAAACAGCCAACTGCGAGCTGTGTTCGGAAGTCTCGTTACTTCTTTCTCCTATTATTTTCCCCCTCTATTACTTCGAATGCGTTGTTGCCAAACCGACAATTTCAAGGAACTTAGAAAAATTCAAGCGCGCAATTAAGTTTTGGAGAAGTGTACAAACCGTGTTTTCCTATCAATACTACTAAGCACTAACCACACGACTGACTGGAAGTCTAAAATCTCCTTTAAAAAAAAGTGACACGTTGAAAGAGTTAATAATTAGATTTTATAATGAGACTAGCCTTTGGCCAGCTGGGGGCTTCGCCCCCAGACCCCCGTATTTGCTCGGCCTACGGCCTCGCATGTCATATGTTCGTGCATTTATTCTTAATGTTTCCTTAAGAATACAACATATAAAGCAACTGTAACAAACACGTTCCGTAATACCCGTTTCAAAAATCCCCTAAAAACTAAAAATATTCACTTTTGGCAATTTTCCTTTCACATGCAAAATTTAATCATTGTAATCCTAAAGAAATTGCCCAATAATTTTGAGATATAAAAGGAGTTTCTATAAATAAACCACACCAAAGTTGGATTTTTTTTATTTCTGTTAATTTATAAAGGTAAGCAAGAAAGTTCTGTCGCTTTTGTAGAGGTCTGTATTTAATTGGACCTCACACCGTGAGTTGAATGCGAATGAAGATAAGACGAAGGTCAGCTGTTGTTCTGCTTATGTGCAGCGTACTACCTGGTTATGGTAGTTCAGTTACATTGTGAACTTGCGTAAGAACAAAGTGAATGAGACCTCCACAGAGCGTCATAAGGGCGTGTATGCAATACGAATTCAAAGCGGGGACAAAGGCAGCTGCAGCGGACCGGAATTCTACCGACTTTCTTTTTTTTCCTATCTCAACTATCTGAAAGATAAGATTTTGTATCCCAAGAAAACGCCCATTTAAATAGCATAGGAATTTCTTCATCCCCTTTCGACCCCTACAAAATTTTTAAAAAAAAAAATCACTTTTGGCAATTATTTCACGGTTAGTTCTCAAAGGCTACAATCATGCCAAATTTCATCATTCTAATTATACCGGAAGTGCCTAAACATTTTAGGGTGTAGAAGACGTCCCACATAAATAACATGAGAAAGATTTTTTCAGTTCTCCATAAAACCAATCTACGGTTGCAAATTTTCATTTCTGATGATTCACTTAGGTAAAGCTAACGAAAACGTACAAGCATACCGAATTTCAAGCTTTTATTCCAATTCAAAGTACCTAAAACATGAGATTATACATAAAAAAAAGGTCCATTTAAATAACATGGGGAAATTCTTCATTCCTTCTTTAGAACCCCTAAATATTAAAAATATTCACTTCTGGCATTTTTCTGTGAGTTTGTCCCGAAAAGCCACAATCATATCAAATTTAATCATTGTAGCCCTACAGGAAGTGCTCAATAATTTGAGGATGTAAAAGGTGTCCCATATAAATAACATGGGAAAGATTTTTCACTTCCCTATAAAACCACTCTAAGGTCGGAATTTTTTACTTGTACTGATTTACTTAGGTAGTGCTAACGAAAATGTGTAAGCATACCGAATTTCAGGTTTCTATTCCAATTCTAAGTACCTAAAACATGAAATTATAAGTCCAAAAAAAGGTCCATTTAAATAACATGGGGAACTTTTTCATCCCCTCTTTAGACCCCCTAAAAATTAAAAATATTCACTTTTGACAATTTTTCTTTGGGTTAGTTTCAGAAAGCTACAATCATGCCAAATTTAATCATTGTAGCCCTACAGGAAGTGCTCAATAATTTATGTCAGCTCATGTAGTTTTATATATAGTTAGGATAAGGTAATGATGATGATGAAAAGTGTTAAAACTGAATTCAAGCCCCGTTCGTAGTTCGGACCCCACAATAAGGATATCCGGGTGTTGCCTGGAGGAGAGTACAGTCAAGCAGAGGCGCATTACAGATAGGAAACTAAACAAAGCCTCGAACCGGATACTTACCCGAGGATATGCTAGACTAGTGATGGGCAAACTACGGCCTCGCGGGTCATATGCGACCCCCTGAACGATTCTATGTGGGTCGTAACAAGATCCCTAATGTAATGAATGAAAAAAGAATGAGAGAAAATAAATAATTATGCATTCTTTTTATTCTCCCCACTCTTTTATGTTTAGCTTAGTGACCATAGATTAATTTATTTACTTATCCATGATCTGTTATATTAAACTTTTCAAACATAGTCACCGTCGTTCTTAGTAAATTATATTGGCCTCTTTAAAGTTGTTTTTTTTTATTTTCCTTTTTCTTTGGCGACCTCTTTCAAAAAGTTTGTCTATCACTGTGCTAGTCAACAGTTTCTCCATTACTCTATCTCCTGTCTCCCTCTATCTCAGCTTCGAAGGCCTTGTCTCTACTCAACATGCAGCTACCCATATAGAATGTTTCCGGTTCTTCATAATCCTCGTGTTGAATAAGGATGCACAACACAAAACCTTAAACTCAAAAACAAACATTAATACGATTGATGTCATTAGTTTCGAGTTTACCGCCCCCTTTTAGCGCCAAAGCTATATGAAACGTGGACTTAGAGCTTAGCGCGAGAGCTGAACCATACACGCTCCAACCGTGAATCGAGGCCAGGTCTTCTGTACCAAAAACGCGTACGCTAACAATATAACCACGGCATTAAACATTAATACGAAATTATAATAATAACTAACTCAACTGCCTGTGGAACCCGAAGGTTCAATGTAGCGTTCACAAAAGCTTGACTTCTGTCCTTAGTCAACTAGCTCTCATTTCTACTTTGTATTTCTATTTCTGCGAGATATATCTGAATTATTGCCGTCCACTCTGTACCTAGGTCTTCCTAATGGTCGTTTTCTAATTGGACTTCCAGTTAAAACTTTGAAAGCGTTTCTACTTTCTTACATTCTGGCTACATGACCTGCCCACTTGAACCTCCTAGACTTGATGACAATAACAAGTTTGGTTAGTCATACAAATTATCCAATTCCTCGTTGCGAAGTAATTGCCATTCCTCATTCGGTAAGAATATTCGTCTCAGAATACTGTTCTCAAAAAAATAAATAATAAAGATTAGAGAAGTCAAAAGGTAATTTGGCAAACGGAGAATCTAAGAACGATATTGGAAAAAATGGGCACGACAATCTGTATTTCGAGCAGTTAAAAATATGACAGAAGGAAAATGAAGGAGGGGAAGAAAACTGCAAGTAATGGACGTTGTTAAAGATTTTAAAAACAATAATTATAATGGTGGATCGTAGTGCACGGAAGTTTCTTACTTTGCGGCAAGTCATATACAGAGCGAAAGACAAGAGAGAAAGAAAGAAAGAGCAGAGTACTTAGGCCACACATACACACACACACACACAAAAAAAAAAAAAAAACTTTTTAAATTTTTAAAACCGACAAAAGGTTAGTAAGGTTAACTGACGCCTCAGTACAAATTACCTGTTAAAAATCCAATTTGCGTTTTTTTTTTTTTTGTTCTTATTTATTTATTTATTCCTCAAAGATGAGGAATTCTTCAAAAAAAAAAAAAAAAGTTTCCCGCACGCAAGATAGGAAAATCCACTTTCACAGATTACTGCTTGATGTACCTTGAAGACATAATTTTGAAGTTTGTTTCATCGTGGCTTACGCATTTTTCTCTTCCTTTTTTTAAAGAAAAAATACGGAAAGCAAAACATCGAAGAAAAAAAGGAAAATAAAACTGTTCCCTGCAGGAGACCCCTGCGAAGAGAAGCTTTCTTCTGTTTGAGCTGATGAAATGGCGCCTACAACGTAGATAGATATTTTCGCGAAGTTAATTTAAACACCGCCGTTGCAATGTTATTAAGGGGTAGGATGTATGTGTGATGAAGAGCTGTGTGCAAAAGGAAAGTTAACGTGTAAACTACTCCCGCACCCGACCCCTCTCTTTTAGTCTGCGCAACACCCGAATCTAAACCTTCGATCTATCATGCTGGGCTAATGCAATACAGCATGCGAGCCTTATTATCCCCTGATCAAAACCCATTGGCGGTTACAGAGCTCCCCCCCCCCCCAATCTGTTTCTGCCCATACCGTTAACAGGGGAACCAAAAATGAGGCAGCTAATAACATGAATGGAATAATATGTAAAGTGAGTATCTAAACCGTCATATATATTCGTAAACGTGTTCCTTTGCATCTCTTTTATGAAGAGTATAACCGCTGATTAAGTTCCCTTCAACTTTGTTTGTCATAAATAAACCCATATAGTTTAACATGTGTATGTTTGTGTGTATACGTAGGATGCTATGAAACTTAATCAAACTCAAGAGATTCTTTTACTGTATCAAAATGGAATTAAAATATCTCAATAAATATAATTGGGGAAGTTTTCTTTCATTCTTTTTTTTTTTAATAGAATAGAAGCTTGTTTTGAAGAATTAAAACAGAGTTGCTTGTGTTGGAAACAGTTAAATTGCAGAATGAGGTTCATAGAATTAAAAGGGGAAGATCTTAGAAAACAGGGTTTTGGACCGTCAAAAAGCTGGAAGGATACATAAAGCAGAATCTTGAATAATAACAGTTTTGATTAACATAACAAATAATAACACTCTGCACATAAATAACAACATTAGAAGCTTCTCTCCCTCAAGTGACTAATCTTTGAATTTCGTACGTAACGGAGTTCGTTACATTTGAATTGTTTTGTCTCTCGAATTTTAATATTTTTCAATAATTCGGTTTTTCAAAAATCGTACATTCTAAAGCATAGTACAACCGATGGTGTGTGAGCTAGGGCGCTAGACGACTGAACCTAAGGCTGTAACATGATGTTTCCAAGTGATGAAGGGGCGTGGCTAAGTAGACGCACAAATTGATGATGAGCATGTGTCACAAATTTCCTTCTGTTTTAACAAGATAGACAAGACATGGCAACTCCGTTGCCCTCTCATCTATAAACAGCGTTTAAAGGGCATTCGAAGCGTTGCCTTCAAACGCCTTCTCTTAGCATAGTTCAAAACCAAAATGCATTACTTGTTTCGCCTCACGAAAAATATCTTTGAGTTTTATGTCCCACGGTTATGCCGTGCGTGCTAAAGTAGGAGGGAACGGGAGAACCCCGAGGAAACCCACGCATACTGTATTTGTTCATCACAAAGCATACCTGGCGCAAACTGAAGTCGAACCAAGAACCCACACACACCAGAAGTGAACGCTCTACCACTGAGCCACCGCGGCCTTTTCCGCACATGGATCGCAGGTTTAAGACTGACAAGGCAGGGTACCCAGGTGTAACACGCCGATTGTGATAAGATTGCACAGATATAGAGAACATCAAAAAAAGAAGCGACACGTATTTTTTTTTTATATATCGGCCAACAAGTCCATTGAAAGGGTCAAATAGAGGCATAAAAATGGGATCAAAATGAGATTATGTGGAATATAGCGAGAACGAGAAGAGATATCGGAAAGGTTAAATGTACGAAATACTACCCATAGTCGACGCAAGGCAATGAAGTAGAACACACCCATGGGAAGAAAGCAGAACATCCGGAAACGGACCAATCACGTGTGCAACATTGTCGCAATGTGTTACGGAAATGAGCGAAAAGGGTGTTAAGAGTCTTCATCCCGGCGAAATTAAAATACAGCTAATTTTACAGAAATTATGTGATATCTTCAAATAGATAAAAGATAATCGAAATGTGGAACAAGAGCGCCCTAGACTATATTATTTTACATGAGAAACCGTTATCACGACTCACTTATCCGCTTTCGATTTTGAGCCATTTTGAAAATCGGCATTTATTTTCGCGTTTCTAAACAGCTGAAAACGGAAAGCCACTAGGTGACTTGTGATAACGGTATCACACGCAAAATAATATTGTCTAGGGCGCTCTTGTTCCATATTTCAATTATCTTTTATCTATTTGAAGATATCACATAATTACTATAAAATTAGCGGTATTTTAATTTCGCCGGAATGAAGACTCTTAAAGAGCAGAAAGAAAGCAGGAACGAAAACAGAATATGCGTGTTTTTGCTTTGGGTGCATATGTTGCCCGTATGCGAAACAGACGCAGATTCATCTCAATGCACGAAGATGGGATAACACTCAGAAAGGATGCAAACGCCAGTCTTATAGACAGCCAGCGAGACAATACTGCACAGTGGGTTGCATATATCGCGTAATGGGAACAGCGATGAGATGGATGTTGGAAACGAATATGTGTATATCGGTACTAACACAAAAACAAAAATGTTACTATTGTACGCGTATTTTCGTAGTGATGTAATGTTGATACTTATGCATGGTACTGATATTACTGTTGCTGTTGATCTTACGTTATATGGACCACCTGATATTACATTCTACTGTGCTATGAATTTTTGTTCCCATTACGCGATGTATGCAACCCACTGCGCAGTACTGTCTCGCTGGCTGCTTATACGAACGGCGTTTGCATCCTCCCTGTGTTCTCCCATCTTCGTGCATTGAGATGAATCTGCGTCTCTTTCGCATACGGGCAACATATGCACCCAAAGCAAAAACACGTATTTTCTGTTTTCGTTTCTTCTTTCTTTCTGCTCCTTAACACACTTTTCGCTCTAACACATTGCGACAATGTTTTACACGTGATTGGTCCATTTTCGTATGGGTGTGTTCTACGTCATTGCCTTGCGTCGACTATGGGTAGTATTTCGTACATTTAACCTTTTCCGATATCTCTTCTCGTTCTCGCTATATTCCACATAATCTCACTTTGACCCCATTCTTATGCCCCTATTTGACCCTTTCAATGCTCTTGTTGGCCGATATAAAAATATGTGTCGCTTCTTTTTCGATGTTCTCTATGTCTGTGCAATCTTATCACAATCGGCGTGTTACACCTGGGTACCCTGCCTTGTGAGTAGATGACACGTGTGTTGTATTGTTTTCCTCTAAGCATTCGATTTTAAAAAAAGTTTTAGCCTATTTACCTATAGTGATACAAGACCAACAAGCGCCGGATAAGGTGCACAGCATACCACAAATTTTGCTGGCCCTGGAGTAATTAGGCAGTTCAATATCCCTCCTCCGGATCTATATATTTTGAGAAAGCCTTTGATTTGATTTTATTGATAAAGCAAAGTGTATATGATGAACTCTATATATTGAAGTTACTACAATTTACTTCATGTCCTCCAATTTGCTGCAAGCAATCAAACATTTTCTATTGCTTATTGAAGTTTACTTTGCACCGATCTTCCCGAATCCCTGAACAAAGCATTCAGATATCAAATTAGTGTAACCATGTGCGTATCCTTACATTTCGTTATCTAACTCAACAAGTAAATTTGCACTACATTGAGCAATGGATAAAACTCTAAAAAATACATGTCATAAAACGCTGTATACGAAAACATAGTGATGACCAGGCGTCAAGCTTTGCCTGACACCTGGTGGACAGATTCAGAACTTTTCACCCACAGTTAGCTACGGAGCGAATCGTGTTGACGAAGGAGCTCCGCAATGTTATTGTTATTGTTATCAAAGCTTACAGAGAAACAGGTTTTCGTGACAGAAACACGTGAAATAACAACACGTCAACAATATCCTTCCTCTCCCGACGTCCACTGTGATTACTATAATAAAATTTCAGTCCAATTGACTTAATATGTTGACGTGTATCACGATTTTAATGCACAAACTAAATGATGATTATCCTACCCTTGGGAACACCGTCATCAACAGGATATAACGGAGGAGCATCTAACGATCTTTTTGTAAGCTAATGAAAATTACTCTCTAGATCTGAGAATGCATATGCATTACATGTTTGCATACAATATATTCATATAAATGACATAGACTATATGTTTTTACCTTGTCATGTGTGCCAATCTCCGCAAAATGAGCAGATTGAATTTCTGTAAAAGGTTAATCATGTACAGTAAGAAATGACACGAGTTTCTATGCATTTGAAATACATAAATAAATAAGTAAATAAAAAGATGGTTATTAACTCGCAGTACAGAGTGTGTCGTGTACTGTTGAATGATATACTCTGATGTTGACGACTTAACAGTTTACACAGAAACGTACATAAATAAGAATTTCCTTTTTGTGATTTGGACTTTTATATTTTTATTCAGTACAAGACAAGAAAAAAAATCTTCGAGAATCAAGAGTAGACGAGAGTTCTACAAAATGTATGCGAGACGAGCAGACCCGTATCCACGTGGGGCTCCCCTAAAATTTTCACGGTAGGCTTGCAAATAAATTATACCATGGTGATGAACTATAATATGGTTGGATCGGCCCCCCCTACATTTTTGGGCTGGCTAAAGGCCTAGAGACGAGAAGAAAAATCTTAGTCCTTGTCTTACCTCAAGGGCAGCCAAGGGCGCTCATGTTGTGGTTTCCAATGGGCGGCAAGTATAAGCGAAGTTTCAAATGTAGTTTCAAATTTTCCTGTAACTAATGTAAAAATTCTATTGGGATTTCAATATTCCCAAGTACAATTTCCTCTTAGGGGGAGCGAGCGCCCCAACTTTCCCCCTCCTCCCTGATGGGCGCGCTTGAGGGCAGCATTACTTTTAAGGAAGACATTAATGTTAGGTATTTTGCCTTTTGGTAGGTCCTTGGACTAATGAGTATTTATTTATGTTTCGGCCTGGAAATGTTTCTTCCACGTTTCTCGATCTTTAGCCTCCTCTTTTAACTCCAAATATTTCCTTCTATTCTTCAAATTATCGATCAATTGTGTTTTTCTTCCTATTCCTCGCTTTCCTTCCATCTTTCCTTCTATGGCGGTATGAAGAAGACTATTTCTTCGCAAGATGTGTCCAATCCAATTGGCTTTCCGTTTTAAAACATCTTCGTTTGTTGCTCTCTCTGTCCATTTTATCTTTGCCATCTTCCTCCAACACCACATTTCGAAGCTCTCTAAATATTTCTTCTCTAACTTGCGCAACGTCCAAGTCTCTGATGCATGCAGTTCAATACTCCATATAGCACTTGACCAACTTCTTCCCTAGTCCAGTATTAAGTCAGCAAGTTAAGAGTGATCTTTTCTCGTTGAATGCTTCTTTGACTATGGCAATTCTGGACCTGATCTCTTTGGTACAATAAGCATCAAGCACCTTTTGTCAAAATACTTCCCATATACTTGAAATTATCGACCTTTTCAAGTTCTCTTTGTTCTACCCTGACCTGTAAGGGCCCGTTTCCACGTGATATGTCATAACTTTCGATTTTTCGATGTTAGTTGTTACCACTTCATATAGTTTTCCAGTGTCAACTATTTTCTCAATCATAGTTCACAATAATAATAATAAAAAAGTTTTATTTGTATTCAAGCTTGTGTCTGAAACTTCGAAATACCAAAATAGTGGGGAAACGACTGTACTCTTAACTAACTACCTGGTTAATTCCGGCAATACAGAAGTCTATTATTCCAACAAGACACTTAACACTACGAAATTCAATGTAAAATTCCTGTTTTAACATATCCTCTCTACAAACCCTACAACAAGGGGGCATTTTGTTTGCTCTAATGGACTACGTTTTGAATATACAGTACGGGAAAGGGAGTCTCATAGTAACAAAACAAAAAGAGTTGAGTACATTGATCCAACGGTGCGTTCAACAAAACGCAGATAAAAAAAATCCCCCCTCCCCCAACCGTCCATTTTTAAACCCTCTTCCTACAGTCTTAGCATCGTTCCGTTGCCAGTGACTTCGCTGTCAATTACTACTCGTTAGCTTGCAAATGACCAATCCTCATTGTTCGAACAGTGCTAATAAACGGTGCACTGGCATCTGTACTGAACAAAACAAGAAATATATTAGGAGCAGGAACAGTGTGTGTGTGAGAGAGAGAGAGAGAGAAAGAGAGAGAGAGAGAGAGAGAGAGAGATGGACTCTACAATGGCTCTTCTCTCTTGTGTTTTCCATGGTCACCTAAATCCATGAACGTAAGCTTCTCTAGTACGAGGAAACAAAACCACATTACGCATATTCGCGTTCATATAAAAACAAACACACAATAATTCTCTTCTCTATATGAACAAAAACACACTGGTTAAAAATATATTACAAAACCAATTCTCTTAATGGACCTACGAGGTTTCCAATAATATTTAACTAATTGGTACATATATATGCTTTACTATATTCATAGAAAAAGAGAGGGAAAACCATACATCTATATGTATATAGCTGTACCTAAATAATTTAATTACATGTACCCTTAACGTATATAGAGAATTGAATAAAATGTTCTGTAAGTGCAAAGTTTATTTAAATAATCAACAACAATTAAAAGTGATATCAACTTAGAATTGAAAAATCGCTGTAATATGAAAGTAATACAACTCGAAACTATGCTTTGGAACCAACGAAAGTATTGGAACCATTAATTAGATATAATAATAATAATAATAATAATAATAATAATAATAATAATAATAATAATAATAATAATAATAATAATAATAATAATAATAATACTAATCTGATAGTAATTAAAAATAAACGTACAGCTTCCTAGACTTGCGACTTGTTTGTGCTTTGGACCAAATCGAATCATTCAATTCATTTCTCGAATCGGCATAAGTAATTCAAGAGCTACTAGCTGAACCTGCGCTCTCTAAACAGCGCATCATTCACATAGCATGAATCTCATTGTCATTCCTCACAACATATGTACATGACCCTTTACAGACACAAGTCAAAGACGTCTTGATAAAAATCGGCAAATGGTACCATAAAGGGAAGATTTTTGGGGGGATTATTTTTCAATATCTCGCACCGTTTGCAAAATTGAGCCTACTTCCGGTTACAGTTTCTAAGATCAATGTTTTCTTTCTTCTTGCATGTAGTATGGAATAACCAAATACATTACACACACACAATTAATTACTATAATGTCAGTGATACATGGTGCTCATTGGGCAAAACACTCCAAACAATAAAGATTCATCTTAGACTGGAGAAAAGGTTATCCTTCGTTTTCCATCATCATTTGGCCATGAAACAGGAGGAGGGGTAAGATATATAAAAGTGATCGAAAATGGCCGATATTTGTGTGGAATCCATAGTTTACGGGGTTACTGAGATGAACAGTAACGCTTCTGATGCCGTTTAAATCCAAATTCAGCTCTTTATGTCCCAAACGAAACGTATTCTCCCCGGGCAAAGTACGGGTATTTTGCTAGAAAATATTTTCCATAAGTAGAAGCTTTGCTTTGTATATACTTAAACACAAACGAACTATTTGCTGAGCAAAACAATATATTCACATTAAAAAATTACATACGTGTTACAGTTTCGCCAACTAACATCTTGGCTTCATCAGACACTATCAAGTCTATCAACACTATCAAGATAGTGTCTGATGAAGCCAAAATGTTAGTTGGCGAAACTGTAACACGTATGTAATTTTTTAATGTGAATATATTGTTTTGCTCAGCAAATAGTTTGTTTGTGTTTAGAAAATACTGTAGTATATTTGCCCCGGAGTGCAGCAAGCGCGAAGAGTAAAGAGTCACGATATGAGAAAGGAAAAATTAAATTAATGACAAGGCCTATGATATTTTTATATGGGATATTTTACATACTATTCTATGAATATATCTCTCACAGCACTGGCGTCGATAGCTTTTTAAATCTGAGGGGGGTCGGATGAATCAAAATCAAAATCCTCTTTCCGACAAAAGTTATATACAGGGTTTTCATAAAGTATGTGCGGATTTAATTCGCTTATAATTTACATAAAAATGCTCATATTGAAATCAAATAAAGTGCAAACGATAGCGGAAGGATTAAATTTTTACCTGTAATCTGCACCAGCTCAGTTCATTCACCGCCACACCTCCAACTGGGCGCCATTTACGTCTACACATTCGCGTAGGCGGCGCTGGAATGTTGGCGGTCTCCCATTTCGAGGACGGTCCAGGGCGCTTCCTGTCTCCAAGAACTTAGCATGCCACTTTCGGATTGCACTCTCAGTCGGTGCCGGCTTTTTGAACTCTTTGGTGAACTTTTGACACACCAGAATTGGTGATTTTAGCTCTGCGTACCACAGAACATAAGAAACTGACCCTTGCCCTCCCTCTCCCTCTCTCAACGTGTTCAGAGTTGCCGCTTATTTAACAGTGTTGCCAACTAAAAATTTAATCCTTCCGCTACCGTTTGCACTTTATTTGATTTCATTATGAGCATTTTTATGAAAATTATAAGCAAATTAAATCCGTCTAGACTTTATGAAAACCCTGTATACAAAGTAGTATAGTTTCTTTAAATATATTTCACTAAAATCTGGGGGGACGCGTTTTTATGAAAATTATAAGCAAATTAAATCCGTCTAGACTTTATGAAAACCCTGTATACAAAGTAGTATAGTTTCTTTAAATATATTTCACTAAAATCTGGGGGGACGCGTCCCCCCACCGCTAACGACGCACGTACTTACAGTAATAATGAATGAAATTATCAATCGTCGCACAAAACTGTTTTTTTCTCACCAGGCTCTGTGAAAATCTTCCTATCCCCCCTAAAGTTATATCTACGGGTCTTTTAATAGGTTTGACATTACAAAACGTCCAACATGGGTATGTAGAAAACAAGAATTATTGGTCTTGCTTTACAATCGGCCAGAGCATCTCAAATTCAGTTTTCAATACAGCCATCCTGATTTTCAGTTTTCAATACAGCCATCCTGATTTTCTTCTTTCTTCTTCCCTCAGATTTAGCAGAAGAATTTTGGGATAGTATCTTTTAAATATGATAGACTCCGTACTTGTCAGACTTGCTTCCAAAAATTCTTTCTCATATTTCTTTGTAGTTTCAAGTCTAAAATAGATTCACAACTGCATTTAAAACTACGTTAGTAAATCAACAAAGAAAATAAAATAAAAAAAAACATATTGTCCACTTGAGATTTTTGGGTTTTCTCTAAGTTCTATCACCTGAATTCTGGGATAGTACCTTTTTAATGTAAGCTGTACCGTTAGATTTGCTTCTGATGGAAAATAACCTGAACTGTAGCTAGAATAATTTAGTAAATTTTAAAAACAATAAAATACAAATTTAATGATGTGCAGAATACAGTATCCATCTTGATTTTCTCTCTCTCTCTCTCTCTCTCTCTCATATATATATATATATATATATATATATATATATATATATACTGATTTTCAAATTTCGTGTTATACTTGACATGCACAAGGATAATAAAATTAAACCAGA
Source organism: Thermobia domestica (assembly GCF_964235325.1). Lineage (NCBI taxonomy): Eukaryota > Metazoa > Arthropoda > Insecta > Zygentoma > Lepismatidae > Thermobia > Thermobia domestica. The sequence continues at coordinate 50,242,974 of NC_137458.1, forward strand.
CCACTGCATCATTTACATTACCAGAGAGATCCACACACGAACACGTAGGCCTACGCGTGGAGAAGGAATACAGACAGAAGGGCTAAAAATTTTTACAGCTCTCTTGAAATCTCTAGACATCATTAAGCTATAAGCATGTAGCTTAGCTCCTCCTCTGCAGCCAGACACGTCACGCAAAGGAGACCGTGCTGACAGCTGTAATGAAGACGAGTGCAGAGACAAGGTGCATATTAAACAAGGCAATCACACGTCATGACGATGTTCAAAGTCACTGACTAGAATTACAACTAGCACTGTACGTATAAATTAACACCACCCCGCGCGTTTTACAAAGTACTAAAACTGTACGGGTACTCTGTGAAGTGAGGGGAAAGCTAACAAAATAAGTTACAACTGGGAAGCTATCGTATATTATCAGTTACAAAATTTCAACCCTCACAGGCTGTTTTATTGTTTGTTCAAGCAAGCATCAAATCTAACAGTACTCGAGTAAATTGCATAGCATATACTGGATGAACATCATCTGTTTTAAAAGCCATTTTCAACTTAATGTCTGTGTCACTCAGTGACGTCCACGAAAATTCACATATTTTGGAAGAAGAAGGGGAGTTGCAGGTCTCCCTTTTTGGTACAAATAACGGAATTATTGATTTCACTTCAAACTAATATCCTGCTTCCGTTCTCATTAAGAGGAACATATGTGGCTATTTGAGAATGCGTTTTCGAAGCGTTACACCCTAGAGCGAACGCGACCAAGGTGGCTATTTGGTAACTTTACTTTCGCCAGAGTTATAAATCATACTGTGAGCAAGTCAGGGTTTCCAGGTCTTTTTTGCCAAGTCCAGATCTATAATAGCAGAGTTCCAGTCCTCTGCACAAGGCATCTTCAAAGCAGCTGTTTCTTGCTAAAATCCCCTTGCCTGGCAACACGTCTTTCCTTTTCTTCCTTCCTTTAGACATCTTTTAAACAGCAGGCGGTCTATTGTTCCGAAACGCACCAAATACGCTCGAGCTGACGTTTTCTCCGCGTTTTTATTGCTTTAGCGTTTGTGATTTGCCATCCACATTTAAATACATGGTCAGCGTATTCCAAGCGTATGCATGAGTGATAAAAACGCGTGGCGAACGCTTATGAATAGTCATAGGCTAACTGCAAGTTGATGCGCAACGTGAGAGAATCAAATTTTCTGCCTGTTCCTAGTTATTTACGTCGAAAATTCGAATAATTTCTATTTGAATAATAAAAACACCGCTAGTCGATACGGTCGATTCCTGCTTTCAGAGATAAAAGTGGATCTAAAAAAAAGTGGGGGGACGCATTCCGTCACACCGTACCTCCTTGCCTATCTTTGACCATTGTAATTCTTTTAGAAAGTGGGGGACACTACAGATATTTTCTGGAAGTGGGGGACGGTGTCCTCCCGCGCTCCACCTCACTTTTACAGCTGCTTTCTTTAGTATGAAAGAAAAGTTAGCGTTACCGGAAACTTCGTTCATGAAAAGTACAGTTGATGTTGCTAAGAATTCCAAGGTTGTAATGTAGTTCAAATACTGTATGATCCTGTCACATCGGTAATTGTGTACGGAAAATCTGACGACGATGATTATAGTATCATATGATCACAAGTAAGCATACTTTGTATGGCATGTCTGCTTTATGAAGTGTCACGGTAAGGTTTACCTAACAAGAACTACAAAGGTAACCAAGAAAGTTCTACCGCTCTTTGTGGAGGTCTGTGTTTAATTGGCCCTCACACCGTAGGTTGAATGCGAATGGAGATAAGGCGAAAGTCAGTTGTTGGTGTGGGTACATCCAATACATTACATGGTTATGACAGTTCAGTTACACCGTGAACTTGCGGAAGGAAAGAGTGAACATCGGACCTCCACAGAGCGTCATAAGGGCGTGTATGCTGTACGAGTTCAAACTGGGGTCAAATGCAACTGCAGTGGGGCGGAAGATATGCTCTGGAGTCAGCACTTCTGAATCTCAAAGGGGACAACGCAAAGCCCCACGTGGCTACGATGACCCGGAATATCATTCTACGCCTTGGATGGGAAACACTAATTCATCCGCCATCTTCTCAGACATTGCACCGTCCAATTATCATCTGTTCCATTCCTTGGATAATCACCTTAGAGAACGCCAGTTCAAATTCCTAGTAGAGGTACAAAACGCACTTGATACCTTCTTAGCTTCACGGCCCACCAAGTTCTTCCACGAAGGAATCCGTGGCCTTCCAAAATGTTGGCAGAAGGTCGTCTATGTTGATGGGGAGTATTTTTGATCTTCCAGGTGCATCTTAGGTGACATATCGATGTTCAAAGGTGGTGGGTGAAAAAGCGACAGAACTTTCTTGGTTACTTTTATAATATGAATCATTTAACGTAATTTTTAATAGCAGAAGTCATTGGTGTATTTTCTCTGTACTTTTCTGTTTATGATACTAATATTTCTCTCATATGTACTTCTTTCTCTTTGTTTTGATCTGTGCTGCTTATTGACATTACTGTATTGATATAATCAAAGCCATACCTATTAATTAACGCTATTTATTATATTTAGTGGAGAGTAATTGATTTGATAATTTAATAACATAAAAACAAAAATTATACGATATAAATACTCGCAATATAAACTGTCATTTTAACAATTTATTTTGCCTTCCATTTTCGGTGTTCTATTTCGCCATAAAAAACTACCGGTCTTTATAATCATCTGCCGAAAAGTCCTTTTTTTTTTAAGAGAGAGAAGTTTATATCCAATTACATTGTCTGATGTAAAAACGTCTCACCTGACTCCATTCTTGAAGGTGAATGGACAAGAAAAAAAGAATACCTCAGGGCAGACGCTTCCTCAAGGTCGATTTGCGCTCTCTTAAGTTTCGTTTGTCATATAACGGCTTTACGTGTATGGCGGTGAGTCTCAGAAACGATTATGGTTTTCCCACCGAAAACACACTTCTCAGAAATCAGAATGGATGGAATTCATATATTTAAAAAAAAAAAAATGATATCATTGGTGTCAGTAGCTGTTTTATTTTGTCTAGTCTAGTCTATACTACTGACAACATTAGCTGCTCCAATCTTAACTGCGGCAAAGCTAAAAGAAGTGCAATGTTTTTTTAACGTGCGTAAGGGAACTAATATACATTGGAATTCTCAATAATTGTGTGAAAGGAAGTTTTAAAAAAAGAGGCCGCAGGTTCAACATTGGACTTAGGAAGAAGTTAGTCATGTGCTCTATATGGAGTACTGCCCTGTATGATTCAGAGACTTAGACATTACGGAAGTTAGAAAAGAAATATTTAGGAAACTTTGAAATATGTTGGAGGGAGATGGAGAAGATAAAATGGACAGAGAGAACAACAAACGAAGATGTTTTAAAACGGATAGGAGAGAAAAAGGACACTTCTATACAGCATCTTTTGTAGGAAGGCCAATTGGATTGGACACATGTTACGAAGAATGTCTCTTCTTCACACAGCCACAGAAAGGGAAAGGTGGAAGGAATGCGACGAACAGGAAAAAGAACACAACTGATAGATGATTTCAAAAATTCAAGAAAATATTGGAAGTTAAAAGAGGAAGCTGAAGAGCGAGAAACGTGGAAAAAACATTTCCAGGCTCACATCTAAAATTGAAAAAAATAATAAACCCTCTTAATAATAATAATAATAATAATAATAATAATAATAATAATAATAATAATAATAATAATAATAATAATAATAATCAATAATCATCTAGCATTCACCTAGAGAAAATTAAGTAAAATCTTGAAAAAACTCAGAGCTGTTAGTATTTAGATTTGAACCCAGAACCATTTGATTACGAAGGACGAAAACTAACTGCTAACACTACACTCTGTCACTTAAAAAAAAAGAAAAGAAAAGAAAGAAAAAGGATGAAGTTAAAGTCAGGAAAAGAAGGCGGGCAGTCTTAAAACCAAAGTTTATTAGAAACGAGACTTACTTTTGAATTTAACGATTTTCAACTAAAACGAAATTACGGAAGATTTTTTCTTTCCTCTTGACAACACAGAATATTCTTTAATTCCCATTTTTTTAATTGTAATCTTTTCTTAGTACAACGTGTGGAATTCATTTTACCTCCATTCTATAATTATTGCGAGAAATGGCAAGAGACAGCAGTGCGCGACCAAGCAAAGTCTCTTTTTTTATTTTGTAGAACAGAAGTTTACCTACCGTGACGAGATGCTTAGTCTCCCTGCGGCTCATATCATTATCCAAAGCCCTAATTAACAACCTGATATAACGAGACAAGTGGGCTTTATCTCATGTTGTCAAAGCTCCCACAGCAACTTACACGTTCTTGCTTGAGTATCAACATTAAACCACGGAAGGGGAAAAAAATCCTCCCCTAAGACAAAAAGAGTTTAAAAATCACACTGTGTGTTAATGAGAAACATGCCGTAACACAGGTACTACATAGTCTGTTCTAAATTCGTTTTTTAGTCGCACAGATATCTCACTCTCAATAACTGTTGTCCGTTTTTCACAAAGAAACAAGTTGATTTTTTAATGGCTTAATAACTAAAAAATATATATATTTGTAAGGAAGTCTTTCTATCTGTATAGAAGATGTCCTAACGAATCAACGATCAGACCAAACTGCTTAAGGTAGAAATTTGAAATGTAGACAGTGTATGGCAGAGTGCAAAATCATAACAGCCCAAGTGGGAGGGGATGGGAGAGACAGGATTGTAAAATAAATAAACTGGAATGTTTTAACAGAAAAAAAATGAAATGAATTATTTTAGTGTAACGTCCCACACTTACGCCCTTTAGACTAAAAGAGATGAATAATTATCGAAAATAATGTGAAGTTAATTTTTTGTGCTCCCCTACCAGGAATCAAAACCGGGACCACATGCACCAAAGGTATACGCACTAGCCACGAGAACCAGCGGGAAGGGTAGAAGAGAGTTGACGTATTTGAATACCATTAATTATGAAACTACGCAAGATTAAGGATACAGCTAACCACTAGCTCACCCATTAACTACATCTTAAATACATATGAATTACTGTAATTAATCTGCAAAGTTCTGACAAGAGTGTTACCTTATTACCCCTCCAATAAGCCAGTAGCTCGATTTTCAAAGTTAATTAATATTTTACTTGCTCATTTTTACAAAGGAATTGAACAAAGCTACTAGAAGTACCGAGAAGTACATTTTAAAAGAATGCTAAATTCTGCAGGAAGAACACAAAGCCACTCTTGCATTTTTAAATTTACGTTTACTAAATGGAATAACCAAAGGAAAGACTTGTTTAGTTGATAGACTGTTTCAGTCATTCTTTAAAGGAACTCATCCGTAATAAAAACCAAACATTCTATATAGTTTTCCTTTTAAACGTTGTTCATGTTAAATAAATTACAATTGTTTTGGTTTGAATTTGTATAATAACAGCCAAAGAAAACTATTACTTCATTTTAGTAACAGTTTCTGTCAGTAATTACTAATACTTAACAATGTTATACACTAATTTATATATATATATATATATATATATATATATATATATATATATATATATATTTAAATCTACTAGGCCTATATAGTTTTCTCTCTAAACTTTGTTTATATTAAATAAATTACAGTTGTTTTGGTTTGAATTTGTTGCATATATTGCTTATATCTAGTGATAAGCAGTGGGTGGGAAAATAAAAGGAAACAAGGTGCTGTATTCATTCAGGTTCATGTTATTCAACTGAGTATTTACATTGTTTCCAACGTTTCGCTGTACGTGTAGTCGTCTCCGCGAAAGGGGGGGGGGGCTTAAACACCGATTGTCCCATCCCGATTTTTCTTATGAAAAGTTGGCAACCCTGATAAAACACGTCGATCCATCTTTAGGACGAAAAAAAAAAAATACATCATAAGGTAAGCGCAGAGAGAGAAACGGAATGTGGAAACGATACATACAGTATGGCAGATTCCTATAATGTTTTGACTGACACGCTGTGAATCATAAATGCAAATAGTATTAACCGCTTGCGTTACAGGTGAATTTTCCTATGTGTGTGTACTGTAATAACAGGTTTCCATTTACTGTTAAAAAACTGTCTAGACCGTTATATAGGACATAGTTATTGTGTACGCGCGAGGAGAGCATTCACATTACTGATTTAAAAAAAAAAATGCACTGTGGAACATTTGGACTCAAAAAGAGAAATTTTGATGTTCTGAAGGGATTTTATGCTGCTGTAGGTTGGCAACACTAACCGGAGATCAAAGTTTTCTTTTTCTTTTTTTCCGATTTCGAAATATAATCTCGAATTTGCTAATTGTTTATCGTCAAAACAAACACGTGTGTGTCGTAATCAAGGATGTTATAAATAGAGGATCTGCCCATATGTATCTTCATCCTATTAAATCGATGAAGACAAAAAACAATCGAGCATCGGCACGTCTGACTGGGTACTCTCGTTTCTGCCATCGTCTGATTGGCTACTTTCGTTTCCGCCATGATTGTTGGCTAAAAACATTGCGATCCTATTGGGCGCAGAGGGCAGAGCACAGGTGGCGAAACTGTGACGTATGGCTTCAAGATTTTGTTGTAAGGGCAGATCCTCTATTTTATAAGATCATTGGTCGTAATTGAACGCTCCCTTACGCCAGCCATCTATTGACACAAACCATTTTTTTTTCTATCAGTAAGGTACTGTCATCTAAAGAGAAAAAGAAGAACTAACTCGTGCCTTGCATCCACTAAGAAATTCATTATCATCTCAAGGATTATACGATCCTTAATAAAGGACAAATTTTCATACATTCCCATGCATGTCACTGGCATTTTGCAACGGAGTATTTTATGACATACACCTGGATGTCACTGGGACGCAAAGGGTTAAAACTTCTTTTCAGGAAGCTAGCAAACTCTTCCATTTACGAGAGTTCTTGTCAATTTTGATATACAGCACTTTTCTGTAAATGGATTTTTACTTGTTTTTATAATATACCAAACTATACCCACATTGGTTCACTTCTGATGGCTGCTTTGTAATGTAAATTCAGGCTCACTATTATCAATGTGGTTCGTGATAGGTTCACTGTCCACTTACACGGTTCACAGTCAGTGTTGCCAGGTCTCCTGATATTCCAGAAGATTTCCTGGTTTTTCAAGTTATCTTCTGGTCTACTGATTTTTCTTTTAAAAAATGTTAAAACTCCTGGTTTTGCGCATCATCCAAAAGCTCTTAGAAAAGTAGACTTCAGAAACCAAAAGGAATTCGTATCTAAGATGAAATGTACTTTGCAACAAAAGTTTCTCTATCCATGGCATCAAGAAATCTCCCAAATTATGGACTGCAAGATTTTAAACTCAGGTGTCTTGAACTATATATCGAAGCAGTACATCAAATTCAAGAGAGATATGAACTCCTCCGTGGCTAAGCGTTAGCGTACACGATTTTGGCATGGAAGGACTGGGTTCAATTCCCGGTGGGACCTTATTTGGTTCGGATTCCACGTTAATCAGTAGGTCCACGTCTCATATAGCCTCGCTGTTTAATGGGACGTAAAACTCAACTCAACTCGAGAGAGAGATACGCTTCATGATCCCGTCATGAAACATTTAGAGATGATTAGCTTATCAAATGAGATAATGAAATTGGTACAATCAATTGCTCCTCTCGTAGCTGACTTTCCTAATGATATAGAATAGAGTAATTTGCAAAAAGTATATACAGAATGGCGGTTATTGCGAAACACAGATTTGTAAACTGAAAATGAAATTTCTGTTTAAGATTTTTGGATGCTTGTCAGGAGCGTCATTTCAGATTTTGCTTAGGGGGATAAGACCCTTTGATATAAGTAAAATTTCGGACATTTCATTGATTCATTACTATTCTATTGATAAAATCAATATAAATCTCCAACTCAGGGAGGGCAATTGCCCCTCCCCGCCCTCCCTAAATGACGCCTCTGATGCTTGTTAGTAAAAAAAGAAGTAGATAGCCTAACCAGTTAATATTTCCGAATTTATCCACATTTGTTATGTCTTTGCTCTGCCTTCCTCAAGTGTCACAGTAGAAAAAGTGTTTTCAATCGTAAATTTGATGAAGGCGAAACAGACAGACTTGATACCCAAACTTTGCAAAGATTGCTGCACACAAGAAGGCTCACTTCTAACAACTCATGCTAGGATCCCCTGTGAATCGCTCTCTGACCAGCAGAGTCAATGTTGACATGCACGCAGATAAAGATGATAGCCTTTTATTGGTAAGTATAATCATTGATAGGTCCACTGTTTGCCTTGTAAAAAAAATAATCATCCTAATAACATCTTTAGATATCTTTAGTTGTATCTCCTGGATTTTGGATAAGAATTTTCCTGATTTTTCGAAAAATTGGTTGGCAACACTATTCACAGTTTCAAGAGCCTGTCTAGTGAAAGGTATGCACTTCTATAATGATTATACAGCCATTTAGGCTTAGAAGCGCTTTCCTGGATAACATGGTGCAGCCTGTAATAGACTGTGGTATTCATTCCACTCTGACTCAGGACAAGCTGACCTTGCCCCAGGCTACACGTGACACCCACCATAGAAGTGGCGATGACTCCAGCTGGTAAAGTCACGAGATACCGTACTCTATCCATAGAGTATGTAATGAGAGGAACACTTATGAACTTCTGCTGGCGTTAATTTCTTTATTGACTGAGGAAGAAAACATCTCGTTCGGAGCAAAAGTCAGAAATTTGATCCATCAATACGTGCGCGGAATGTGTACTACGCAATGAACACTTACACTATATTGCTAACAAAGAGAATATGAATGCTTCTTGTTTGCATCCTGTGTCAACATAACTCACAAATACACTTACACCTAGGTGTATTCTATTTGTACTTTTTAGCTAAATATGGCTAAAGCCCGAGGACTCATCACCGCAGAAACAAATTCGTAAATCCTCGATCCAGAGTTATCTTCTTTACTTATCTTTATATTATCATTCCACGTTCTTCTCCGCCTCTCAAAGGTATTTCTCCCATCTCTTAGGCGCTTTCTAACTAATACTTCATGCATTTCTACTCAGTTCTCTTCCTTCCCCCACCTTGATCCCAGCCCCCGCCAAGTGAACTTTGTGGTGGACAAACACCGTGTGCGTGGGTTTCTCTCGTTTCCTCCCACTTTCTTCATTCCACCATTTCATTCTTTACTCATCATCACCGTCTCCTTTAGCCTCACTGGCATAACCGTGGGACGTAAAACTCAAAAGATTTCATTTCATTTTCTTTCCTCATCTTAAACGTCTCGACTTACATACTATGGACTTTATTGAAGAGTTATTTTTTTTAAGCAAGATTTGCGAGGAAAACATCACATATAATTCTTATTAAATGTAGTAAATGATATTCCTCCTTTAGGTGCTTCGTATATCAAACATTCATTGATGTATTAAAGAAATTATCTCATTACATTATTAATTATTAACAACGTTTTAGAAATTCCAACTGATTTCACACTGCCCACTATAAAAAGAGATTATTTAATACATTAACATGAGAAAAAGGATCTATTCAACAAAGGATTCGACCCGGATGTTATTTACTGAACGTACCATCTAAACATTCGCGTGGTGAAACTAAAGGAAAACTACATAATTCTCAGAACGACCAAGACTTGAGTCTAGCGTTCCGTTCAGCAGCAAGATACATAAAACGTGGACCTATAGCTTAATGTGGGATCTTTATTGGTTATTATTATTATTATTATTATTATTATTATTATTATTATTATTATTATTATTATTATTATTATTATTATTATTATTATTATTATTATTATTATTTACGTTTTCGTGCTAACTGAGAAGTGTATGTGTAACTTGGCAACAAGTAAATCTATAACTAATGTAGGCCTACTTGATTGTTTTCAGATTACAGTCACAGAAACAGACATGCAGATCCCACCAACGCCAAAACTTTAGGGTCCAAAGCAGAAATGTCTGGGGTCTGGTAAGGTTTTAAAAAAGAAAGCTGAAGAAACACGCTTTGGGTTGACCCAGACTAACGCCTAGGTGAGTAAGCTGGAGCTTAGAGCGGGATGCAGCCTAGGCGGTACATTTGTTCCTCTCTCCCTCCTTCATTGTGCATAGGTAGGCTTGCCATACGTCCCGGTTTGACCGGGACAGTCCCGGTTTTGAAGGATCGTCCCGGCCGGTTTCGTGTTTAGTTCCGGTCATACGAAGACACAAAGTAATAGGCCCCTAGCTATTTTTCAATTGTGGTCTAGTGAAATTTTAGATCTACGATCTGGCAACCTTTTTAAGTTCTACAAGTTGGCATCTTTGGTCGTTTATCGAGAAATAAAAACACCAAATTTGAATTTGGCCTACTGACAGGGCCGTGCCGTGGGGGGCGAGCGGGGCGATGGCCCCGGGCGCTGAAGTAAGGGGGCGAAAAATTCGAGAGAAAAAGGAAAGAAAGATAGGAAAAATGCTTGGAATATATGTATGGGGGCGCCGTCGTATACTTCGCCCCGGGCGCTGATTTTCCACGGCACGGCCCTGCATACTGAACAGCAAATTTTGAGACTAAAATACCTCAGACTGATTTCTGTTTTTATTATTTTCGGTACTATAAATTAAAATACTGCCTTTGTGCATACTAATATTTATGTAGTGTAAGTCTGAATTCTGAGTGACGTGTAAGAATAATCTTATATCACAATTTTGGAAAAAAGTGCACTATAAATTTTCACTGTCCATGTGTCCTTATTAAGTTGAGAATTATCACGAAAATTTTTAATAAAATATTGCCATTAACAATGTCCCGGTTTGGAACTACAGAAATTTGACAAGTCTATGCATAGGTCACAGATAGTAACACAATTTTCCTTTTTTACAGATCAAAGTGAAGCTCGATCAAAAACCTGGATAAACATATACAAAATTTTCTTCAAATATTGAAACAGGATAGACACTAGTAACAATAGCATTTTCAATTTCGGTAAACAGAAATAGATTTGAAATTACTTCAGGGGGAGGGGGTTGAGGTGCGAATCCGGAAGTATAACCCTGGGCGCCAAAGTGTGTTAAGAGTCTTCATCCCGGCGAAATTAAAATACCACTAATTTTACAGTAATTATGTGATATCTTCAAATAGATAAAAGATAATTGAAATATGGAATAAGAGCGCCCTAGACAATATTATTTTGCATGAGGTATCGTTATAACAAGTCACCTAGTGGCTTTCCGTTTTCAGCTGTTTAGAAACGCGAAAATAAATGCCGATTTTCAAAATGGCTCGAAATCGAAAGCGGATAAGTGAGTCGTGATAACGGTTTCTCACGCAAAATAATATTGTCTAGGGTGCTCTTGTTCCACATTTTATCTTTTATCTATTTGAAGATATCACATAATTACTGTAAAATTAGCGGTATTTTAATTTCGCCGGTATGAAGAAACTTAATCCGGTCTTGGCTGCTGGACGCTGTAAAAATGCAGTTTAACCTTATACATAGGAAACACAAACAGCTGGTTTCACCAACGATCGTAAAATTAACCTGTATATTTAAACAATACTTAACGTGTTGTTAACAGAATTGACTGTTTTATCAATGCCTATTATCACTGATCATGACGATTTTTACTGAATTGTTATTTACAGAATCGTTAAACATGTTTCCCGTGGATACGGAAAAAATACTTTTTACAGTAAACAAAACGCACCTTTGCATGTTAACATGCAATTAACAGCGTTGTTGAAAAGTAATAAGTAGTGTTGATATTACATATATGTTTTTTCACAAGAGGTTAAGTGAGTGCACTCGTACAAAACGCCTTCTCAGAGTAGCATACACATTAGAAGTCACGTCAGTAACACACATTGTTGATATTTATATTGCAGTTTAACATTTTGATTACATTCCTTCCTCATTCATGCCAAATAGTACAAATCACAATTACTGGCTAGGGACAAACAAAAATTTGACTTATTAGTGAACTACATTGAACAATACGAGTAAACTACTAACGCAGTTCGCGTAGTCCCAGGTTCGAATCTCCGTAGCATACATAATTTTGTGTCTTATCCACGATTGTGAGGCGATTACGCCCGTCCTGTTGGGTCAGAAATAGTGGTACTCGTAGTCCAAGCGCTGATTATTAAAAAATTAGGATGAATGTGAACGATCTAGCCAATCACAGGCCTTCGTGGAGTTTACTGTTTAATATTTGTTTTAGAGTGAAACAGAGAAATTCAAATAAAGAGTACGGTAAAATAAGAGTTTATCGCGCTTCATTGCACTTCTTCAAAATCGCAAAAAAACAGTCTAATAGGCCGTACGCGATCTACAGAACTCAATCCGATTTTCGTCAGACTTAGAATGGAGTAGGTCTTTGTATATGCATAACACTGTTTTTTTTAACACTATATGTGTGATTTTAACACTGTATTTCCCTGTGCAGCAGCAACGTCGCCGTGGGGGTGAGCTGACCAGACATCAACCTTCACTCACCCTTTAGTGCAATGAAATTGGAAACTGATTCTGCTTACATGCAATATGTTCCATTTCTAATTTAAATGCTACCACGTTTATACAGGGTGACCCAATAAAACATCCCTCATTTTAAAGGTTAATAAAACAAAGAGTATTGCAGATAGAAACGTGTTTATTCAATAATAAAAAATGGTGTTGCAAATAGTTTGTAATTACTTTATTCTGATTTGAATTACTCTATTCTGTTATGTATTGAAATGACATAACAATTGACAATGTAATTATTATCAATAATACTCAATGAAATCTCCCACCTCAAAAGCAGCACTGGGTAGAGAATTTTCGAACAATGGATTTAGTCGTTTAGAGTTGAAAAAAAAATCATCTAACTGACTTATGCTCGTACGCCTGAGAATGGTGAGCCTATGAGACAGTCTGTTTTGCAGTATGCAAGGACATGCTAAAGCCAGTGGCGTATTTAGGATTTTGTTTCCGAAGGGGCTATGCAAAACAGGTGAATACGCATATATTTTTTCTTGTGTGTGCCGACAAATTTTAATGAAGTTGTGCATATAATAAATTTATTTCGGGGACTTAAGCCCGATAACCCCCCCCCCCTTAAATACGCCACTGGCTACAGCTATTGGGCTTTCTAATAAAAGTGTAAGATGAATTTTACAACAGTTTCACCCTGTATATTATGTATATAAACAATTATTGCAATGACAATCATGTTTAAAAAAATCCTTTCCAGAAGCTCTATGTTTAACCATTCATAAGATTTCAGCGAACTACTTATATGGCATATTCTTCATCTTTTAAATTCTTTCTCTGTAGCATATAAAAATATTTATCACCTGCGGGACGCAACGTGGAAGCATTAAAAAAAGAACGTACACAGTTCAAGAGTAAACACTGTTTCTGAACTCCTATTTAGCTTATACGTACAAAATATCAGTTCTAGTTCCACTTTTTCTAGCATAGATTTATTTTATGGAAATGCCTATAGTCAAACTTAAGTATTTGGTCGCAGATGGCGCTCTGCCGACCGAAGATTTCTCGCCCATTTTATGTGTATGAGTTCTCCGCTCTCTTGATAAGTTTCTCGGTAAGCCACTGCTGTGCAGACCACTAGTTTCGGAGTTATTGTCCATCAAGGGCGGGGTATACACTTAACCCTTTCCGAACCATTGTCACGGGAGCCCCAACAGCCTAAATATTGAGTTACACTTGCATGTCAAGTACTACCGGGACGAACTTTTCCTTCATTGACGTATTTCGTGTGTCGGGGCTCAAACTATGATATTTCCTAAGATAGTGAGATTCTGCAATTTATCGGAAATATATAGCTATCTTAAAGAACTAACTACTATGGGTTTTCGTCCACGTAGTTTCTCGCCTCCCCTTCCAAAGTTCTCTCTCTACGTCATATAACAACAACAACAACGCTGGAGATCATCGGAGAATGAATACTGAAAAACAGATTCAGATAAATATCATATCGCTGTGTTGGTGTTCCCTTTATATACATAGAAGTAATGTGAGTGAAGAAACCTGAACTATCGTGAATAACTAAATCGACTTTCATCAAATTTGAGATGGATATAGATTGTGACTTGTTTAGTAAGTTTGTGAAATGTTTTCCTACGCCGGACTTGTGGGTCCCGAATTATGGACTACTACAGATGGGATCTTGATTTAGTCAAATTTGCACTTAGTTAACTTCTGACTTGTTACTAAAACAAGAATTACGAGAAAATCATTGATTAAAACTATGACTTCCCAAATAACAATAATAATAATAATAATAATAATAATAATAATAATAATAATAATAATAATAATAATAATAATAATAATAATAAATGAGCACTCTCACTGCACAAGTTAAAAATAATATATACACCTAGTGAAAAGTCACCGAACGTATAATAATGTTTATTTTAACATTGTAGGCCTTTTTAAAATAGCACCGTACAGACTTCCTAATGTACCTTAACGAACATGGTCAGTTGCCCTTGCAACTCAGACAGAAACAAGTTCTGAAGATGAATCTCTACAAATCTCCCAGTGGATAGTTTTGTTTGTTACTTTAAAAAAAATACCAAAGAAAGGAAAAAAAAGCTTAAAAGGAAATAACAGAAACCGGTTTCTACAGGGAAAAAAAAGAGAGAAAAACGAAACGAAGAAATATGGCAACATGGTTATACTTCTTCGCAAGTTCCATCCTTTGGGACAAAAGCCGCCCACCCTGAAAAAAGGAAAGAGAAAATAACAGACAACGAACGAAAAAAAATTGTGGACAAAGAGTTAAGATGGCGCTGGGGTTAATGCAATGCCACCCTGTGGGAAACCGAAGAACTAGATAACAAATGATGAACAACGTGCGCTGCCAGAAAGAGAATCTGGTAATGTTTAAAATGTCACGTGCCTCAAGTCAGAAGAAGTGCTTGGTGAATGTGAAACGAAGATGATTTTTCTCATCTCTCTGGTTGCTGCTGAGATTCACAAGATGTAAAGCAGAAATTCTACGCTTTGCTCCTTTTTTCATGAACATTTTTTTTTTTTTTTTTTTTTTTTACTTTCACGTGTAGAGGGAACAAGGCATAAAGTTCAGTTTGTCGATAACATAAGGTAGGGTTGTATGAGGGGGTTCTTCTGGGAAGACCTCTCAGGACTTACAAATCACTCATACAAGGCTACGAAATAAGATTACAACAGAGCAGATTTTTCTCCCCAAAGGTGCAAAAACGTTCTACCATATTTTGGCTATAAAAAACATGCCGGAAAAAATTCAAAAAAGATCAATCTATATATATAAAAGAGAACGCACAAATCCTTTGTTCCCTCATCACGCTAATACGGCTGAACCAATTTCTTTCATTTTTGGGGGGTTATTAGGATTTGGACCCTAGATGGTTTTTATCATATCACTTTAATTTTTAATTACCAGTGTCTTGAGATAATTGACCATTCAAGTGTCCATAACGTACAAATCCTTTGTTAGTTCATCATAGGTAAAAATAAACGTATTTATATGCAACCCGCATGACCGTGTCACTCGGCGGGTTAACATAAATGACAGGCGATATAATGTTAAGATTTACTGCAATCTACTATGGTTTTTTTATCTAAGTAACAAAGTTTATTGCGTTCCGGGGTGACCGCAGCGAAGCGGGGCGGGTTAACATAAATGACAGGCGATATAATGTTAACATTTACTGCAATCTACTATGATTTTTATCATATCACTTGAAAGCGAAAAAGTAAAAATTATCTAAGTAACAAAGTTTATTGCGTTCCGGGGTGACCGCAGCGAAGCGGGGTGAACGCTGCTAGTTGTTACATATAATCTTATTTATATATATATTAGTTGCTCTCCAGTAGCAGATCATACAAACCTTCTCATAGGTTTCCTGCCAAGAGCTTCAGAACAGAAACGGCTATTTTGAATTGGTGTTCACTCATTCGAGCTCAGGATCATTATTCTCAATGAGACTTGTGCTCATTATCATTGGGTTCGCGTTCACTAAGGGCTAGGGCTGTGGTTCTCTACCCACTTACAAAACTAATGCTCACACGCCAGACTCAAAACTCACTCGTGAGTTTCGCTATCTTTCCCTTAAATTCAAAACTTTTCATGTCAAAATGGCTTTGGTATGGGAGTCTCGGAGTTCAATTCCTCGTAGACTTATTTGACCCATATACACTTTTTGATTAAGTCATTTTACATTGGAAACAATTCGGAAACAGGCTCGGGTTTGATTCCCATTAAAGGCACTTACGAGAATTGATGAATAGTGTTAATTCGGATAATCTTTATGTCAAACGAACAGGTTATCTCGGGATACTGGGTATAGAAGCTTCTTAATTTGCTCCTTGTAACCTGACAATACTGACAGAAAACTTACGATAGTTACATGATTATTGTTACTATCCCTGTTGTTCTTCCGATTATAATTATCGTTAGGTAAAAATAATAATACACGTATTAACATAATTTCATGTACTGCTTAAAATACATTACTTTTAAGCAAACTTTTCATAACCTGATTTATATATATATTAAATGAAGATTTGTTGCATTGATCTACTAAGCTAAAAATATCCATATTAATAATATATGTATCTCTGTTCACGATACTTTGGTGACAATAAAAAAAGCTGTTTATTGCAGGTCAATGTGATTTATGACATCCACTCGGGAAAAGAAAATTCCCCAGCTGCTAGTTAATATTTCATGGCCTTTTAACCTTTGCGACCGAATGATATTCATAAAGTTTACCGACACCTCCGCACTAAGAAAGAAAGACAGAAAGGGGGAGGGGGACTTCATTTTTACACATATCAAACATAGTAAACATAGGAGCAGAAAAAGTTTACATTATGTAGATAGCAAGTAAACTTATCTTTTCCAGCAATCACTGCAGTATTATATGTTTTTCTGGGATGTCATTCCACAAGAAACTTAAACTATTCTCTGATTTTTCCAAACGCTTCTCAAAAGTACAGAATAATATTAAAATATATGTTATCGCACAGTTTAGTACTCACAAACTGTTATAATTTAAGATACAGTGTTTTCAAGAGCATGCTGTGCCCAATTACAGATATGATCCTGGGTTTGAATCCTGGTTGGAATACTTGCCTAGGATATAAAAAAACGAATAATGGTTTGGGCCCTACTTTAAACAACAGCTTTGGTGCTGGACATTGATGTTAAAATCTCGCCTACCAATCAAGAAGTTGTTCATTGCTGAGTTCACCAATAGTTCTTCCGAAAGAACTAAGTAGCAGCGTGACAGCTTTATAGACATACTGACCATCCTTTGATAAAATTCTATATTGAAAATGCTAGTTATTTTAAAATGGACTCTTGTTATTTACGAGCTCACTAAGTCGTCTTTCAAAGATTGTACATTTTTACAATTATTTTGCGCAGTGTTCGAAGTGGAAAAAAAGCAGACGCGATATGTTTTATTACGATTTTGACTCAACATACCGGCTATTTAAATATTGTCTTGATCAATGAAAAACCAGAGACGGTATGTTCTCATTACTGAAAAACCAGATGCGGTATGGCATACCGTCTCACTTCGATCCCTGATTTTGCGAAAATGTAGCTACGTCCAAATTTCTTGGCCGGCAACTCGAAAGCCATGTTTAAATATGAGATCAAAGTCTGCCATCATACCAACTTCATCCACATTGGATAAGTTCGATTGATGTTTCTTTTGTTTTCGAATATGAGAAAACCCCAAAATGTGAAGTTTCACAATTCGGGAATAATCAATACAACATATTATTTCACATACTTACACAGATTAAGGTCTACTACCATGCCAAGTTTCATCCACATCTGATGAATTCGGTTCACGATTGTTTTCTTCTCGAACATGTTGCATAACCAGGGAACGAAATACTTGCACACCAACATATTTTACAAGAATCAAAAATTTGCACACCAGCATATTTCACAAGAACCAAAAACCTGCATACCAGCATAGCGTATTTCACAAGAATTAAAAACCTTCACACCAGCATATTTCACAAGAACCAGAAACCTGCACACCAGCATATTTCACAAGAATCAAAAACCTGCACACCAGCAGGCATATTTCACAAGAACCAGAAACCTGCACACCAGTATACTTCACAAATTCGTATAGTAGTTCAAGGTCTACCATCACACCACGTTTGATACAGATCGGATGAGCTCGGCTGAATTCGTAAGGTGTACATTGTCTTTGATTTTTCATGAAAAAATTAATGAAAGACGGGAGCAAGTTTAATGCTGGAATAGAGTCACGGCAACGTGTTGTAGATTGTTTATTGAAGTTCAGCGTTCGTTTTCAGAACCGACGTGAACGTACCATCTAAGGTGGTATTCGAACCACCGCAATGTATTCAAATTTTCATGCTGTCCCACTGGGAATCGAGGCCGACCACGATGTGCTAGCCACTAGACCCGCGTGTATATATATATATATATACTTCAAGGACGGAATCTATTCTCTGGTGTCCAAATTCGGTTCAAGGGTTCACTCCTGGCTCTATTAAGTGGGTATCTGGCAAAACAAAGGAGACAAAAGCAGTTGGTGCAAGGAGATAACTAGGGATGACCACAAAGTTCCCGGCTCTTGAAGTTCCAGTTTTCAGAACCGGATCTTAGGAACCGGTTCCATAACTCGATCCAAAAGCCGGAAAGATCCGTAAAGGAGGCACAAAGTTCATCTTTAAAACACTGCAAAGAGGATCACGCGCTTGCGCCCTCCCAACCCAGACCCGCTTGTGCTCCCAAAAAAAGTTTAGCCAAAGTTTTGCCAGTGGGTGTTTAGCGAAATAAGTGTTTAGCCAATGAGTTTGCCAGTCACCCAGTTTGTTTAGCCAAGTGAGACAAGCAGTCTCCGCCTAGGTGTCTGCCCGTCGCTTCCACCATTTCATCTAGCACACTGTTCACAGCCTGTCAGCAGCTCGGGTTCAGCGTAGAGTTGACCACAAAGTGCGCGAGGAACCGGTTCTTGTGCAGATCCGGTTTTCAGAACCGGTTCCAGACCTGGATCCGAAAAACCTGTTCCAGAACCGGGTCTTGGGAACCGCTTCCAGACCTGGATCCGAAAAACCGGTTCCGGACCTGAATCTTCTAGAACCGGCTCCGTTCAGAGCCGAAAACCGGTTCCACTAGGAACCGGTTTTGGCCATCCCTAGAGATAACTACATTCACTCCATCATCTCCACACCTTCCATATAGACCAAAAGGTTTCGTACGGAATTACAGTTAGAATTACAGTTTTTCTCCTGTGGTTGAACAAGTAGGTTTTGGAGAGAAGTCCTTCTGACACAAAATACGGCACACCTATCTACAAGAGTGAACTTTTGTCAGTTCAATTGATTACATTTTAACGATTCCTATGCCACTGTTGCTGGCTAGATAGACCCACTGCTCGATCTACAGTAACTCTTTAAAAAAAAAAATGCAACTGCAAATTAATGCAAAACAATTTATCAACTTGACAGCAATTCCCTTACAAAAAGAAGAAAACAGCCTTTCACATATGAATACGAGTTCATTTGGGCTTTTATTAGCATTTACAAGTTAACAAGGACTATTTAATAAGATTTAAAGTTTACTTTACAAGAGTTTTCTTGATTAACAGAACACTAAAAACGTAGGCAACAGACATTTAACAAATATGGAAACCTTTGTTTATAATACTGCAAGCCTAACATGGCATTCAAATAGAAGAGAATGAAATTTCGCTGTTATGATGTATTGCGATTGTAAAGAGGCTGCGACAACGCAAGCATATGCATGATTGTGTAAACACACAATCCACATGCATGTTTGTATAGATAAGCCATCCATTGTAGTCGGAACCTATAGTGTGGATCTAATTCAGCACTCTTGAAGGTAAGATAATACAGTATGGACGGAAGGATACGCTCTTTACAAGGTGATCTGTATAAGCCATATTCTGTACAGTAAGGGCACTTCTGGATGGTACACCCATATGGAAATTTACGGCAAAAGTGTACCATCCAGAAGTGTCCCTTACTGTACAAGGCCTCTCTCTTTGCAACTTGGAGGAAGTACAATAAAATACAGAAATTAATTAAAGAAACTTTTGAACACACATTTTCTTTCCGGATGTTCAACTGTCGAACGTCAATCATTGTAAAATTTAGAACAGTCTTGTGTATGAAGCAATAGTAATCTTCTGCCATACATGAATGGTTAACATGTGAATTGTATGTCGAAAATGAAAACTGAAATTAAATCTTGAGCTTTAACCCTCACGATTACGCTGCGTAAACTTTTCTTTAAAAAAAAAAGAAAAAAAAGAAAAAGAAAGAAAGAAAAAAGAAAGAAAAAGAAGAAAAGGAATGAAAGAAAGAAATTGAATGATTATGGAAAAACCGAAAAATCGATGGAATAAGAATTGGGAGGACACTGGAGAATCCTGAGAAAGTACACGGATACGATGCTCTCCACCATGAACTCATATAGCCTGGGATCGAAATAGGAACTCTTGCCAGAGATGAGGACTCCACTAACGAGCTACATCGGCTTTCCTGGGTAGTGGAAAGGGATTTAAAACTCTAAACTAACCAAAAAAATCTTTTGTATCAAGGAAAATGCTGATCATATCCATGTACGAAACGGAATAGTATTTATCCTAGAAAGCATGTATGTGATCCTGAGATCTTACGGAAATATTTCTTTCCATGAAGTGTAATACATAACTTGTAATAATGCATCTATTACACACACATGTAGCGTTGTGAAAGTATAAAGATCTTTTGAATCACACTGTAGAATGCTAAAAGTTTTAGACATGTTATTTCCAGCTGAGATACACATCATGATTAGTACGAAACTCTTACTACTCTTCAGTATTTCCTGGGGCAGATGCTCTTCAAAATTCCCTTTTTGTCTTTACGCACACTTCTTTTCAAAAATGTAAAATGATGCGTTTACTGCGAATGATTCCTAAACTACAAGCTGTGATTAGATTTCTCAACGTACTCGTAGAATTTGCAAATGAAAAGGAAATCTAACGTGGAAGATCTCGTCTTGTCTTCTCAAAAGAAAAAAGAAAAATGTTGCAGACCTTTGATGATTTTGCTTCCAACCATTGCTATAAAAGGTAAAAAGATAGCAACTGGTTTTCCTTGACAGGTGGTCACTAAAGTTCTAAGTAAACCTACAGGAAACACTAGTGACAAATATAATATCTAAAAATGTCACAATTTAAGACTACAAACTCACTGTGTACAATAATAAACTTATGAAGTGTGATATATTTTAGGTTTAGTACTATATCAAAAAATGTATTTAAGCTTTTGAAATTTGCATTAATTTTAGAATACGGAGGACACAACTCTTAACAGAATCTAAATTCCGAACTACTACCTCCTAATTTATTCGCCCAGACAAAACCGAAATTTCAAATATGGCACAAGGTTTCTCCGAAATACACAACTTACGTTATTACTTTCAAATCAATTTTTATATCTTATTGTAATGGTATATATAAAATACATAATTTCGCAGAAGGTAATACCGATGAATCCAGTAACCGTAAGTTCACCTGTATTCTGTCTTACTTTTGTAACTCTGTTCTAGAAATTTAACAAAGTTTTATGTAACGGAGACATAATAGACATTTTTTTGGATAATTTTAGTTTGCTGAACACCAAAATTAGAATGAAAAAGCGGGTCTTGATATGAAGTTATAGAGGGAAATACGGGGGAAATCCGAGAAAAGTAAGATTTTTTTTTTCGATTTTTATTATGGAAGTCCCAATATGATCATACAAATTCTACTCACTTCATAACCACATATTCTACGATTTTCGAACTGCTTTTATGTACAAAGTTTACGCTACGTCATTCGGAGGGAAATTGCAAAAAGAGGGAGAAGTGAAGTATTGACAAATTTGAATTTTTCGCCATTTCAATGCTGGAACTATCAAAAAGTTCACAAATTTCATACATTTCTTAAAACCACACGTAATAAAACATTCGTACCGTTTTTTATGCACAAAGTTTATGCCACTCTATTTAAAGGGAAATAAGAAAATTTACAGAAATAGTCATATTTCATCATAGGTTTAGAAACGTTTCCCTATTCTCGCAAAAAAAAAAAAAAATCCCGTTTCCCTTCGAATAGAGTAACACAAATTTTGTGCATAAAAACAATACGAAGGTTTTAGCATATGTGGCTATATAAAAAATCGTAAAGGCTTTGTTAACATATTGACAGTTCCGTCGCGAAAATCACAAGAGTACATTAATTTTCCCTTAATTTCGGATTTTCCCCTCTTTTTCTATATGTAACTTCAAAACAAGAACCAATCTCCTATTTTCATTGTCATTTTCATGTTCAAAGCTTATCAAAAAAAGTCTCCGTCACAAAACATATCGTCACTATTTTGCAAAAAGGCGATAACTGACAAATTATACATTTTTCAAGAAAAGACATAACAGGCTGGCTTCCATATACGTTGCTCATTTCCAAATTATGTATGGGTCATAACTGTAAACTTATGTAGATGTTATTGTATAATTAGTTACACAAATTCCAGGAAATATAGGAACTTTTGCAACGAGTATCTCGCGGCTACATTTTATTTATTTATTTATTACTGTCTATGTAGTTACCTCCTTTTTCCATAACACCTTTGTTTAGGCCAAATGAATCGTTACATTGTATAATAATGCACAGAATCTACTGAACTGCTATTATTGACAAAATTACACAAATTTGGAAAAAAAAAAAGAGGAACTTTTGCCCCAAATACCTTGCGGCTACATTTTAAACGTTTTTTAAATGTAGTTATATCCTTTTTTGCCTAACACTTTTTTTTTTACCATATGCATGATTATCTGGTAAAATGGTGCAAAGAAACTACTGAACTGCAACTGTTATTGACAACCTGCATTTACTAACCGAGATGCTCTTTACATAGTAACTATAAAGATACATAAGTGACCGAAATAGAAAAAAAAATTTAAACTTGGAAAGATAAGCTTGTACTACAATGGACAAAAGTGTATTACCACTTGCATTTTGAATATCCTTCAACGTCTGGCAACCAACCAAACATTTCTGGTTGCTGGAGCATCATCAGATGATGATGATGAGAGAAAAACGTTAAGCAAAAAACGGGTAAGTGGTAGTTATCCCCTTTTAGCACGTTACAGAGTTTTGTAATGATAATATGCGAAAAGGGGACATCTACCATAGTATACCTTTGTGTTAGTTATACACCTAGCTATCTCTGGATTGGTTGGGTTGTAGTATTAACCGTTTCGCATGATGATGGGGTCTTCTATTTCAAGTTCAAGAAAGCAGTTATCTCAATTTCGCCAAAAAATATCACTTACCCCCTTTTTGCAAAATACCAACGATATATGGGAAATACGCATGAGATTTACCTTCATACACTCGGCTAAACGAGATTTATCGATTCATATATATATATATATATATATATATATATATATATATATATATATATATATATATATATATATATATATATATATATATATATATATATATAAACTTAGAACTTTTAAAATTATTATTATATGCTAACTACTATTGTAGACTTTGTATACGTTTAACACGAATAGTACTGATTTTTTTACTGATAATAGTGCATAAACTCTACGGATGTAAACCCTGTTGTCTGATTACCATGGGGGAAAAAAGTTTGTAGAGCCTCTTTGCTGTCTCTACCAGTTGAAGAAGAATCTACTACAGTCCTCCAATCCAATCACGCTCCTTCAGAGTCGCTTGAAGCGATTATTCCACGATTTAGAAGGTCTGTCTTTATGCTACAACCTCTCTCTCCACACTCCCTCACCTCAACTTCTTCTCCAAACAGAAGAAAAGGGGCAAGACGATGTGTGTATATACAAAAAGAAAGACTGTAAAGATCTGACGGGATGGTATTCAATTGGGCACATCTACTCTTAAAGTAGACTCAACGGAAATAATTTCCAAGCCTAACTTTCTCTCTTTTTTTTTTTCTTTTAAAGTTGAATGGAGGGTGATTGCATGAGAGGCTTAGTGAAGTGTTTGCAGGGATTGTCTAACCCTGAACTGACTAATCCCCGTAAGTAACGACGGAAGTTCCCAATCCGTATGATGTTTCTCCAAGGGAAGTCCCTTGCCTTCCGGAGAGTTCCTTCCTTCCCTCAAAAGTAAACAAAACTCTCAGAGCAAAAATGATAGAAGCTGAAAGATTTTCTAATTAATACAGAGATTACTTACAAACACACACAGAGAGAGAGAGACAGAGTATACATAGTGTATATTAAAGAAGACATCAAAAACACCCAAACTTCAGGAAATGCAAGGACAACTATGGTACACGGATCGGCTCTCAACATTATATTTGGCTTCCTAGACCAGAGTTCGTAATCTCTTAAGTCAGGGTTGGAGAAAAACTTAAAATTGTAACGTATTGGGGAATCTCAATTTAGGTTTCACTTTATGAATACAAGGTGTGATCAAAAAATGCGAAGAATGTAGTTGCACAGTGCCATCTACCGATGTATCTATTTCAACTAGTAAGCCCGGTAGCCTAAACCTTTGGTACAGTCAGTGTCGAGTTTGAACGAGTTGTGGCTTGCAAGTTAGCTTTCACAGGCAGAAGAGTGATGGCGTGTTCAGAGTGTATGTCGCGCGCGAACATGAAGTTTTGTTCTAAGCTGAAAAAAAAAAAGTGCTAATGAAGCTGACGAAATGTCAAAATGGCGATGAAACGGAGGCATTGAAGACTGTTTACAAGTGGTACGAGCGAGTGGTTGAAAACGAAACAGTGATCGAGACGTGAAAAACAGATGAAAACGTGCAAAAAGTAGCACAAATGATTTGTTCAAACAGGCGAATGATCATTCGAGAGTTTTTCAAAAAACTAAACATCTCGTATGGGTCGGTGAAAAGCACTGCCGATTAAATTAGGCAAACGACTTCCTTCATCATCATGAAAACGCGCCGTACTATATCCTGCTTTTGATCCGCCAGTTTTTGGCCGAAAAAAATTATTCCTGTCTGCCCACATTCGCTGTGCTCTCCAAACACAGCTCTGCGCTCTCCGTGACTTCTAGATCTTCCCCAAAATTAAAACCGTGCTGAAAGAAAAACGTTTGGCACCATTCCTGACATTGAGAAGGTCACCACAGAGCAACTGAACTCCCCCCCTAAAAACAAAAAGCCTTCGAGAAATGCTACCAGTCATGGATTCAACGTTGGGACAAGTGCATTGCTAGTCAACGACAGTACTTCGAAGGAGATTGAACCCTATATATATATATATATATACCTGTATATATTCACCGTATTTTTTTTAATTAGATCTCGTATGTTTAACTCGAAATCATTCCGATTACACGACTCCGGATCACCTGAATCCCTTGGATCATCTTCGGATCCGGTGATCCAGATTGATCTGATAACCCGGACATACCCGATAACCTGACGACTCAAATAGACCAGATAATCCGGACAGATTCAAAGACTCGGAAAACAGACGAAATATCAAATTCTACAGTATACTGTACACGTTAATACTAATGATTAGGGTTAGGATTGAGATGATTTTGCATATTTTTCTCCGATAAATAGAAACGT
The DNA here is from genome assembly GCF_964235325.1 of Thermobia domestica. Lineage (NCBI taxonomy): Eukaryota > Metazoa > Arthropoda > Insecta > Zygentoma > Lepismatidae > Thermobia > Thermobia domestica. The sequence continues at coordinate 50,268,594 of NC_137458.1, forward strand.
TGCTCTTTACGATATAATTTTATTTCATTAAAAATTTAGTGATTTAAAACACATTTGATGTTGTTGCGTTTCTTACATTTTTCCTGACCTATTTCTATATATGTGTATATGTGCTTTTTTTAAAACATTTTTTGTATATTTATGTCATTTTTAGTATTTGTTCATTATTTTTTTGCTGCATAGCTTTTACACCAGGGATGCAAATAAGAAACAAAATATTACTCGCCCAAGAAAAAAGCTACTAGCTCTCATCCCACAATAGAAATCATTTATTTATCTTCGGTATGATATTAAATACTCGCCCGCACCGATGAGCCATTCGCATCCCTGTTCTACACAATAATGGGGAAAAAATAAAAATGAAACAAGATACAATATTTTGTAAGTTACGTTCATTTTACGTAAAGAAAAGAATATATCCATATCCAGCTTTTCCCGCTTCGAATTCTGCATTGTTGAGAGTGACAATTGTTGTATGAATCACATCTCCCCCTCCTCCTTCGCTCGTTGGTTTTCAACTGTGTACTGCGTAGATACTTTAGATAGATCATCTTGGAGTTAGATCAACGGTTGAGGCACAGTGATGCCAACCTGTGGGGAAAATCCCATATCGTGGGAGTTTTTGACCTTATTTTCTCGGAAAGGGATAATAAGCAGCATGTATGGGATTTTTCAAAAAAGATCTAAATTTACGGCTTATTCATTTAGATATTATAAAATGACTAACACAGAGAAATTTAATTTTTAATATTATAGCATACTTTTAATTAGTATAACGTGGAAAATTCACATTTTTTTTTATTTGCCTCGACATAGGACTTCATATTGTTTCAGGTTGGCATCATTGTTGAGGCAGGAATTTTGTATAGCATGTAGCTTTGCAGTGCTGGATTTACGTATAAGCTAAACATGTTAAAACTTAGGGCTCAACTCGCTTCGGGGCCCAAAACATTGAAAGCAAAACTTACTGTAGTAATTTCCAAATAACAAGCAAGAAGCAAATAAGATAAAACGCACATACAACAATGGTGTTCTGCATTGTTATATACTAGGCTTTTATGAAGCAAGTAATAGGACTCTATTTCTCACCCAACCTGCAATGAGGCCTCTATTATCCCTGCTTATACGGGAGTCCCCGTTTCCCAACCCTGCGTGTAATGGGTCCTTGTTTCCATTTAGAAATCCATTAGGTTCATAAATCAGCATATTAGCATATATTCAAACCTAAAAGACGGCGACATTTTCTCGCTAAGAAAGAAAGCTTGGCGTATAAAGGGCCCTTTTCAATAGCTTAGGGCACCATCAAAACTAAATCCGGTACTGTAACTTTGTTATTGCAAAATACCTACAGTTAAAGTAGTAAATCTTTGACACTAAATAGTTTTGTTTCTGAATTTGGTGGTGATTTTTTTTTTTAACCGGATAGTTTAAACCTATTCTCCTAGTTTAAACATGATCACATAGCTACTCTCTACTACAAGGATTACGGGTCTGACTGCTTCTGTGTCACTTGCATAGACAACGAACTTTCACAATAACGTTTCACAATAAAAATATGATCACTTTACATCAGTATTTCGTCATCCACTTGTAGAATTTCTGAATCACATTGGAATATAATATTTGTAAACCCCTACCTGATTGCTTGTCATGGTTTCATGGTTAAATTAGATCTGTATCGAAGAACTGGCTATGGATCATTCAGAACTTACCTAGAATAAAGAAGAGAGAAAAAATACAATAAAATCTCATGTTAGTCAAGCACAACACGCATTTATGAAATAAGTAGTATGAAATAACCTAGTGAACTTAACGTTACACGTTCACTTATTATCATAACACATACAATGTCATATTTACATCGTAACCAAGGAAGAAATACATTGGAATTGTTCTTACATCTTATCCATACTTGTCTTACATGATTTACTTTCTAAAAAATAACAAGAACTATATAAATGTTATATGGATAGCATTCTCGTCGTTCGTGCGAGAAATACAGACTCAAATCCGGTAGTAGCACACATAACTGCGGTCCCAAGTAAGATAGACGACTAAGTTTCTTACAGCCTCGATGCTGAAGTGGACGTTAAACCCCGAACAAACAAACTACTGATTTTTTTTCTATATCTTGTTTCACGCAAATGCAATCAAAATTTCGCATATATCTGTTAACTCGATTGTCATTCTCGTCCTTGAAAAACACAGACCCAAGTTTGATTCCTGACGGGAGCACAGGATATGATAAAGGAAAAAAGTATATCACGATCTTAATGTATGAGATTCCTATATTTTCATTTAAAAATACTAATAAAGTAACTTTCGGATCCAGAAAGTCTTTAGAGCTCATTCGTGGGTAAGTGGTTAGCATACGTGCCTTTGGCGTGGGAGATCCGTGTTCGATTCCCGGTGGGAGCTAATGTGATTCGGATTCCACGTTAATCAGTACATCCCGTCTCATATAGCCTCGCTGCTAAAAGGGATGTTAAACTGATAATCAATTCATATACTCTTTAGAAAAAATAAATCTCTTAAACTTTTGCGGGAAGCACAGTGGCTAAGCGGCAGAGCGCGTATCTTTGGTACCAATGGATTGCAGGTCAGGTGGACAACAGCGTGTCCGAGGGTTTTCCCAGAATTCTCTCTCTTTCCTTATCTCCTAAATATTCATTTCATCAAATTATTTTCGTATAAATAATTCATATCCAGTAATAATCCAAATTCTTTATTCTACAGAGCATAAAGCTGTGGCGTAAAAGTAAAAAATAATAATAAAAATAAACGTTTCGATCCATTTTTTAAAATTGTGTACATTTAGTTTAGGCGTAGCAATAAAGTGTACAAATTGCATTAACTCCATGCTTGATAGTTCCGTTCAGAGTGGAGGCAAAATCGCTGTAAGAACAAGTTTTTAATAATAATAATAATAATAATAATAATAATAATAATAATAATAATAATAATAATAATAATAATAATAATAATAATATAACAACTCTGGTAGACACTAAAAAAAGGACACAGGGTCGCGGTGGCTCAGTGGTAGAGCATTCACCTCTGATGCATGGAGTCCCTGGTTCGATCCCAGCTCGCGCCAAGTGTACTTTCTGGTGGACAAACACTGTGTGCGTGGGTTTCCTCAGAGTTCTCCCGTTTTCTCCCACTTTCTTCATTCCACTATTTCATTAATTTCTCATCATCACCGTCTTCTTTAGCTTAGCCGGCATAACCGTTGGATGTAAAACTAAGATTTTATTTTAATTTTACTAAAAAAAAAAAAAAAAAGATACCACACTAGAAGTTTGAATATCGTCCGGCAGATGTCAACAGCTGAAGTATGTATGGTGCCTGTTTGAACAGCAAGAAATGGGATATGGACAACTACCATTAAAGTCGTCGTTACCGCTTAAGATATTAACGGATTGATTCTAATAAATAATTCGGGCGAGACAATCACTTTATCTAGCTACTTTTTAAAAAATCGCTCAAAAAGGGCAACTCCACGGATCGCACAGTGGGGCGAAAACGCAAAAAGCTGGCCAAAATATGATAACTATATTCAAATTAAATGAAATTTAGTATTAAGGGTTTATTAAGGTTGCTAATTACGATTCTGCAACTAAAGTTGAAAAAAACAAAATGGCGGATCCAAAATGGCGGAATAAAATTTGCAAAAGTCGAAAAAGTCGTAGAAATGTTCTCAAACGTGGCGATAAAGGGGTTATTGAGGTTGCTGATTACGATTCTGCAACTAAAGTTGAAAAAAACAAAATGGCGGAATAAAAAGAATGTCAACATACTCCGTAATTTTCGCTGTATCTTTAACAACATTCACTTTTTTCACATATTTTGATGAACAATTACTTGTTACTTACGTTCTTATTTATTAGAAATGTATTATTACTTAAATGGCACAAATTATTGGTATTTGATTCGGTTATGATAGCTGCAACGGCTTGTCACTGTAACATTAAATGAACAATAATTAACATCAACACGCTTCGTAATTGGCACGTTTTGGCAGCTACTTTTTTGTCGACAGCATTAATTAATATTCAGACTGCCATTCTACAAAATATGAACGTGGTGCACGAGGGTGCACATAATGTTTTCAACGCTTTAAGTTAATAAAATATATAAACAATGTGAAAATTTTGCCTGACTTACGATTAAAATTATAAATTATTACATCATTATTATTAATTTCTCATTTCATACACTTATTCTACTTACCAGTACGATATAGGAAAACTTTACAGATTTAAAAACTATGAACGCGTTCGAAAGTTACAACCGTTTAAACGGACGCGTCACAATTCTTCTATTATTCTGTACGCATTGGACCTGCTGAAAGGTCTACTTAAGAGTGGCTCAGGTAGTCGAAATAAAGTAAAAACCCTATTCTATTTATGGATTTGGGCCCTTCTAACATCACTTTAGCCAACTACATTAAAAAATTCCTATATTACAAACTTTCGTTTTTTTACTTTTGGCCAGCTTTTTGCGTTTTCGCCCCACTGTGGATCGTTCCGAATTCTGATGCATCACACGTGAAAGGAAACAATTCTATGATCTGTGTAAAGCCCAGGCTTCATGACTCGTCGTAATTACTATAATACCGCTTTAACGTTGTTTCGAATAGTCAGATCTAAGGAGGGGAAGAAAAATATAATCCGCTAGTGAGTTCCATTTTAATACAACACATTTCAATTTTTAAGCTTCGCGGACCCCCTGGCTTGGTTCCACGGACCCCCAGGGGTCCGGGAATCCCACTTTGAGAATCACTAGTCTAAAGTATTAGTTCTGAATCCACTTGCTACTCTACAACATACGCTACTGTGTTGCTTACTTTCGATTGCGTAAGTCTTGCGTGAATCGACACTCGTAATGAGACTAACACCAAAATAACTCTACTTCCCAAAAGCGGGCGACAATAAAGATGGTGAAACTGTTAGATTGGGAGAAGAAAGTAAAAGCAAATGTTTACTTTTGGAGGAAGAAAAAGAAACTATCTAAAGCGTCGATAACTCGTGACAAAACGTTGAAAGAATCCTAGACGAAGCGTGACAGAAGAGGTTGCCCTGCTCCACTGAATTAGGGAGGAGCTCACGGGAAAACGAAACCCAGTAATTTTCTCGCCAAGGTCTTTTCTTTAGTATTAAACATGTTGAAGAGGAAAACACCTCAAGAATTTTAACCTCTCGAAGAAGAATAGAAGAAATTTCTTCTTCCATTTACCTATAAAAAGCACTGCTATAAGATCTGCAAAGTCTGATCACGAGAGACTTCTTAATAAAAACCCGAGCACATAATCTCATGAAGTGAATTAATCATTAACCAAGTTCTTCACCAACCTTCCTCAACATAATTTCGTCTGAATTCAGAGAAAGATGCCATAAAACCAATCTTACTAAAGTCAATCCAAAGACTAATCTTAAGAGACTAATTTCTTAAGTCTGTCAAACAATCCCACCATCTCGTGTTTTTTTTTTTTTTTTTTTTTTTTTAATCCACTAAAACAGTGGTCGCCAAACTCATGAAGCTTTTGACCTACCGTACGTTTCTAAATGCTACTGTGAGCTACCAACAAAAAGAACTATCAACTTTTTTTTTTAAATCTAATACAGTGGAGTCTCGTTAATTCGAACTTGGATAATTCGAAATATTGGATAATTCGAAATATTGGATAATTCGAACAGAAGTCCATTCCCCTTGAACACTGTATTGAAAACAATGGTAAAAAATCGTGGATAATTCGAACTTTTGAACCTATGTTTTGGATAATTCGAATTAAATACAGTTGAAATTTTTTAATGTTGGACAGATGTAAACAGAGAAATACAGTTTTAACGTGTTTTCAGTTATCCAGATGCAGCCATAGGGAAGAGTAATACAAAAGATAAATAGAAAATCTATGTAATGATAAAGATGAAGGTGAGTTGGGGAAGAAGTAAAGATAGAGAACGTGTGCCAATCTCATCTTGTTTCAGAATTGGTTGAAAATTTAAGATGAATTGATAAAGTCAACCAAATGTTATTAACATCGTATTCCACGCAATACATGAAATTCAAGATTTATTGACCGTACAAAAACAATCAAATTTAAGCAAATGAGGTTTACGACTACTTAAAAGTGAGAACAAAATATTCAAATTGTTACTGGTGTTTAATTGTTTGGGCTATTCAATGTATGTTGTAGTATTGTACGTAAATATATTTTCCATTATACACGTAGTTTGTATTATGTGGAGTCAATGTCCTTTGTTAGTTTGTGGTATTCGATCACGCAAATAATAAGCTGCTTTAAAGATAAAATCTACACCATATGAATATGGATTTGACGCACAGTACTTTGGTTTGTTTGTTGTTATATATGTGAAAATGAATGTTGTTGGATAATTCGAATTTTGGATAATTCGAAGTTTTTTCGTGTCCCCTTGGACTTCGAATTAAAAAGAGTCCACTGTATTTGTTTATTGCCTATAAACTTACATTACGTGGAGACCGAAAAATGCCCCAACTTACGTGGGGACTGAAAATGTCCCCACGAGATACTAGTAGCTCTTGATCGACTGTTTGGCGATCACTGTACTAAACTATTCACTTTCTTCTCTTTCTTTGAAATGATAAAATTTTTTGATTTTACTAATTTCTTCTTCAGGACTATTTAAATATCCCATGCTCTCTAAAAAACGTTATCCGTGTTGTTGCTAGTATGGTGGTCTATGGCGGAGCTGATCCATAATGTGTTTCTCCGTCCAGATAAAGCCATTACTGCAAATTAATCCAGTACGAAACTAAATGAATCGCACCGCAAGCATCCAGCAATGGTCAACAGACATGCAGTCCTTATGTTGCACAGCAATGCATGCCTACATCTCGCTGACAGCGTGGTGTAGACCAGTGATCACCAATCGGCTGATCACAAACTATTAGCAGCTCGCGAAGATATTTTCGGTAGATCGCATTATTGCTCCGGTTAGCTAACCTTGATTTCTCCATTGAGCTAAAGCTAACGACAGGGGGCTCTGACGACAACTGCTTGTTTCTCCTCCGCAACTGCAATTGTCAGCCTCATCTCACAGTTGATTGTATACGCGTGGGATTGTGCACGTTGTGATTTTCGTGTGTACATTAGACATTTGCTAATTTGGATAGTTTGATTTCGTATTTACTAGAAATGTAAATTTATAGTCAATAAACAAATGTAGTTTTTTTTTTTAAAGTTGGTAGTTCTTTTGGTTAGTAGCTCACAGTAGGATTTAAAAACGGCACGGTAGCTCAGAAACAGCGTAAGTTTGACGACCACTGGTGTAGAATCTCGATGAGTTGCAGGAAGAAACACTTTCTCGCCTACTGTATTTTCCTGAAGATTCTACCGTCCACCAACTACTACCGTCATCTCATGCTTTCTAGGTTTTTCTCTCATCTCGTTTCATACCATCCAACTTTTTGGTTGGAAAGAGTTTCCTTGATTAGAATTTACAGGGAAACAATTGGGGCTGCTGTGTAATAAATTTTTTGCAACAGAAGAAACAATGTAAACTGCATTTTGGTGTTACTGAGCATTCATAATATACTGCTGGTTCATAAGCATACTTGTCATTCGCGATTCAATTACCTGTACAATGTTTTAGTCCAGTAGTTCCCAATTACTTCACAGTTGTGGACCCCCTTCTTTTATTACTATTTGTAAGGCAACACATATATTTCACCTTCTTTCTTGGATCCCACACCTTTACATCTGAGTAGTAGTAGTTGTTGTTGTTTTCCGTTCAGCGTATTGTATGATTGATCAACATTCTGAATTCTACAATTTTGTGCCAGTAACATTCAATGATGGTATAGTACTAATTATGCCTGTTCCTTTTGGCACTGTCCATCTGTTCATGTCTTGAGTCTTAACACCTCACCGAACCATGAAAGTGTGAGACTGTAACCCTTGCCAAGTCGATCTGAGCCATTGAATTGCCACTTGAAGGTACAATTTCTCAATGTTATTGCGACCGTGTAAATATGAAGTTTTGCGTCTGTGAAAAGGGTATTTACTCTATAATAACTGAGAAATCTCAATAAATATTAACACTTCTTTAAAATAAATCATCTGCTTTCTACGAGGAAGAATCTGAATTAAGGCCGATATTTCTGGACAAGGAAAGGAGTGTACGGTAATTTTATTACATGGAGTTGGTAACTGTGCACAGTTTCAGCATCCGCCACCTAGGCGCTAAATGTAGGTACACACAAATGGCGACTTGTTTGGAAAATTGGTCTCGTGAAGATGTCCGCTTAGTTATTCAATTTCAGTGGGCGTAAACATGTAACCGCGGCTGAAATTCACCGGCAGCTGGTGGAAGTTTACGGCTACGACTTCTCACCGAGGGTATTAACTTCATTCACCACAACGCGCGACCGCATACAGCCCAGAAGACCACCACGCTGTTGAAGCAGTTTCGCCGGGACATCATCAACCACCCTCCCTTCCGCCCGGACCTTGCTCCAAGCGACTTTCACTTGTTCCCACACTTGAAGGAGCATCTAGGAGGCCGTTGATTCGCTTCAGATGAGGATGCGAAACACTTCGTGACAACACGGCTCATCATGCAAGGACGGAATTTTTTTTACCAAAAGGGAATTTTCAAACTCATGCCACGATACGGTAAGTGCTTCAATCGGTATGGGTACTATGTCGAAAAATAACCTAATGTATGTACTATCTTGTTGGCTGTATTATCTGTATGAAATAATATATACACGTTTCACTGCAGATATTGTAACCTTACTTTTTGATCATCCTTCGTAATTCATATCAATGAATGAGTGTCATATAAAGATGTGTGTACTAATAAAGTGTCTTCTTCAGGAAAAAAAGCTGGAAATCACTGATGTGCAATATGGAAAATTTTGCTAAATAACACAAAACTGTATCAAGAATTAATCTCATGATAATTTTTTGATACTTTTTTTTTTTCTTTTTAGTCCTTTTCAGTATCTGAAAACACACAACCGTTGTAGAGGGCGTCACGGCTAAAATAAATCTCATTACCCTACTCATGCCAATGCTGCCGATTGAAAAGAAACAATAACGAAATATTCTATTTAAATTTTAGAAGCCTGATCATCTTTTCAGCACATATTCCCTTTTCTTTATTAAAAAAAAAAAAAAAAAAAAAGTTATTAGTTCAGCTTCTGCTTTGCGCATAGGAAGGGAACGCCTTTTGTCTCCCATTACCTTCCAGTCTTCCACATAATAACAATGTCTTACAAGTTTATTTGCTGCAGACACAAGAAACGTGACAGGAATTTTTTATAGGTATTTTTTTAGTACATAACGTCACACACAATTGTGAGTGTTAACGAAAGGGGGAAAGAAAGAAAACTGAGCAAAATTATTTTATTTCATATATATACACAGAATCTTAACAGCCACTGCTTCTTGAGCGATCTTTCAACTACAAAAGCGTAACACAGACACGGCGCTGGGAAGATAACAAACCAATTAAAACGGTTAATGAACCGAAACAGAGATACTAGTCAACATATACAGTACACACACAGTGTATGCTCTTTCCTTCTTTCTTATTTTTTCTGTTATGAGGAACGAAAAAAAAATACTTATCCCGCATTGCTTCCATTTCTGTGTAGGTTCTCTCTGTCAAGGTTGAACTCTTAAACATGCAACATTTGTTATGCGTATTTCAGTACCGGAACGACGAATGGAAAGTAGTATCGCTCACAATACGACACGACAAATACGGTTTTCTCGTCTCGTTTCTCAAAAAAAGCTTGTCTTGTCTCGAATTTTTTCTCATCTCATTTTGAAAATTTATGTACAAAATTTATATTCTGATACTTTCCCCCTTAATTTCACCTATAAGTTATCAGAATTCTTCTGCATCATGACAGACCCACAAAGGATGTGATATAATAACAATTAAATCATATTTATTATTGAAGTATATTATGTAATGACTTGTGTATCTCTAAATGTTGATAAGTGCTCTTCATTGCACTGTATTTGCAATTTATTAACTTATAATTTTTCTACTATTAATCACGTGACACTAAAATTAGTGTTTAAAATATAAGATTTGTGAAATTTTTCGTCTCGTTTCGCCTCAAAAACGAGATGAAAATTGACACGTTTATTGTCTCTTGTTAATACTTCTTGTCTTGACTGCCGTGTCGAGTCTCGTGTGTAGACATGCACAGGCACGAGAAAAAATTGTGGGGATGAATTTTTAAGAATATTTTACTTTTAGTAAAGAGGTAACCGTATGTTTCAGCTTTTTTTCATTATAATTTGAAAAAAAAAAAAATAGTTACTGTGTTCCAAAGAGAAAATTCGGTCAAAAAATCAAGAATCACAAAAAAATGGCTTTCGACAGGAATATATACAACCTCTGACAATAAAGTTCGGTGAATGAAGTCGCCGTGCTCGACCTGGCAACACCGTCGCAAGGAAACAATGCACACGAGTAGCGACAGGTGCCGCCATTATGGACCCACCGTTGTTCAGTTTGTGAGTCAACTGTAGTCTGTCTAAGACGCGTTATACCAAGTGAGTGTTAGTGTGTACAATTCCAAACAGATAACAATAAAATGAACGAACAAAGGATCAATTTGAAGTTTTGTTTTAAGCTTGGCAAGAGGGTCCTAGCCCAAAACGGGGTGGTGCAAGTTGACGATCTACCATACTCGCCAGATCTGAATCCTCCCGACGTCTTCCTGTTCCCACGCCTCAAATTCCCGTTGAAAGGAAAGAAATTTGACGATATTCCAGACATCCAACGAAATGTGACGAGGCTCCTGAGCACCATCCCGAAAGAAGACTTCTCAAAAAAGTTTCCAGAACATGTACAGCCGTGCTCAGCGTTGCATAGCTGCGGGAGGGGACTACTTCGAAGGACAGTAAGGTAAGTTTCGTTCATATCGTATCTACTTTCTATTTACGGGATCACTCACCGAACTTTGTCAGAGGTTGTATTTCATATTTTTATGGTATTTATTTTATTCGTTTAATCCATGATAAAACATAGTTTACTGGCTAATTCTCACTTAATTTGTTCATCTTGACGCACGAGTTACACGGATTAGTATTGTCCATTAATGGAAATCTTTTTCTACCCTTTCCTCATTCTCTTTCCACACGCTTTCTATCACGTCCTTCAGAAGATAATTTCTTTTCAACCAGTTTCTTTTCCTCTTTTCCACTCTCCAAAACTGTACTCTCTTCCCTATTATTTAAACAATAAAATTATTATTTTTTCGTTTCCTCACAGCTTTTTAAATCCAATTTTCTCTATAAGCCATGTTTTGAAAGCCTATATTAGTTTCACGTTACTTTCTCGTAATATCCATGCGTTCTGCTCTCAACACAGTTCAAAACTCAGCACAAAACATTTGACGAATCTGTGTTTAAATCTTATTCTGTAAGGCTACCCCGGCTTCTATATGTTTTACTTTTATTTAAATGTTTCTTTTGTGATTTCTATCGCCTTTATTTCCGGTTTGCATTTTATTCATCCATTACTGATATTTATCTATTCTATTTATCTCCAACTTACAGTGTCGTGGCGGGAGCAAATAGTCTCGCTGGTGACGTCACCGTTAAACGTCAATCAATCAATCAACAACTCACTACAACTTATAGTGTTACATCTTCCTTCATTTCAAGGACTTTTCGGAGCTTTTCCTTATGTTTCCTATCATATACCTGAAATATACAATTATTACGAAATAATAATAATAATAATAATAATAATAATAATAATAATAATAATAATAATAATAATAATAATAATAATAATAATAATAATAATAATGTTTCACACAGAAAGATAGAGGCACGGTGGCTCAGTGGTAGAGCGTTTACCTCTGGTGTGTAAGATCGATACTCGACCACGTAAGTTTGTGGTGGACAACATGGTGCATGTGGATTTTCTCGGGGTACTCTCGTTACCTCTCACTTCCTCATACCACCAATTCTTCCATCGAAATTCACTTGTTTTAATCATCGACTTAGCCTACAGGGACGTAAACGTGGGACGTTAAACTGAAATATTTATTTTTATTTTTCATTTTCTACGAAAAGGAGAAAAAATTATGTTCCTGTATCTAAAATATTAAAAATGACGATAATACGTATTTGTAGGCACGCAAATATTAATCATCTAGGATCACAGCATCTTCTAAAACTACAAATGCATAACTTCTGTGTGTAAGACGTACACACTAATAACAGAAGCATCAATTACTATTACAAGTAGTAGAACCAATTTCAGTGGCGTATCGTGTCCTATCACCTTGAATAACAACACCAGAACAGCCATCGTCCCCTGTTTATCTAGGTATTTTGTTTCTCCCCTTTTTCTGTCGGTTAAGGACTTGGTGTGATATGCGGGGAAGGGGGAAAATAAACGGAAAAATAACGAAGGAAAAAGAGAAACAAATCGTACAAAAAAGAGAAAGAAAACCGAGAAAGAAGGAAGGGTAGCTGAAAAAGTCAGGAGAATAAAATACGTGAGAGTGTGATCCTAGTGGCGTGGTTTCAGCCTAAATTTAAAGCGGCAATCTTCTCGCGATCCCTTCGCAACTACAAACTCCTCCTCATTTGCATTCCTTCCCAGATAACTACACAAGATCAATTTAAAGAAAGAAACGAGAAGATAGAAATAATAAAAATAAAAAAAGAAACATACCTCGAGAAACATCACAAAACGACAAAGGCATACACAGAAAGAAAAAAATGAAAAAAGATTGAAACAAAAGAAAAAACGGAAGGAAGAATAGGGAACAGAAAAGTTATACACTAGCGGAAAAAAGTTTTTTTTTTCTGCAACAATCTTCATTAATCATGGCTCCCTTTCTTTCTCTTATTCTCATTCGTTCATCATCATCCGCATCAGCAAAAGTATTGTAATTACATATAGCAAGAGGGAAAGAAAATCAAGCGAAACAATGGTTATTTAACAAGGTGAAACGTAAAAAGTGAATAATCAGTGAAACATTAGAAATGCAAAGAAACACAGAACGAAGTTACAGTTGTATTTCAGTCACTTTTTTCTTCACATTTATGAAAGAATATGATCATGACTGTAAAATGTTTATTTGATATCAACCTTTGTAAACTTGATCATTTAAAAAATGAGCGTAAAAAGTTAAGAATAAATTATAATCCAACTGAAATAGACAGCTTACATTATTACAATCATTTTCAACTCGTCAACCTATGACCATTCATGATCAGAGCCAGGAGAAAGAGAACAAGTTGAACAAGAAAGAGGAGAGAACGAAGAAAGTGGAACGGAATAAAACACTAAGCGGGACGGAATAAAACAGTAAACGGAACGGAAAAAAACACAAGTGTTGGCAGTATTCGGTTAGTCATGAATCCACGAGTAGTGTATCTGCAAAATCATCCACTACGCCTTGTTTGCCTGTCACCATTGCCTTCTATCGAATAAAACACAAGTGTTGGCAATGTTCGGTTAGTCATGAATCCACGAGTAGTGTATCTGCAAAACCATTACGCCTTGTTTGCCTGTCACCATTGCCTTACACAAGTGTTGGCAATATTCGGTAAGTCATGAATCCATAACTAGTGTTATCTGCAAAACCATTGACTACGCCTTGTTTGCCTGTCACCATTGCCTTCTATCGAATAAAACAGACGTGTTGGCAGTATTTGGTTAGTCATGAATCCACGAGTAGTGTCTCTGGAAAACCATTAACTATGTCTTGTCTGCCTGTCATCACTGCCTATAATCAACGGCAGACCTCGTGTCCTCTCTTTGCTCTCTGAGTGCTTTCACGAGTTTCCAGCAGCAAACTGTGAATGTCACAGAGCATAGAGTTGGAATATGACTGCTATATACAGTGCAACCAATAACATACCCCGCTGTTAATGGTCTACTTCTTTTGATACTTTAAGAAGTCCATAGAGTGCCTTTCTAGCGGAGGAATATAAATAAATGTAAGTGGCTATTATGTGTACTAACTCTACAATTACTCAACTTCTTCCTTATGATATCCCCGGTCCTAATTACAAGTAGTAACTTGTATGGGTCACTGTTAGGAGTATGTGTGTTACAAATAAAAAAGTACGTACGTCACTTTTAGGACTGTTATTTATTACCAGTGGAATGAGAATGTGGATGGAAATGGGAGTACCCCCCCAAAAAAAACATCCGGACACGATGTTGTATCTACCACGAATTTACTTGACTGAGGACTGAACCAGGAACCCCACGTACGAGAGGCAAGCGCTCTGCCACTGAGCCATCACGCTCCCAATATTCGAATAATGAATTATTCGAATTTTAGCAGCAGGTGGAGTGATTATCGTAGAGCATTAATGTTTAAAAAATAGTCACAAAAACTACGCATGAGAAGTTACTCGCCCATATTTTGATTAGCTTAAGGAGATCTATCTAAGTATGTTTCATCTTTGAACGGGAGAATCACGAGACAGCCGACAGTCACCATCATCTTCTTCACAACAAACTTACATGGCCTGGAATCGAACCAGAGACCCGTTACACCAGAAGTAAAAGCTCTACCACGTTTTACTTTCTAATTAAATTCTCGTTTACTTTCTAATTAAATTCTAACCAAACGTACTTGTTTTTTTTTTTTTTTTTTTTTTTTTTTGACTCTTCCTTCACTTATAATTTCTACCAGAATGAACACGAACTCAGGAACGTCGAGGATACTTTTAAAAAGGTCATGTTCACATCAGCCTAATTTACTCACTGTCAAACTGCTCGACTACACCGCATCGACTTAATGTTTTTTTTTTCTTTTCTATGCCACCGTTCTATGTACTCACCAACGGAAACTTCCCACTAAAATTCAAAAAAGAAGAAGGGGTGAGAAGTATGCCTACTATATATGCAGTCATGAACATTTTTTTCTTTCTAAGCTGCTTATGAGCATATTACAATAATTATTTTCTACTAGCTAATATCCCCGTTCTTCAAACAGGGAGAGTAGGTTTTGGAAAATATTATAATTTTCTTTCCCTTTAAGATACGCATCTCAATGAAAATGATGGAAAAATCGACCAGTTTTCTGGCATAAATTTTGAGACAATTTACCCTCTGAGAATAAATCCTGAACATAGCTCGAGGTGTGTACCATGTTCCAAAAGTTATTTCAAACGGGCCAGTCACTTCTCCATGGTCCAGAAAATTACGAATTCAACACTAATCTCGGCCATTTTTGGACATTTTTCACATTTTCTAATCTCTTGCGGATGGGAGTTGAACTTAAAAACGACATTAGAAATGTCACAACTAATGTCAGCGACCGAAAAACTATAGATACAACACTAATATCGACCGTTTCCGATTACTTTTGCATTAGACTTTTAGGGGTGTCTCATAGCTACACCAAGGTTGGTTGAAATTGATCCAGACGTTTCCGAACACTGCTGGAGCATATATACACATGCATCTATACAGTGGTGTTATTCAATGTTATTTTAACAACGGTTTTTTTTTTCTTTCTTTCTTTCTTTCTTTCTTTCTCTCTCTCTCTCTCTCTCTCTCTCTCTCTCTCTCTCTCTCTATATATATATATATATATATATATATATATATATATATATATATATATATATATATATATATATATATATATATATATATATGTGTGTGTGTGTGTGTGTGTGTGTGTGTGTACGTGTGTAGAAACAGAGATGGTTGTCAAAAATTATTGGAAATACCTTAATCCAGCAATGGATCAACAATTATTGATAATGGTATAGGCTATATGCGTTTCAAATATGAATAACTTTCACCACTCTATTATGTGATCACAGTTCTCATTCTTGATATCTGAGTATTTGAGAATAAAAAATTAACTCTAAACTCTGAAATCAAAGATAATTAAAATTTACAGCTCCTTGGTATAACTGGGTAAAATTTACTGTTTGTCTGGGTATAACAAACGGTTCTGCGAAAATGGAAATATTTTAACAACCGGTTCTAGCGAACCGGCTGAATAATACCACTGCATCTATATATATATATGGGAGTATACGAATGAACCGAAGCATTAGTGCTAGGAAACATATAAAAAAGCTTAATTTACGCCATGGTCCACTCATGCATCAAAAATAATCAAAAACGAAATATTTCAGCTTAATGTTCCACGATTATGCCCTTTAGGCTAAGGGAGACGGATGATTTAGACAAGTGAATGATGATCGAGGAATCTATGGAATGATAAATGTGGGAGAAAACGGAAGTATCCGAGAAAACCCACGGACGCAATGTTGTCCACCACAAAATTGTTAACCGGATCTAGGAGGACGTTGCCACCAAACATCGTTATTTTTATTTTTATATAAATAAATAGATTTTTCACACTTCGAAGATAAAATAATGTGGGTAGATTTAATACCAATGTTCTTCAATACGTCATTTTATGTTCTCAAAAATCAAGGATTTCCTTCAGGGATAATAGTCAATGAACATTAATCCATTAAAACGTACATCAATCCAATAAAAGAAGCCTTCAAACTGCAGCTCTGCTTGCACTTCCGGTTTAGTCGTCCTTGGCTTCAAAAGACCTATTCAGGCTTTCGGCATCTCCCAATACCAATGTGAAAGAAAACAAGTCATGTTATAGCCATGAAGCACCTGGTTATTCACTCACGTCACTGCTAGGAAAGAAGGAAGCCCGGGTAGACGCCCTAAGCAAAGCATTCACTCTGAGTCTAGCTAGCATCATGTAACACAAGATGCGAGTATACCAACGAAACCAATGCAATTCCGTAGATGGTCAATGTTGTTAGAAAGGATAAAGAACCTGGGCAACCGGATAGGTTACATTCCTCCTGTCTCACGACGAGAGGTTTTACTGTTTGCGACAACAATCTGCTTTGATCGAGAATTAGTGCGTCTACCTTTCATAGTTATGTTTTGCATACGTAAATACTAAGGAGATAATTAAGAACATTAGCAAGTCGTTCAATTTAGTAAATGGTTCTGCACAATGGAAGATGTACGATTACGGCTGACTCAACGTTGAAACAAAAATTACTTTTTTTTTCATTCTACAAGGACTAAATAAAAAGTAAATGCAACGTTCTTATAATTCGTACTTGGCTTAACATGCAGAAGAACACATGTTACATTTCTTCAATGTTCCCGCCTCCCATCTCTATTACTCAGTGGCGTATTTAAGGGGGCTTCCGGGCTTAAGGCCTCCCCCCCCGAAATTTTATTCACTATATTAAAGTAAATGAAATATTTTGCAGAATTTTCACATTTTCAGGAATAAGAGTTAGCAAAGCCCACCCCCGAAACAAAATCGTAAATACGCCACTGCTATTACCTGTTACACGTGTGGAAGGCGTCGTCCGCGCGTCAATGTAGATGTCCTGCAGGGGTCGCCATATACCATGGACGCGCTTGTGTTGTGTCGCGGTACTTCCCGAGAAGCGGTTCCTTAATTTTGGCCAACAGGTCGTTAACGAAGACCCTGAAAACATTGTTGTGAACTGCGCCCACGTAGATGTAACGCTACATTCTTGATCCACGTACTCTCATCTTTGATGGCGAGTGGTCCTGGGTTCTGATTCCTGCTGGAGACATTCGGTCGAAAAAGTGTGTACCCATCCTGAGTGAGGTTTCTCTCATTCACGTACAGTCAACGAGAGAGGCTTCAGTTCGTTGACTGTGTGTCTCAGTCACATAGTTGGAGAGGCGTAACGTTGTGACAGAGACAGGTCGATGCACTCAGAAGTCTCTCGCCGCATCTTCTCCTGCCTCCCTCTACGATGGCTTGGCTGTCCTGCCTTTGGTCAATGTGCTGCCAGCCTTAGAGTGGGTTCCAGATAGGGCTGTTCCTAATTCCGAAATTCCGGAATTGTTCGGAACGAAAATTCTAATTCCAGAATCGGAACAGTTTCAAGACGTTCCGGAATTTCCGAACATTCCGGAACGTTCCAAAATTCCGGAACATTAACTCCTTGTACTTTAGATTAAAAGTTCATTAATATAATTCCAAATGACATGACTACAAATGTTTCGTGTGCTCTTGTATTGTTTGCTTAAGAGTAAAACAAATATTTTAGAATTAAAATGCCAAACATTTAAATTGTTTCGATGTTGGTACTGCAAAATACAAAATTGTAATCATTGAAAAGAAATTGTAAAAGCTAAAGTAACTTCGTTTGATGAAAGCTGTACGATATTCCAATAATTGTAAATAAGAGAATGCATAATGTTTGACATGTTGCTATTATATTCTATGGATACCAAAGTGAAAATGAGAAAGTATTTGCGAGTAAATTTGTGGGATTAAAGCCTTGTAACAACGTTTGAGAACACACTGCCGCAGGACTGTTTCGAACTTTTATATTCAAACTTCGAACGAATATTAATATTACGATTCCGAAATCAACAGTGAGCTTCAAAATTTTAGTCTTGAAATCAGTTCCGAAATTCATACTTTTGAGCATTCCACAATTCCAATTTTTTTTAATGTTCCGGAATTTTCGAAACGTCCCGGAACATTTCGGAATTAGATGAATTCCGAATTCCGGAATACGAAATCGAATTCCGAACACCCCAGTTCCAAACTACTCATGACCTCTATCAGGATAGAAACCAGAACCGCATGTTAGCCACTCGTCCATAAAGGGATATTAATAAGCTAACTGGGCACGTCACAAGCATGGGTAATATGCGCGAAGTATAGACGGCTCCAATTCGGTTCCGATCTATGAAACAACAAATTTAGATATCCAACAAGACACAAGAGAATACTAAAATATATCTACGATAAAGATGGGTTCTTAAAGAAATAAAAGAAATCAATTTTAGATTTGATCAGATTGTACCCACGTCTTTGGCTGTTACAACTGTGGCAGGCTACGTTTCTAACGGTTGACTCATAACCCTTACACGAAGGGCAAGAATAATATGATTGCATTTATTTCCAGTACACCTGAAATCATCCATTGTAGTGTAAGGCAGTAAGTGAGCCGCCCTCACTCAAATAGCTCGACTCTAGTATCGCTTATCTTTCATAACCTCCAATCAAATCGTTATCTTGATTACCCAGTTATTTAATTAAAAAAAAAAACTAATAGGATAGAGGTAAACTTCTTTTTTTTTTTTTTCGTTTTAAAGGCCGCATTGCCAACGCGCATTTCTCAAGAAGGCCACATACGATAGTTTTGAATACACCTAATTTTACAGTTATTACTTATATTAATTACTGTACATAAAATGTATAAAAATACAACACTATATTATTTGATATATGTAATTCAAGAATTATATTTCTCCTACATTTCATATTTATGCAATTTAGCATTTTTCACACCAGGTTCAAAATGTCACACTTTGATGGCCGCAGGTTCCTCTGTATATAATCTCTTCTTCGCTGGGAAAGAATAGTATTCTTGTATTGTCACACGTGTCACACGAAGATAATATGCGTTTTGAATTCATATTTTCGGAGATTTGCTCGCAATATACCATTTAACATGTCTATTTATACCAGCGTAATACTGTATAAGATCTACAAATTTGTTCAGTTTTGTTACGACGATTCTTTTCTGAACAATTACAATTTAGAATGAAGTGGAATCTGAATTTAACACCTTTAAATGTTACATCCCTTAAAAGCCATGTAAAGCTTTTACACTTGACGGTGAATTACAATGATTTTCCCCTCCAAATAGCCACAACCTGAATCCAATCGTGTTGAAAGCAAATAAAAGCACTTGTGTAATTTACAGCGGGAAGAGTAAGAGTCTCTGTGGCGTGCTTGAATGCACTTAGTTCTCTTTGTCCCTTACCAATTAACACCTCACCACTAAGTTATACTGCAATTATTTAAAGAGGTCCTAGCTAACATCACGATTTGGCGTGCCTCGTGAATATACACAATTTTTTCCAAATAAATACTCTGAAAAAAAAAAAGAAAGAAAAGAAATACATACACATACATTTGCTGTTGTGCACTTGAAACTATATGTCCTTTGTTGGTACAATACAGTACAGGAGAATGGTTACTTATCCCATATTCAAAAGGTTCAACGTCCAGCATTTTAGTACTGTTCTCTTAGATAAATCAACTGTGCATCTCTATCCCATAAGTAAATCCGATGTGCCACCTATGAAACGAAGAAAGAAAGGACATTTCGAAGGATTCAAAGTAGAGCTTGAAGGATGTGTACACACCGAATTATCTAATCCCCAGTAAATTATCCCAAACACTGGAAAATAAAATAATTTCACTAATACAATTGTGTAGCAGATACAGTTGCATCCCTCCCTTAACTTTATAATAATTAACTTGAACATTTGAATAAAATAAAGTTTGTTTTATTCCTAGAAAAATATTTCAAACTCTTTCACAGAGTTGAGCTTCCTCGTGACCAAGCGGTTAGCGTACGGCGTGGGAGACCCGAGTTCGATTCCAAAAAGGCGCTCATATGCTTTGGATCCCACGTTAAACTGTAGCTCCACTTCTCATATAGCCTCGCTGCTGAACGGAATGTTAAACTGAAAATCAAATCAAAGCCAAAATAAATAACCGTTTGGGGGCACGGTGACTCAGTGGTAAGCGGTCAGCTCTGGTACGTGGGGTCCCTGGTTCGATCTCCGGTCAGGTAAGTTTATGGTGGACAATATCGTGTTCCTGTTTTTTTTTTCGGGGCACTCCCGTTTCTACCCACTTTCTGATTTCACCAATTCTTCCATCATCATTCACTTGCTTTAATAATCGTCATCTTTAGCCTAAAGAGCAAAATCGTGGGATGTTAAACTCAAAGATTTCATTTCATTTTCATTTGCTTACACAGAGTTGGAGCAGAGAAATATCTTTTTCGGTACTTTATACAACAACAAAGTCCTTGGTTCGATTCCAGCTCGCGTCAAATTAATTTTGTGGTCGACAAACACCGCATGCGTGGGTTTTCTCGGGATTCTCCCGTTTCCTCCCACTTTCTTCATTCCACTTTCATTAATTTATCATAATCACCGTCTCCTTTAGCCTAACCGGCATAACCCTGGGACGTAAAACTCAAAGATATCATTTCATTTACAGTTCTAAGAAGACTTTCACTCAATTCAATTATATCAATATCTAGTTATAGATGAAGCACCCATTCGCCATATAGGAGATTTATGTAGCATATCAATTCGTGCCTTCATGCATTAAAACATAATGATGTTGCTAATTCTAACAATTTAACTCAACAAGATCGCTATTATTCACAAAAAAATTCTGTAGAAATACTCAGTCATGGAGATGTCTTCCTTGATTCATATATGCAGATCTGTTTTCCTCTACATTAATAATTTGACTTACACTGAACTCTTTGGCGTTGTTTTACAATGTTTTTCAGTGTTTGTATTCCAAATAACGCATACATATTCCAATTGAGATCTAACATTAAGAATAACAAAACTTTAAATGTGTCGACTGATTATGAAAAAAAAAAAAAAAAAAACTATTACAACGACAAACGAAGCCAAGATTTTTGTATGGTCTATTCGTGATGGATTCTATATGAAGGGTTAATGTTAGCTTCCGAGTCACAAGTCAGTCCTAAATCTTCAACCATTTCTGGTGTATGAAGGTTATCAACAGGTAGTTATAACATATATACGTTTGTTTTCTAGTAAACGAAAGGGGAGTGAGTTTATGTAAACTTATTGAAGTCTTTACACTTTGTAAATCCATTTGAAGTATTAAGAGGTCATCAACTGATTTTATTCTAGCATATATAATTTCAGAGCATCTGCACATAATAATGTGTGAACATTTTCGATTCAGTTGTATCATTTCAATAGCAAAAGTTCAATAATGAAAAAAAAACTCAGAAACAGATTTAGCCCACAATTAAATTCTTGCGAGTATAATCACGCTAATATATAAGCTAATGTTCTATACTAAGCTAAAAGAATGAAAAATGATAAATGATAGTTCAAAACCGTAAAGCGAGAGGATAACAACTGAAGTACAAAAAGTGCTAAGTACTGCTATCTCTATAAAATTGGAACAAACAAACAAACGAACAAAAAAAAGTGTTCTAAAAGATCTGAAACTTACATGAATAAAGTACTATACACTTAAATTACGATGTGTAAATATAATGATAAGATAACGTGTACACGATTGGTAAATCGATAAACCTTTTACTGCTTCTCAAAATAACGGTTTTCCGTATTTCCAGTAAGTTTGTAGCAACTCTGACTTTTCAAACAAGGATAACAGAAAACTAAAGTATGTATTTATTCGGGAAATAAGTATTTCTCCCGAAAATGTTTACAAAGAGATAAGAAGTGGGAGCTAAATATAATAAACCACGTTCCGAATACTACAATTCTATTTAAGAATTTTTGAATTCATTACACACTTCACACTTATAAAGTTAACTATCATTACAACTAATTAAACTCAGCAACCATACTTACTGCCCATTCATTTTGTCGGTGTGTAAAGGTATAATGATAGTTAATCTAAATATGGATACACATGGGCGGCGATTCGGGGGGGGCAAAGGGGGGCAGTTGCCCCCCCCCCCCACTTTTTTGAAATTACCCATTAATGTATATAGTTTTATTTGGAAATATAAAGTTTTGTAGGTATTATTGGTTCATAGAATAAAAATGGTGCCATAAAATATTTGTCGTTCTATGAGTACGTATTGGTTGTCTTCCCGTGGAATTAAGAAAGCTACAGGAATTGCGTTTGAACTGCCACTAAAAATGGCCCCAAAATTAACCTATTGGAGCGCCACAATTCGAGCGTACTTTCATTTCTTGCAGTTGATCGATATGTTAGTCAGCCGCTCTGGAACTAATTGAGATAACATTTTGCAAGAAAAGAAGTCCTTCACAAGTTATTCTTTAATTGTACAAAAATCGACAGTTCCTAAAATGTATTTTCTTCTTTCTAATAATAATATTTTGATTTGATTTTTTCAGTTTAATATCCTGTTCAGCAGCGAAGTTATATGAGACGTGGACTTAATGATCAACGTGGAGTCCGAACCACGTGAGCTCCCCCCGGGAATCGAGCCCGGGTTTCCCACGTCTAAGGCGCGTACGCTAACCGCTTAGCCACGAAGGAGCTCAGTAAGGAATATTAATTTTGCAGTGTAATATACGAGTTAAGGGTGTACATATACAGTTTTGTATATACAATTAAATTTAGTGAATTCAGCATAATTCTAGGTTTTAGGATTATTTTGTATAACTGAAATGTGGAGTGACTCTAAGTATTGCTGAGTTTTGATATATTCCAAGAAAGTGGAAACTGTACTTAATGGCAGCGAACATGTTTCGGGAAGCTGCAAAAGTATTTCTTTAAATGTCGTAGCATATGCTTATAGTATTCACTGTTATTCTAAGAGTAATAACACATATAATAGCATTCATGGAATTAAAAATATAAGTTGTTCATTAATTTCCAGTTTCAATATAACTTTTGCAAAACAAGCCTCATTATTCATTACTATGATTATTTGATTAATATTATCCTTTCTGTCTATTTGTTTTGAAAATTTGTTATTAAATAGGCCCCCTAATCTGATCACACAATTTCCCAGACAGATATTCATGAGCAAGGAATCAAATCTCTTCTTACACCTTCGTTGTTTAAGAGTACAAAGGGCTAGTATCTACGTGCATTGCTCTTGTCAATTTACTTAATAAAATATGAAACAAGATATACGGTATAACTGAAAAAGACAGTATCCTAATAGTTATACAACCTTTCGTCAAACAGAGTGTTACAAGCAACCAGGAAAACTAACATTGATATCAAATATTCAGATCATGTCTTGCCCCCCCACTTTTGACGTCCAACCGCCGCCACTGTGGATACAGGCCCTTTATCCCTCGTCCTAATATTAAAAACGGCAAAGCAGCACGTGTATGTTCAGCATTATCGCTACCCATTTGGAAATAATTAAAATTGAAACAATACAGTTTAAGTTACAATTAAATGGTCACAATATACGGTATTACTGTCACAATTATCAATTCTCAAATCTAAATATAGGTATGGTTCTTGTCCTATTTTGAAATAAACTGAACAATAATTTTTAAGTTTGCAATTATAAAGCCTCTAAAAAATTTTAAGTAACAATTTTAAGTGGCAATTTGCGCGCACGTTAGCGGCATCTATTAGTGTCAGGCAGGTAGGAGTTACAGTCTTTCTGCCGAAAACATGAAATAATGAACTTTAAAGGTCCATAGCTCCAATACTTTGGACCTACCATAGTCGGGTCAAGAGTCCACTTAAGAACTAGGATGTGCCCTATCCAAATTTTGCGGTATTTCCGCAAATTTTGAGTTTTTATAGAAGGAGTCTGGCTACGGGCATATAATTTGATGTACTCCCTCTATAAAAATTGTTGCGGAAGTACCGCAGGACTCTGAAATATAGCTATGTGGCTAGGAAACATATTAGTTCCTAAATGAAGTCTTGACCCGGCTACGGTAGGTTTCATGATATTGGAGATATGGACCTTTGAAGTTCATTTTTTCATGTTTTCGGCAGACCATTACTCCGAAATTATGGATTTCTGCACCCAGATCAGGAATCATCTCCCAAACGTTGTCGTTCTTGTTTTGAAACACCCTATATCTTACAGTTAAACTAAAATTAAAGTTAATATGGACTAGATTTATTAACACTAGACTAGATTAATGAAGTTTATGGAGTAGATTAATTAATAAAGTTTTGCTAATGGCACGGAACACAAATTATAACATTTAGAAATCTAATTATGAGTAGAATCATACCTGTGAAGTCTTGATTACAGTGTTGCTAACGTTTGAGGATTGGCCTATATGAATCTTGGATGCAGAAGAGTACATACAGTACACGATTCGAACTAGTTAAAGCAAAAATATGAGACCACAAACAATAATATAATCACTGAAGTACGAAAATAGGGACGATGCACAATATCAATTTTCTAGATGTTATAATTTGTGTTCCGTGCCATTTAACAAAACTTCACTTTGTGCTCAGTTGGCAACACTGCATTATATATGTTATCGAACATGTCTGCGGGTACAATGTGTGCTTACTATGTTACTGTTACTTTAATCATTCTGAATTTCTTTCTGTGTCAATGTATCTTTTGCATTGCTATCTTCACATGATTCTAGATCCTTCTTTCCTCTGTATCTCCTGTGTTTCTGGGTGTCGGCCCATAAAACTTTGGATTTTTCACTCTTCTTCACTTCTCTATCGATAGGGTATTGCTTTGATTGGGCAATGCTACTATCAATATAAGATGTTCTCTTTTCAGCCTTATAACTTTGTTGAGTTCCCTCGTAGCTGAGTGGTTAGCGCACGCGCCTTTGGCGTTGGAGACCCAGGTTCTACTCCAGGCGGGAGCTCATCTGATTCGGATCACATATTAAGTAAGTCTAAGTTTCATATAGCCTCGCTACTGAAAGAGACCAGAAACTCAAAATAAAGCGTAGCTTAATCGCTAACGCTCTCGCATCTGGTGCGAGCGGTCCCGGGTTCGATTCCCGGTGGGGGCAATCGGTCGAAAAATTGTAAAAAGCTTGAATGAGTTTTTCCCAGGGTTGGCTGGTTTAAACCAAGGTGGTTTAAACCATGGTTTAAAACAAGGTTTAAACCAGCTGGTTTTTTCAAAAAAAACAACTGGTTTAAACCAAAAAACAAAAAATGTTCGCAAAAGTGTATGTGTTTGTAAAATCTTGATGAACACACATTTGTGGGTTATCACGTTTCACTCCCGTATATTATTCGTATTATATTCAGACCTAAATTCCCCATTCATTACTCAAAAAGATTATATTACAAAAGCAACTTTTTTTTTTAAAGTTCATAAATGTTCATTTTGTGATTTTTTGTAGTTATTATTGTTATGTAATCGCAATCGAAGAAAAATTCTAAATATTGTTTCGTTTCAATGTTTACTATTGATAAAATACATCGAAAATGCCGTACTTTTGTATGTGGGGGGTCATACAGACCCCACGAGAGGCATTTAGTGAAATAAGTATCTTTGGTATCTATTTATGTATAAATGAGTCTGAGCCAAAGTGGCCTCAAATAATTCGTATCTTTATTCACTTTTCTTATTGATATGCAGATTAAGTCGGTGTATTTCTTTAATTTGGACCAGTAAAAGTCGTTGTTAACTAACTTGAACTAAATTAGTTCTTCTGTACTCCGTAGTATTTGAAATTGTTCATATGTAATTCTGTGTAATGGTTTCACTTGTGCAACTGTTTATCTTTTTGTCCTTCTGAAATGACTCTTGACAGTTATATTAAGAAGCATGTAAAGATCAATACAACGTATTTTTATCAGGATTCCTTCGTGAGTGAGTCGGCAGACGTATCGCATTTGTGGCCAATTAGTCCTGGTTCCGAGTTCAAATGGAGGACAATTTCTCTCGGATGTAATTCGAAAAGCGGTTTTTATTCCGCTTTAAGCTTATGTGACCCCTTCCAGCATAACCCGGTTGTTGCATAATAACATCAAGGCGAAACAAACTTTATGATATGAATATATAGAGCAAATCATTTAAACCATAAAAACCTGGTTTAAACCAAAAAAACCTGGTTTAAACAAAAAAAACAGTTTTTTTGGTTTTTTTAATAAAAACCATGGTTTTTGCCAACCCTGGTTTTTCCTGAGTTTTCCTCATTCACATCAGGCAAATGCCAGGGTGGTACCTAACGTCATACCTTATAGATGCCGAAAGCCCAGAAATCTAAATCAAAATCTACCAAATCAAAAATAACTTTGTTTAATTCAATGATTGCTACATCTTTTATCTTTGGACTCTTTTTATTTAGTTTTATTTTATTTTATTTTTGTTATAAGCTAATAATAATATTGTAGAATTTCTTACTATTATTCTAGTTTAATCTTTAACATGCCACATTAAAAAAAAAAAGTATCGTGAACTTTAGTACCATCTTCATTATCACGATCTTGTATGTGCACCACTGAACTCAGTATAACAACCTGTAACGAAGACATCATGAAACGAAAAATGTTAAGTAATCCTTTTTTACTTGAAAAGCTGTTAAACGTGCTTCAAATCGACCGGAAATATGCCTTTACTAAACTTTCGTCGGCTTTATTAAAAGTCGATTTAGTTTTTATTGATGTTGGCGCGGAAAAGAAAGAACTTTTCACCGTAATATCGTCATTGTGAGAAAATGACGGCTCCGTAAGGCAATCTTTCTGTGTGAATGACACTTGGCAAATATAAGCTTCGCACAGTTTTATGTATACTTCATGAACGGTACTGAAGCTCTCAAAATGAGCATTCAAACAGACTTCATATCCTTGTTAATGAAGATAGCTTATCGGCATAAATACCAATTTAAAATTCTAATATTATGCACATTTATACTTCATAAACATACATGATTTATAGCACAAAATAATATTAAGATATTCTGTCGTAAAAGCAAGAAGTGTTAATATTTTCATTGCTATTGCGTCACTACATAAATAAATAAATAAATCGATGTTTCTTGAAATTATACTATATTCGAACACGCTAGTATTTTTTTTTTTTCAAAATATTCGACGTTAAATTTAAAACTCAAAATGTAACAATAGGTACATTAAAATAACAGGATGTTCTACCGGCAATTAAGTATGAAAAAGAGTTTAAATCCTTGGCTTGATGGGTATACGGAACAGGAGTTGTTCGAAATGAAATTCGAACATATCCTTTTTTTCTCCTTTCTTTTAAAGCTAAAACAGATGCCACTGCTAAAATACAGTATGTCAAAGTGTTGAGTCCTAGAACATAGGAAATAAGCATAAAACAGAAGGGTAAGAGTTTGGGAATGTATATATACTCGAGACATACGTGACATTAATAATACGATAATAAGCACATTTCTCAATCAAAGGTAAAAAACATTAAAACTTTTCCTACTATTTTAAAAATAGAGCCAGTGGCGTTGTCGGTAAGGCATCTACCATAAATTAGGTGACCCGGGTACCATCCCCAATAGGGCAAGAGATTCTTCTCGTTCTATTCTCAAGGGTTCATTCTGGTCACAATAGGTACCTGGAGGATACAGATGCCTGGAGCATGGTGCCCCTCTCCTGTACGTGTCGAAGTCTCGAAAATGAAAAGCCTCCATAAGGTATTACATAATACTATAATTGTGAGAAATTATTTGATACTAACATCCTTAGCAACGAAATGTGTTAGTAACTTGCGAAACCTATACAATGACAGAATGAGATCATAGTTGTTTCAGTAATCAAAAACGCCCACAGAGACAAAGCTTAAATCTCATACCACCCTGCTTTACCACATGAAAAGTGAGCTAATACAATGGTCACATAGACAAAGCTAAATCTTATACCACTCTACCACATGAAAGGTGAGCTGTCTAAATCTCATACTATCCTCTTTTACCACATAAAAAGTGAGCTGTCAAAATGCTTACATAGACAAAGCTTAATCTTATACCACGCTACTTCACGACATGAAAAGTGAGCTAATCTCATACCACACTACTTTGCCTCATGAAAAATTAACTTGTTAAAAATGCTTACAAAAACAAAGCTGAAATTTTGTATCACCCTGCTTTATCATCTGAAGGGCGAGTTTTAAAAAATGCTATCATATATAAAACTGGATCTCATATCATCCTGTTTACTACATGAAAAGTGAGATGTCAAAATGCGCACCTGGATAACGCTGGATCTCATGCCATTCTGTTTTACCACATTAAAGGTGAGCTGTCTAAATGCTCACATAACTAACACAAGAACCAATATCATCCTGCTTTTCCCAAGAAAAATATTCATACAGTCTACGCTCTAGACTCAAATCATCCTGCTTTATCACATGAAGAACAAGTTACCAGTGCCAAAGTAACTGCTCCCGCAGTATAACTCAATTCTAGGATCGCCTAAACACTTTTTAAGAGTGAAAAGCACGTCTGTATTCAATTCTCCTCGCAAGTAACTTTTAATATCTTAGAGCGCTACTATCAAAATTTTAAATTTTGCTTCTTGGTTTCTGTAATTATTCTGAAAAAGAAAGAAAAACACTTACGATGATGGGAACATTTACTTCAACACAAGGACCAGAGAGAGAGAGTTACTTCTCTAGAAAGATCTCCGAAACTTTAAGAGGCCTCATCTCAGCGAAATTAAAATACCGCCAATTTTACAGTAATTATGTGATATCTTCAAATAGATAAAATATAATTGAAATGTGGAACAAGAGCGCCCTAGACAATATCATTTTGCGTGAGGTACCGTTATCACAAGTCACCTAGAGCTTCCGTTTTTAGCCGTTTAGAAACGCGAAAATAAATGCCGATTTTCAAAATGGCTCGAAATCGAAAGCAGATAAGTGAGTCGTGATAGCGGTATTTCATGTAAAATGATATTGTCTAGGGCGCTCTTGTTCCACATTTCGATTATCTTTTATCTATTTGAAAATATCACTAAATTATTGTAAAATTAGCGGTATTTTAATTTCGCCGGGATGAAGCCTCTTAAGAAAAAAATAGATAAAAAAAATCCATAAACAAGTCAACTGCTAGAATAACTTCTTATATTCTGGTGGGTGTCACTTGTGTGCTACAAGGAGTGAAAATAGAGCATTGTACAATTTACCCTTCGCCCCAAGAGCCCTGGACAGACAGAAGATGCTTGACTTGGATAATGAGGAGCACAGGGATTCTACTACGTAACCCTCTAGAGAGGTTGGTTAACGAAAGCATCTTCCAAAAGAAAGAAGAAGAAGAAAAAAGCTTCAAACAAGACACAGAGAACAGAGCTGCCCTTAAGTCTCCCTTTTCCCCTTTTGGAATCTCAACACCCTCAGTTAAAGAGCACGATGAGGCCACCCTTGTTAAAGGTTTTCGTGCAAACTACTACAGTAGAAAAGCTGCCTGAGTTCCACAACAAAAGAGGGTTCTTCCCATTTGCCTTATACAAGAAAATGTAATTCACCAGTCAACACAGCAACTAATAATCCATTTCATTAAACACAGCCTTTCAAAACTCAGCCTTCCAAACAGCCTTTTACACCAAACAGACACGCAATCTGCCTGCATTAAAAATCAAGTTCTCCTCCAATAACGTATCAGCTTTCCTTCTCTTTAATTTGTCTGGTGCTTGCTTCTTTAATAGAAGAAGAACGAAAACATTCTTTTGGCATACGGTGTGAGAAGAGATCTTTCGTTTTACATAAATAATAAGGTGTTGTTTCCTTAAAATAACTACCCAGAGAATCTTCAAAGATCTTCAAGTACTATTAATGTGAAATGACACTGTTGTCGAATTGTTTTACAAGTGGTTTTACAGAATCCACGATTTACTACATAATGACATTTTTCTCAAGCTGGATAGCTACTTTACAAAATGTAAAATTCTATTTACAATTCTAATGTTAAAAATAGTTAATGCATTATATCTGACAGTCGCAAGCAGAAGTAGGTCCCCTGCATACAATTTCAATTCTCAAGAATCCGGGATTATGTGGGCCTATTTCAGTGATGTAATGCTAAACTTTTTGGTGCATACGCTATAACGTCTTCAAATATATGGTGTGTACCCACTCCCGTATTCACTCATTCTTTCGTAAATTTAAGGTAGTATACGCTGGTCTATAATAATATTACATGGGTATATGCCGTATACTCCCGGATATACCCCATTACATCCCTACCTATCGTCTTTGGCTACATGTTGGTAAATAAATCCCATATCAGCAGTACAAATTTCTTGTAGCCATTGCCACAAAAAAAAAATTTAGTTCTCCCATTGGAATATTTTCAGGCAACTGGCCACAAAAGCTTAACACGAGTTAGTAGAAACTGTATTTTTCCCACGCAAGTCAGTGATTCTTTCCCCTTTCAGAAAAAGCAGTTCAGATGTTATATATTGCATAATATCTTGTTCAAGGGGAATTTCAGTCCAGAAATCCCCCTTCCGTACGCCACAGTGCACATCTCTTTACAGAAAGTGCTGATATAAAATAAACGCTTTAGTTTAATAATAATAATAATAATAATAATAATAATAATAATAATAATAATAATAATAATAATAATAATAATAATAAGAAGAAGAAGAAGAAGAAGAAGAAAAATATAAAAGATTCAAACTTAAACAGAATGAGGAATGAAATAATATTATATAGTAACTTACCGAAATATGCTAGCAATTCCGGTGAAACCTACTATCCTGCCTTATTGCTTGGTGAAACTTACTATCTTCTAAGATCATTGCATGGTTCCGTAGACTTGGGTTTACGGTATTCACTTTGTGTCCTCATAAGAAATGTCTCATTTTCATTTTCAGAGAGGGAAATACTAAATCATGAGGGTGGAAACAGTGTTTTGACAATAGTCAGACAAAAATTCAGAACAAAAGAAGTGCAAATAATTTATGCAAATAATTTATTTCTACATATCAAGTACTAACCATTGAAACGATACCGACGGATCTTCGGAACTCTGAAATTTAGCAATATTGCAAACTTTTCTGTAAAAGAACTCCCCGCGCCCACGGAAACTCAAATCTCTCTCTGAAATCTTCATTTGTGCGATAGATTTTGCTACACTTCAAACCGAATTTCCGTTACGTTTCATACTGCGCATTACCTAGGTATACTGTTAACTGTATGACCAGAGAGGTATTTCCGAAAAAAAAAACATCAGATACTATTGAACAGATCATTTTCCAAGAAACTGCTCATAAGAATTCAATTCAACCCAAAGTAGATACCGTAAAATTCCAAGTGTGACCACATTTTCTGTAATATCTGGACTCACCTGCAAAAAAGAGAAAGAAACTCATGTAGCTTTAACATGATACAAAACTGAAGTTACATTAATATTACATAAATTAAAAAATAATAATAATAACGCAACTAACAAGTACCTGAATATAGGCATCAGACTTATGTCTGCACCTTGATGTAACTTCATACGAGATGTAGAGAAACGACGTTGATTTTTCAGTTAACAACAACAACAAAAACTAACTACAAAAAATAAAATACGTGTCTTGAACAGCAGAGAATATTTAAAATTATTTTCCATGCAGATACAAGGAAACTCGAAAAATATTTATATTCTCTTTATTACTGTTATTATAATTGGAAATAATGTTCTTGTGACACGAAATCTTGAATTAAAGAAGTTTTTTTATTTTTTATTTTATTTTTTTTTTTATAAAGATTAACGTTCCACGATTATGCCCTTTAGGTTAAAGGAGACGGACAATTAACGACAGTGAATGACTTGTGAAATTAAATTTTTGTTCTCTACAACCGAAAATCGAATCCGTGCCAGGAACATGAAATATTGCATCCTCAATATTTTGCACTAGAGTCAAAGACGAAAATCCCATGGGAATAAATAATTTCCTACAACATAAGAAATAATTTGCGATTGTACCAGCCTAATGGAGAATCTACATAGTTTTATGTGGGTAGTTAAAAAAAAATAGTGGTCCCCGAAAGTTTGTTATTGCAAGACCTTAAACTTCAAATCAATGAAGACGGGACTCATGATTTCTTAGTTTAAATTCCAAGATAAACTGTGTCCACGTCTCTCATTACTCGATGGTCGGAGGTGGTGGTGATATATACTGTGGCTACTACTCTACAGCACACGCATTATCAAGGATGATGAAGCTATCTTAGGAAGTCTTTGATTCAATATAAACATTATCACAGTCCATTAAGAGAAATAATCACAGCGAAATTAAAATACCCCTAATTTTACAGTAATTATGTGATATCTTCAAATAGATAAAAAGATAATCCAAATGTGGAACAAGAACGCGCTAGACAATATTGTTTTGCATGAGGTACCGTTATCAAGAGTCACCTAGTAGCTTTCCGTTTGCAGTCATTTATAAACGCGAAAATAAATGACTAAAATAAAAAATAAATGACTTCGATTTTCTAAATGGCTGGAAATCGAAAGCAGATAAGTGAGTCGTGATAATATTATCTCATATGAAATAATATTGTCTAGGGAGTTCTTGTTCCACTTCTCGATTATCTTTTATCTATTTGAAGATATCACATAATTACTGTAAAATAAGCGGTATTTTAATTTCGCCGTGATGGGACCTCTTAATCTCTTACCGTACACGGGTATCCGTTCCCTTTCAACAGTAATCACCTTGATTATGTACAATAATTAATATACAGTCACCCGTAAATCTTTGCTTGGCACAAAGCCAGAAAAAATCTTCAGAACTGCATTGGACTTAGGTAAATACGTGCATGTTTATTACTGTCAAACAAGTTTTATCTCACTGCTGTGGTGCAGTCATGCAATTATGCCCTGCAGACTAAACAAGAAGGGTAATAAAGTGAATAATCTATACACATACTTATTAATTTAACGGAAATACCTGAAGTTAAAACACGTTAGATTTATGGGTTGGCAACGGGCAGGAGGCGATCGCAACTCTTGGTTGTTAATTCTGGAATATTAGAGCAAATTACATACTACGGGAAGAACACTAGGATGGCACTGGGCAGTGAACTGAACAGACCATCCAATAACTGCTGGCGTTCAGTTATGTGATGAGAGCATGACAAAAGTAGCAAGTATGTTGGATTTGTTTCGAGGAACAGAGTACAAGGTGATGACGGTGTACAAAACTCATGGCAAACCCACGTCAGCGAAAGAAGAACAGAGGCCAGAAAAAAAAACTCAGTGAAAGGTTACATCGAGCATTAAAGCGAATTGTCACTCAGAACCACCGTGTCTAACTGTTGCACATGTAATGAAGGAATTCACGCAGTGCCTTCTGCAGCCTGTGTCGACAATCACACATACGAGATCGGCTGAATGGCGAAACCATTAATCAATGGACCGTCATGCTTTAGCACGACACCAATGGTGCCACGAACATGCAACATGGACCGCTGATAACTGGAAACGTGTAACGTGGTCGAATAAGTCATCATTCATCTTATTTCAAAATATTGACCGTCTCTGTATGTGTTGACGGTCAAAAGCGTATGATCTGCAGCTTCTCCGCCGAACCGTAAAACATGGCGGCGGCTGTGATGCTGTAGGCCGCAATATCGTAGTTTCCAGTGGATCCTATTCTTGCGCTGACGCTTACCATTTGCGTCACTACCTGTACTATGTCGCTATTTAAGAGAAGGACAATGTGTATGCCATAGTCCAGATGATGTTTCAGGTGTGGTTCGACAAGCATGTGGATGAAAATGAACATCTCTCCTGGCCTGTTCAATCCATGGACCTGAACATAAATGTACATCTGTGAACCATTTCGGAGACTTGAATCCGGCGTAGATTTCCGCCTCCATTCTCTCTCTATCACGGAACTGGGTGATCCATTTTACGCAGAATAGGGTAATATTATACTTGCTAGTATTGATGACCTCTATGATTCCATTCCACGTTGCATCAGAGCTCTTCTTAGGACGAATGACAGACAAGAAAAGGAACATTCATCAATTGACTAGTTCTAGCTAAGACTATAAATACAGAGTTGCCAAAACAGTTAGAAACTACGAGCGCATAAATTTTTAACATGGCTGACCCGCTGAGCACAGACCAACTGTGCTTTATATTTTTAAGTGGCTTTCCTGCCTAGAGCAAGAGTGCGAACACATTTTTTTTATGTTCTTATGCCTTTTGAAGTTTTATTGGATGTTAATACCAAAAACGCCTACTTTACCCACGTACGCATCACAAAAATCGATAATTTTCTTTAAAAAAAAAAAGAAGAAGAAAAAGAAGAAGAAAAGAAAACAAGAAGGAATAAAATTCGCTGGCAGTTTTGAGCTGATGAAAAAGACAAACCATAAAAATACCACCAAAATGCTCACTTATTCAACAGCTTGCTTGTCCAGAAGAAAATTATTTCAATTAAGGAAAGATTTCACTCTTCTCTTTTCAAATTCTCATTTAATATAAAGAAATGCTTTTTAACAAAAAAAAAAAAAAAAAAAAAAAAAGAATATACACAAAAAAAAAACGGAAAGAAAAAGACATCACAAAAATTTGTACGGAAGAAACAAAAAGTAGTGGTAAAAAAGTATACAAATTTATTTCATTTAAATTTAAATTTTAAAACCTTCTTTTTTATTGTCCT
The DNA here is from genome assembly GCF_964235325.1 of Thermobia domestica. NCBI lineage: Eukaryota > Metazoa > Arthropoda > Insecta > Zygentoma > Lepismatidae > Thermobia > Thermobia domestica. Next base: position 50,303,715 of record NC_137458.1, read on the forward strand.
GTTATATATATATGTTTCATTCTTTAGCTGTGATGAAAAGTTTTAATGCATATTAATGAAGGAAGACTTCACTCATTCAATGTCGTAAGTTGAAAAGGCTTCGTGACATTTGATATAATAGCGATGTCTTTTGGTTTTGATTGAAAAGATTTTTTTTTTCATAAAAGCAACGCAGATTTTTTTTTTGTTTTACTATTATATCTTCCTCCCTTTGTGGATAAAAAAAAATGCATCGAATAAAAATGCACGTGAAATATTTTAATATTATTAGTATATTGTCACTTTTGTTCGTTTGTTGGAAATGAAAAAAAACAGTTTAACGTCCCACACTTATGCCCTTTAGGCTAAAGGAGACGATGATTAAGGCAAGTGGATGGAAGAATTGGTGGAATGAAGCTATGTGAGGAAACGAGAATACCATGAGAAAACCCGCGGGCAACACGTTATCTACCAAAAAACTTACTTGGGCGTGGATCGAACCAGGAACCCCCAAATACCAGAGGTTAGCGCTCTACCACAGAGCCACCGTGCCTCCATGAACGTAGTAACAAAACTGAAACAATAATAGAACTATTCAATCAGAAGTTGTGCAGTATCAGTTTTGCAAAATTGGAGTCCTTCCAGAAATTCGTTCATCTGTTAAAAGTCTAGCACCCCTATGCAGCACTGAAGTTATCTGATATGTCAATCTACGGTTTAAAGATGATATCAACAACCGTAACGCGTTCAAGAATAATCTTTCATCGAGGATCGAACATGGGACCAAAAGCGCGAACGTTAGCCCCTAGACCAGTGGGAGGACTCCAGATCATAATCCCACTTAATGAAGATCTCCAGCAAGCTATATTATGTACAAATACCAGTTATTATTAATAATTTTTGTAGTAGTAGGGGAGAAGTGCCGATTATCACACCCCTTCCTAATTCCGTACCCCGTTGGATTTCGGCCGGGGAGTGCTGCACTCTGGTGTTAACACGTTTACTATAATCGGCTGTGGTATCTACTCCAGTAGACGGAGTTTCGCCGCGCTGTGTGCAGGTGGAAGAAAAGCACGAGATGTTGTAATTTTGGTGAAGGCCAAAATATTTTGCAAGATTGTCGTCAACGATATATTCTGCAGTCAAAGGTATGATATAATCATATAATTAGTGCATAAATGGTATGTGTAACTACCTAGTTATAGTGTAAAGTGTATATTGCGAAATGGATACCAAATGTGTTGGTAGAAGCAAGCGTCATGTTAGCATGCCCACTTGTGCCAAATATCGCACCCTGCATATGTTCCAAATACCGCACGGGTGCGATATTATGAATAGCACTTTTCACCTTAGAATGATGTCACATAAGGCTGTACAGGGCATGTTCCGTGTGGGTTGTGCCGAACAGGATATAGATAAGCTAGTTTCCATTAGGTTAGGGCGAAAACCAACTCTTGGGTACAATCTGGAAAGTGAATAAGTGAGGTATTGTGTAGATATGGAATCTGTTTTTTTGGTTTAACGGCCAAGCATATCAAACTTTTAGCTTTTCAACTCGCTGAAATCAATTCCGCATCCATTTCCGAAGAACGATTAGTCAGCTGGTGCTAAATGGTTTCGTGGCTTTATGACTAGCAATCCAAAGCTCACTCTAGGAAAACATCAACCGACAAGTCTTGCTAGACTTAAGGAGTTCACTAAAGAAAAGGTTAATGCATTTTTTGATATATACGAACCACTGGTTGACATTGTGCATTATGACCCTACGAAAATTCACAACGTTGACGAAACAGGCCTTACTATCGTCCAGCACAAAACAACAAAGGTGATTGCTCTTAAAGGGGAAAGGCAAGTTGGTTCAGTTTCGTCCGCGGAACGTGGTTCCCTAGCGACAGTGGTTTCATGCATGAGTGTGTCAGGGCATTTTGTACCACTCCTCATTGTATATCCTAAAAAGAATATGAAGCAGGAACTTCTGGATGGTGCCCCTTATGGCACCATCACTCATTGCCACAGCTCAGGCTGGATACAAATTGATAGTTTCCTTAAATGGTTCCAGAAGCAGTTCTTAACGAACGTCAGACCCTCCAAAGATAATCCAGTTATTCTTATTCTGGATGGCCATTACTCACATACGAGCAATGTTAGGTTGCTTCAATTGGCACACGAGAATGGTGTTCACATTTGTTCTTTGCCACCAGATACGACACATAAATTGCTACCTCTCGACAGAGCTTTTATGCAACCACTGAAGACATATTATACGCAAGCAATAGAGACATGGCTAAAACATAACAAACACAGAGCAGTTACCCACTACGAAGTTGCAGCATTGTTTGGAGAAGCTTACAAAAAGGCTGCCACAATTGAAGTAGCTGCCAATGGATATGAAGTGACTGGTCTGTATCCCTGCGATCGCAATATATTTCCTGAGCATGAATACATTGCTCAAGCAAACGAAGAAGTCAGCAAGGAAGCAGCAAACGGAGGGACTGTGGCTTCCACACACGTGAGAACACTTAGGCCTACATCACCAACAGAAGACCCCAAGACATCTACAGCATTAGGCCTGCATGAGTCACCTGCTGCTCACTCTTCAACGACTTTTGAAGGCAGTTATTTAGGAAACACCGATACGTTCAACCAGTCTTTGCATTCTTCAAATGGATGCACCTCCAGTGTATCGTCGCTCGTTTTACCATCGGTTGTAAGTCCAGTGTCTCACCATGTGCCTAATCCTGGTATGTCTAGAGGAAGACGAGGTGGTTCTGCTACTCTTCTAACAAGCTCACCACACAAAAATAAACTCACTGAAGATTTGCAACGCGCATCTCAAAAAGGAACAGTCAAACAAAATGAAAAGAAAGTAGCAAAGCGAATTGGAAAGGACACACGTTCGTACAGAGAATAAACAAACGTTAAAGAAGGGGAAGAAAAGAACACGGGAGAGAAGCCCTGGCATAACCAGTGATGAAGATTTGGATATGTCTTTTCATTTAGTGTCAACTGATGAAGACAGTGAAAATGAAGACTGAGAATGTCCTTATTGTAACGGAACATTTTTACGTGACAAAGGAGGCGAAAAATGGATCTATTGTATTCAGTGTAGCTGTTGGTGGCATGAGCTATGCACGAGTACTGACGACTACAAGCAGTTTCTGTGTGATTTGTGTTTGGAACATTAGAATAATCACTTTCACATTGAATTTGACGTCAACACTGAACCGCATTAGCGGCATTGTTTTTTTTATTTCGCCTCTTCTATAACTACATCTTTTCTAATGTTTCCTCAAAGCATCCATTCCATATTTCATTGAATATTTCTTGCTGTGTAGCCCTATGCAATTTTGATGTTTCATTTGTAATTTGTAGCACACATGTAGGCTATTCTGCAATGTCTATGTTCCATTTCTGGATAATTTGTACAAGAATGTGTTGTATGCTTTAGAATGTAGACCAAACATGTTTTTTTTTTCTATTTTAGCATGTAAGAGGCCTTAAAAGTTGTAGCATATTAACATGTAAGAAGCCTCTGTTTAATTACATGCCTCATTATAACTTCTTGTTTTCGGCAACAAAGTCCTGCACATTATGCCCTTACAGAATGTGTTCTTAATATCGCACCGGGGTACGATATTATGCACACTTGTTTTCAACTCGGAAAATCGTAGACTTTTGTTTAAAACGTTATGTACAAATATGTAATGTATTGAAATCCATTCTAGGCATCACACGAGTTGGCAAACACTCCAACCTTTGCCTTGTCCTTGTTCTGTTTTCATTTTCAACTATTTCTGCTTCGCTACGTACGAAAAATAAAATGGGTGCGATATTCGGCACCTCTCCCCTAGTTATTGTATTTTCATATCAAGGTGTTTTAGGCACAAAGTGACTCAGTGGCAGAGTATTTATTAATTTCTGGTACAAATGGTGGATGGTTCGATCCCAGTCCAAGTGTCTTTCTAGTAAACTATCATGTCTTGGGACATTTTTGGACTAGTTTAACCTAAAAGTTATAATTACGGAACAATAAACTATTACTTTTTTCTCTAGAGTAGGCTTTCCCAACCGGTGTCAACCAGCTTCATGAGGTGTCGTGAAATTTTAGAATTTCGTCTAGAAAACGAGACGAGAAGTACCGTTTCAAAATCGAGATGAGATTAGAAATGTGACAATTTTCGTCTCGAAAACTGATAAAGTGATCGTACAAACATAATGAGGCGGATCTTTATCACTGTTTAAAAGACATGCAATTAATTACAGAGTATACTCCCATAAGCAATATCGTTTAAATGTTGCTTTTATCTTACCTTCGTGAACCTTTCGCAACGCGGAAGGATTTTTGATAACTTCCAGTTAAAATTAAGAAAAAAAATCAGGGCACACATTTTGCATACAAATTTACGAAAGAGGCAAAAAAAAAAAAATTCAAGACGATACAAGAAAAGCTTTTCGAGGATCGAGAGACTTACAGAACTTATAGAAACCTTATATCTCGTCTCGTGGGTCAATAATAATTATAATAAAATTCTAATAAAATGTGTTGAGACGTCGTGAGCATTTGATAAAGTGTATCGCCAGTTAAAAAAGATTGGAAACATTTGCTTTAGAAACATGTTTCTAAACTGGCTTGTACCCACATGTCAAGACCTCAATATGACCTTCTGTGGCCGAGTGGTTAGCGCGTATGCGAGGTCTCATGTTCTATTCCCGGCAGTACTTGGCTCGAATATAAACACCAGTGGTGCGGTAACATCATGAAGTTACCACATTGTATTTTCAACTGAAATTCTCATATCCAAAACTCTTCAAAGAATTTCCATTTTATTCTTGTAAGTTCAATCAATATTGCCTTTGTTTTTTAGTTATTTTGATACGGAAAACGTCGCAAATTTTATGATGGATCAGTCCTGGTTGTTAATCCCAGTGCTGGAAGTAAATCAGAAAATTGGGGGAATGCTTCCATTGCAGATGTGGTTATCTTCCTGGAAAAGCAGAACACTCAATCCTCCACATTTCCCTTCCTTTCTGACTTCTGATTTCGGATACTTTAACAATAAAATTACATGATCTTAAGTGTTAACGTCCCTACCCTTTAGGCTAAAGGAGATAGATAATTGATTAATGGAAATGAATGATTATGAACGAGTTAGTAGAATATGAATGTTGGAGGAAAGGGAAGAACTCCGAGAAAACGCAGGACATGATCTTGTCCACAACAAACTGAAATAGGCTAGGATCGAACCAGAGGGTCCCTCGCACGAAATGTGACCGATCATTGAACCATCATGCCCCTTTAACAGATTGTCCACAACAGTTCTAATAATGGATTAAGAAATTAGAACATTGTCTTTCAATGTCATTACATTATAACTACACATCGTTGCTGTTAATATTATAAGAGACCAGTTAAATTCAATCTGGGGTAAGAGTATCCACAGGGGTGCGACTTCTTAGGGAGGTACGTTGATTTTGAAATAATCTAGTTCTAAAGGTGAAAAAAAACAGCTGGCTACTTTTTGGGACGGTTTTCTTTTCAATAAAAAGCTGAGTTCGGGGAAAAATGAAATTTTTTGTTTTCTTTTTCTTTCTTTTTTTTTTAACTTATGCTTTTCTTACTGAAGTCCCACCCTTGTTTCCCTGTAATGATTCTGTAATTTAAAAAGTGCATTTACTACATTCATTATTTATATGGATATGAGTTCTATGTTCAATCCAGGACTGGCTAGCTATCTTTATTGATTTTCCAACTGGCATTTCACTGATGTTCAGCAAGTGTAAGTTATGCAATCCAGCATACCGGAACGGTCATGCTGGTTGCCTAACCACCTACACAAGTGCCTGAAAGTTCTACATCTTGATCTTTTTTTTCCCTTTTAACTGATTATCTAAACTCAAACTGGCAGACAAGAAAATGAAATATCATAAACCAAATATAAATTCAGTTTATACATTAAAGCCATAAACGGGCACTTTAGGTATAATGTTAGTTTAACAGTAGTAACAGTACATTATTTACAGAAGTTACTTTTTCTATAGTGGTATAACTAACTAAGGAACTCTATGGCCCATGGAACCCGGAGTTGCCGCGTTCACAAAAGGTCTCCACTGACTTCCATCATTAGCCAATTGGATCCAGTTTCTACCTTGTAGTCCTATTTCTGCAAGATCCATCTTAATATTGTTCTCCTATGTGCGCCTAGGTCTTCCTAATGGTCGTTTTCCGATTGGATTTCCAGTTAAAACTTTGAAAGCGTTCCTGCCTTTTTCCACTGTAGCTACATGACCTGCACGCGCAAGCTTCCTAGACTTTGATAACCCTAACAATGTTTAGTAAACGGTATAAATTTTCCAGTTCCTCGTTATTAAGTTTCCGCCATTCCTCATTCCCGTTCCTCTTGGGTCCGAATATTCGTCTCAGGGTCTTGTTCTCAAAATACTTTCAGTCAATGTTCTTCCCTCAGAATAAGCGGCCATTTTTCGCAACCATATAGGATAACATAACAGACATGATTATCATTTTATATATTTTAAGCTTTTAAATTCCTCGACAGAATTTGCGACGACAAAAGCTTTTGAACTGAATAATAATACGAATTCCCTGCTTTTTGTCGAAATTTAATTTCTTCATGAATATGATTTGGTCTGTTAATGTTGATCCTAGATATTTGAAAGTTCCCACTTTGTCGAAAGCATTATTTGGTAATTGATATCGTTTCAATATATTTGAAATGGGAAACTTGGGTATAGCATCTTAACAACCTTCTCCTGTTCGAATTTTACCGGTCTCAATACATGCTACGTATACAGATCAATTTGTTCCGAGTAACCTCCGACCTAACAATGTATTTAACCCCCAAAACATTTCGAAGTGAAGTCTAATCAGTGGCGAATCCAGGACGGACTTCTTGGGGAGGGGTTGTAATACTGCTACTTAGAGCTACTTTTAAGAACTCCAAACTGTGGGATGAGTTTTATTTATTTATAAAAAATAAGAAAGTTTCCTCTTCTGGGGGGGGGGGCAATCGCCCCGATCGCCCCCCTGGATCCGCCCCTGAGTCTAATTTATTCATAAATTCTAAATAACAATTTTGTTGCACAGTCTAAAACTACTACATTTTCAGAAGTTGTTGCTAACAATATTAAATGTTCACAAAAACATTATTGACGTAGAACATTATTGTAATAGATGTACGTACAAACAATTCGTTGGAATTAGAAAACACAAACAAATCCACCAATTTGCTCTTCTTTCATTCCCATCAATTGACTTACTATCCTTGGTTATTAAACTTCCCATCATGTTTTCCCCTTCAAAAAGCAATAATTAAATATTTTTTGCGTGTTAAAATGCGAAAAGAAATGTGGAAAGCACTGTTATTTATTTCTCCACTAAATTCAAATGTTAAAAAAGGTCCAAAATTTCTCCAGGAGGAAAAAAAGAATTTGAAAGAAACTACAGTATTTTTTAAAGACGCTCCCCCCGAACCTTTGCATTTCTACGTATTTCTATTAAATTTATCAAATTTATCAAACGATTCTCTTCTTTATAGTGAAACTGGTTTATTTACTTAATATTGTAATGAAACCATGAACTGAGAAATTTAAAAAAAAAATCATTTTTTCATTATGGCAATTTGGTAGGTGAAGATGGAACTAAGCTTTCTGAAATATTTTAACTTTTGGATACATGCATCATATATTTTAAAACTCACAAGGACAGCACTTAAGAAATCGTTGGAAGCAGAAGCAAAATAGTCAAGAATCACCTGTAGTCAAATAGCATTGCTTGTCAGTAGTAATTAACAATTCAGATAAAATCACGAAAAAGACAAAAGCAAACTTCAGGGAAAATTAAAGTTCAAAAATACTTATTTGTACATCATTAAATAACAACAATATTTTCAGAAAATATAATTTGGACTTTCCTAAGATTTAGTAAATTTATATTTGGCTTTTGGCAAAGTTAAAAGAAAAAATAATTAAAGCAAACAAGGACAATAGTCCATATAAAATGACCAAGTTTGCAAGTAAAAAATCATTCTGCATTCTGGGTCCTGCATCCAGCATCGCAATGGAATGGTCTTTACGAAATTACAAATACCGCAAGAGAGACCTTTTCTGGTCAAAAGCAAGCGAAATATGCAATAAGGTAAAGTATGACTACAGGGAACTATAACTGTCTATTTTGCATGTGACATGATATCAGGAGGTCTCCGAAAGTGACAGGCAAAGTTTAAATATTAAATATTTAGCTTATTTCCGTTTAGTTAAGCATTGAGTAAAATAATAATGATCTGTTATACAATGTCCGGTTATGAATTCAGTACTCTTGGATGTTCACTGTTAAACAATTTATATTAAATAATTTATATTGTTACAAAAATATCCACTATACTACCATTGTAAGTCAGTTGTTTCATTAATAAAATATTGTCATTTTATGACAATAAGAGATTGCAATCATTCGTTTAATTGCACTCTTAATTTGATTTAAGAATTCACTGTCCCTTTTAGTTTATGACTTGATACAATTTATTTTGATTTTTATTTCTTTAATATTTTTTTTACTTACGGCACATAGCTCCTTAGGCAAACATATGCTATCGTGTGACATGCCAAATAGATATGTTGTTTTTCTCTGTGTCATAGAAACAATATCGAATTATTTTCAATTTTTTGTAATAATTTTGTTATCAGTTTAGCATAGTGTTTGTTTGCTAGTATACATATTTTCTTATACGCAATCGCTCACAGTAGACTTAATTATTTATCTCAAACTACCGCCTGCGTCTCTCGTTTTCGATCGTATAATACTAACATAATTATAGACTTATTTATCTCAAACTATCGCCTGTGTTTCTCGTTTTCGTTCATATTGTACTAACACAATTAACCTTGGTACTCTCAACATTTGTTTTTCGTACTAAAAAAAAAATCACTAATCATTCTCCGGTGAATCCTATTCATTTTTCATAACAAGTATATCTTGCTCGAATAATTTGTTCAGTTTCAAACCATAAACAGTACTGACAAAATTGAGTTGAAACATACTCACTAAACGTGGCGTTTTGGGGAGTCGCGTCGCGAGGGTTTGTATTTGAATTTCCTCTTTTGTCAGTAAATCATGCTTTTCCAATAGACCGAGGTAAAAATATTCCTGGAATTGGGGTGTGCAGGAATATTTTACCGCCCTATATTAGTCTTCTTTGTGGGGGGAAGGCTAATATTCAATTCCTATGCTCAGATGATATAGCCAGTATCTACGTTAATTTCATTATTATAGGACTTACCTGAGACATCACAATCATATCATTATAGGCACAAAACAACAACACGAGAAATCACTATATCAACACAAGTTAAATCACTCACAATAACATTTACGCACAGGCAATCGCACTCTCACGAGGACATAACATCACAGGACACTTTTCACTTTTCAGAAAAACACATTTTCTTCCGCTACAATTCTAATCATAACATTCCATCTAATAACGGTTGGAGTGTCATTCTTTCGTTTCTGGGTCATTAACCACAAGTAAACAAACACAGTTGCTGCGAAAACTTCCTTGTTCTTATTATATAATATTTGTCAAAAACAAAATATTTCTTAATAATAATACTTTAAACATATCTCTACCATAAATTTTCGATATTGTTCGACTTTACCTTACATTGCAATACGACAAAAACATGAAAAGTTTAAAAAAAAATAATAAATATAAAAAACTAATGCAATTTCTTTTGTCATTATGCAACTGCAAAGAGATGTCACTGCAGGAGGCCAGTTCCTTCTCCAGCAAAATGTAGTCCACCAGCATGGGCACATCCTTCTTCGAGATGGTCCAGTTCCAGATGCTACGTCCAGCCTCTACAAGGGTCATCTTCCAGACGTTCCTGTACCAGCATTGGCCTGCCCGCTTCTGTTTCTCCAGCGCCTCTCACATGCAGATCCAGCCATCTTTCTCCAGAGCCAGAACACCTAATGGTCAACTAGTCCTTGCAGTTATGCCGAGCTTCTACGTCAGCTGTTCCAGAATCACCACCACAACAGCCAGCATCTTCTCCCGTTCCTATTTCACCACGGATACATCATCACTTTCATCATTCAGCAGCACAGGTTGCTCCAAAGTCTGACAGCCCTTGGCTCCAGTTGTTGTTGAAATGTTCCAGTGCCACAGCTGTCCCATCATCATAAAGGTCCAGGGTTCGATTCCAGAACTCGGAAAACCAATCACCACAGCTTTAGCTCGCCTCCAGTCCACACGACGGACACCGAGACGCCAAGCTGTTTTTCATCCGTCATCAAGGGTCCTTGGTTTGGCCAGGACATCGTTAATTCGCAGCTCCCAGCAAAAGGTGACGCCCAAATGCCACACCAAATGCGTAGCTGTTCATCATCCTTCACTACGGTCCCGAGTACATATCAAGAAGAGGACCATCTATAGGAACCACTATCGGTTGCCTACTGTCAGTCGCAGCTCTCAGCGTCTGCATTTACAGAGGCCCAGTTGCAGTTCACATCATCTACCATTTCATTCAGTCTTCACTTCGATTTCTGTGGAGTGACTAGGGACATTCTTCGTTTATCGATGGCCACGATGAGGACAATTAGAAGACCCTGTTTTTCACCTCCCAGTGTTCCGAAGTGAGACCACAATCATTCAAGTGGACATTATGTTCAACCCCCCCCCCCTTCCCAGTGTGTTTCACAGTGTTTAGTGTTTGTCAATTTATTCAATGTTTATTCGAACTGAGAATTTAAAAACTAATGACATACGCTAAAGGTACTGTTCAGGAATTTTTCTTCCAGTTGGTGGGGTAATGTAATGAAACCATGAACTGAGAAATTTAAAAAAAAAAATCATTTTTTCATTATGGCAATTTGGTAGGTGAAGATGGAACTAAGCTTTCTGAAATATTTTAACTTTTGGATACATGCATCATATATTTTAAAACTCACAAGGACAGCACTTAAGAAATCGTTGGAAGCAGAAGCAAAATAGTCAAGAATCACCTGTAGTCAAATAGCATTGCTTGTCAGTAGTAATTAACAATTCAGATAAAATCACGAAAAAGACAAAAGCAAACTTCAGGGAAAATTAAAGTTCAAAAATACTTATTTGTACATCATTAAATAACAACAATATTTTCAGAAAATGTAATTTGGACTTTCCTAAGATTTTGTAAATTTATATTTGGCTTTTGGCAAAGTTAAAAGAAAAAATAATTAAAGCAAACAAGGACAATAGTCCATATAAAATGACCAAGTTTGCAAGTAAAAAATCATTCTGCATTCTGGGTCCTGCATCCAGCATCGCAATGGAATGGTCTTTACGAAATTACAAATACCGCAAGAGAGACCTTTTCTGGTCAAAAGCAAGCGAAATATGCAATAAGGTAAAGTATGACTACAGGGAACTATAACTGTCTATTTTGCATGTGACATGATATCAGGAGGTCTCCGAAAGTGACAGGCAAAGTTTAAATACTTAAATATTTAGCTTATTTCCGTTTAGTTAAGCATTGAGTAAAATAATAATGATCTGTTATACAATGTCCGGTTATGAATTCAGTACTCTTGGATGTTCACTGTTAAACAATTTATATTAAATAATTTATATTGTTACAAAAATATCCACTATACTACCATTGTAAGTCAGTTGTTTCATTAATAAAATATTGTCATTTTATGACAATAAGAGATTGCAATCATTCGTTTAATTGCACTCTTAATTTGATTTAAGAATTTACTGTTCCTTTAATTATTGATATGATACAATTTATTTCGGTTTTTTTATTTCTTTAATATTTTACTCTTTGACTTACGGTACAATATGTAATAGTCTAAATTCTCTAATTCATTTTCAATATGGTTACTACAATTTGAATTAAAGTTAGCTTAAATCTGACGGATGCGCAAAGAATTTTTTTTTCCCTTAAGGATGGGTACTACGGCGTAGGCGTAGACCCAGAAATTTTTGTTGGGGGGTACCAAGCTTGAGGAAGGGGTTCAATACTAGAAGACACTACGTCTATAGTATTAAACGGGTATTATTCTGCACCCAAAAGACGATAATTAGGTTGTAAAATACTTCCACCTATATTTTCAGTAAAAAATAATAGAACAAGATTATTTTTTATAAGACAAAGGGTATAGATAAGTGGTTCTCAAACTTGTTGTTACTGCGACCCACATTAAATAATAAAAAGTATTTTGTGGCCCACCTACTGTTATTCAAATACACATTGACATTGTTTCTCTATAACTGTATCATGTGAAATTGTACGCATGCGCAGAGTTAAGGTGTTTCCATAGCAAGATAACAATAAACACTGCTCCCAACGCAGTACCCTACCTCGTGACAGATTTTGACTCACCCACTCTCTTTCCATCCTAACACACAATCTCTAGTGACTGTACAACAGGGTCGGGCTCTGAGTAACCACTTCTTGTTCATATTATCTACAAACGCTTCCAATTTTCATTTTCTGAACAGTATGCGTATGTTTCTGCACCAAAATAAAACTTTTATAACTAAAAGAAAAAAATTCTCGCGACTCACCAAAAGACGGCACACGACCCACCAATGGGTCGCGACCCACACTTTGAGAAACACTGGTAAGTGTAAGATCAAATTTTCATGCTACATCAGCATTTTCCTGTTAAGTGAGCACCCTTGTGGCTAAGCGGTTAGCGTACGCGCCTTTGGCGTGGGAGGCCAGTGTTAGATTCCTGGCGGGAGCCCATGTGGTTCGGATTCCACGTTAAGCTCTAGGTTCACGTTTCATAGTCTCGCTGCTGAAAGTGACGCTAAACTGAATATGAGATCAAATCAAATTTCCCTGTTAAACAAATAGTTTTATTGAAGTTAAGGAAGGGCCTGCTCCTAGTTAATCCCCCCGTAAGTGTGACCCTGATAACAACTGTAATTGACAATAATTCATTCCTTATGAAATGTACTAATAAAACAATGATATACTAATGTCAAGTTGAGTACTAATTCTCTTTATGTGGACATACAAGAAAATGTTTAATCTACTTCTTATTTTGTTGCCACAGCAGTCTTGGTTTATAAAGCATAACCATTATCCAATACGTTCTCGTTGATACAATGGACGCTTACATGCTCAAGACAAACAAGAAACTAATGCATATTATTCTAGGGAAACAAGGCATTATTTTATCACTAAATCAAATGAAGTCCATAAAAGAGAAGTCCTCAAGGCAATAAATAAACCTCACAGAACAATGGGATGTATCACCATTGGTAAAAGTTCGCTCGCGTATAATTGCAATATATTTATATTAGTACTGGGATTTCTTTTCTTCGTTTATCTTCAAGGTTAATTCTATCTCGCTCACCAAACCAATCTTAGCTGCAAGCGCTCTATAATCATAAAACAAGTTGAGTTCGATGGCATTAAATTGCATACAACACAACGGAATGCAACGGACTGAGAGATTGTCAAGTGGCCAGATGGAAAACGTGGCAACATAGCACAAGAGGAAACATACTCGCTTGCTAGAACAGTGAACAGGTAGAAAAGCTACCTCGGGTGCGGGATTTCCTCCACCGACCGACCAGGTGAAATACTATAACGACGGCCATTCCAATTCACTTCTACAGCGGACTCCAATGAATAGATCGAAATGGACCTGCTGAAACATACCGCAAAATGGAAGGAATGTGGCAAGCATTTCTGTCACTTTATTCACACGCCCTCCTCATTCATACCTGCATTTTTTTTTTTTTTTGTACCGTTGAAAAACGACCAATTCTCATTCTCATGGGTGTTTTCCACACACACACACACACATTATACATGGGAAGAAAAACTCATACAGTTCTGGACCAGTAAATCACTTGGTGAAAAATGAAATAAAATCTTCGTTTAATGTCCGATATATTCTTCAGACCACCGGAAACCATGATTAATGAACAAGAATTGGTGAAATGAGAAAGTAAATGGGTTAATCTCGAAAAAGTTCGCAGATACAATGTTTTGATGAAAGAAATGTTTAATTTGTCGCAATTTCAGAAGTGTAATTAAGTGTATGGAGTCACATAAAATCTACTATATAAGGCAGATCAGCGGCGACTCTTGAAGGAAGTCGGGGCACAGTGGTAGAGCGTTCACGTCTGGTGCATGGGGTCCCGGGTTCAAACCCTGCTCCCGCCAAGTGAACTTTGTGGTGGACAAACACCGTGTGCGTGGGTTTTATTGGGGTTTTCCCGTTTCCTCCCACTTTCTTCATTCCACCATTGCATTCATTTCTCATAATCACCGTCTCCTTTAGCCTAACCGGCATAACCGTGGGACGTAAAACTCAAAGATTTCATTTCATTTCTTGAAGGAAGTCATGCCGGTAAAAATATATCATTGCAAGCTAAGCAAAGAAAGCTTCCCTGATGTACTAATTCTACGCAGCTTTCTGAAGCCGTAGGAAGCCTTCTTCCCTTATTAAGTAATGCGACTTTACTCAAGAACCACCATTGCTTACAATGCAAAAATTAAGCCAAGTGATGCATTTTTTGAAGAGTTACAAACGATAGAGCTCGGAGAGATTTTCTACAACGGAGATTTTATGAGAAAGGGTATCATATATGTAAAAATTAAAAACGCAAGAATTAAATTATTTAAATTGATAAATACACCCCAGCATTCAAACCGGGCTTACCGACTACACTGCCGTCCTAAGCGAAAAGACCTTAACTCCACATTTTTCGAAAATCGAGATATTGGTATGGGAATTCGTAGTATAATTATGCATCTATCTAAAGTGAAATTAACGTGGTTTGACCAATAGGTAGGGGGTAATGACGTCCTGAGTGTTTACCGTATGTTCAAAACTGTAACTGAAAGTAAGGAAAAAATTTTATCTGTATTACCACACAAACTTTAGATCGTGAAAATATATTTAATAAAGTTTTACTGAAATACAACAAATTTGAACGTACAGCCTAAGCCAAAACGCGTTTTGCTTATTTTCTCGAAAGTATGCGAAATGGAGATAAGGCCTTTTCGCTTAGCAGGGCAGTACACACCATCGAAGCCTTTAAACTGTAGCTCTTTCTTTGTTGTAGTTTTACTTATCAAGTTAAGTGAGACTATTCCGAAACTACGCAAACTCAATACCGAAACTGGTTGTAGTTGTCTATAATTTCCAGTTGTAATACGGGAACAAGAGTTTAAAGAATGATCAAAAAATGGATCAAAAGATTGCGATCTTGACCAATAATTAGTTTTTGGATCAGAGGTCAGAAAATTTTTGAATGACTCCTAAATCGAGTTTTCGTATTTTTTACGGGATAAACACATCATACTGAGTTAAGTGATATATTGGGTTATGCTACAATATATGTAGTTCTCCAGATATAAGACGTACAAGAAAATTTTTGATTTAAATATTGTAGCATCACTTTGATTTTCGGCATTTGTAAAAATCATTCTCGGCATTTGTAAAGTTCAATGTCCAATGTTCAATTAGGCCAATGCACCGGGAACAAGGAAGGAAAATTTTTAAAAAATTAAATAATACGAAGGCATTATTATATTCAAACAGAATGTAAATGCAAAAACGCATTAATATGTTATAACGTGAAAATGTTAAGAAACAACTGACTGTAATTTTCTGTGTGTTTTCAGAGAACGCTTAGTAGAATCACTAGTTGTGAAAATTTCATCTGACGCACATATACTGAGCAAGTCATGAGGTGACAAACCATCTGATGTCAAAATAATACAGAAAGAAACCGATTCAAAAATGAAAAGAACAATGAATTAAGGAAGTGCTTAATTCATATAAAATATTAAGATTTGGATACTTCGTGATCAGTCAGGTATGCCAGATTACTCGGTTTTGGTCAGTCAGTGGAGTCCGCCCAGATGTTCCGTCAGTCAGTCAAGATATCATTCACAGACAGTCAGATTTGAATTCACCCATCACCTAGAAAAAAGTGGAAAGCTGCAATCTCAACAACCGCAGAGATAAACAGGAGTTACAGGTTTAATGCCGCTGATACCAAAGTGTTCGATAGACAGGTCAGTCTTTCTCATTATGTAATGTTGCATACCATGGCAAACCCTGCAACCTACTAAGACACTTGAAAACACACCCTTTCTCAAACATTTCTAAAGAATTTAGAATCACATTAAACTTGTAGAATCAAACGCACTTATGTTTTCATTTACATATCACACAACGAACCACAAGGGGCTAGGCTGATTTAGAGATACTACTAACAACGGAGTGTAGGTGGAAATCCCTCTCTCTCATTGGTATTGAAAATAAGTTTTCTCGCCCCTAATTCATACCAAAGAGAGGGTGGACGAAAATATATTGGATCTTTTGATCCAATAAGGTCAGAGAATGAATTCATCCCTGGAACTCTAAAGCCATATCAAAAATCCAGTTCCTGCTATTCTTTCCAGTTTTTGCTATATAAAGATACATATTCCAACTGAAAATTACACTATAGTTTTTACAACTTTACGGTTGAACTAGAAATGAATAAAGTTGAGAGATGGAACATATTCTTCGGTTACCACTTTTGCTCTATGGAAATAATATCTCAATATAAAGTTATATATTTTTTCAAATGCCACTACGTCAGATGTCATACAAAAACTTAAAATACCACATTTATTATGCAGTGTTGCAAACTAAGGATGTAATAGTATCACAAATATCCAAAATTTGGAAGCCTCTATCTCACACACAGCACGGACAAGACAATGTACATCGGAAGTACCTTCGCGTTGGATATTATGGTTAGGGTATGATTATTTTGAATGAATATCAACGAAGTTACATTACAAGGGCTTGAAAATTTGAATTTTTTTTGAAAGGCTTTATTTCGAAAAAAAAATGCTTAGGTAAGTATCATATCTAGTTACTTGTGTGGGTTGTAATGAATCTGTACACTATTTTGTCGTTTACAGCACTTCGATATCGCAAACTGTTTCGGAGATATGAGAAACCTTGCTGAAGTTTGCAGAACTGTTTAAATCATAACTGCGAGAGCTCGTTGTAATCACAGTTACTAAAAGCTAAAATATTTTCCACAAATAGGATTATATCGGAAGTTTCTCGATATATCAGGGTGTCTACTAAAATTCCAAAATGAAATTTCGTGACTTTTCCGTGACCTTTTCTTTACCAAATCATAAAATTTCCTAACATTTTCAAGAGCGAATTTGGGTGCGAATTACGTCGAATTTTCATCCATGCGATAGAAACATCCATGCGATACTTTGCTTGCGATTTGGTAGCGTCTAAACCCGACCATAGACATTTTTGGTGGTGAATTTTGACGTTTTATAGAACAAAATTTTCCAATCTGTACTTACATTTGTACAGTTAAAAAAAATCGTGGCCCAAAAGCTAAATTTCGTGACTTTTTCGTGACTTTCATGACCGTTTTCTGATTTCGTGACTTTTTCGTGACATTCGTGACTTTCGTGACCGATAGACACCCTGTATATCCTCCCATTTTGGTTTGGTACTTGTTGACGAGACATACCGTTCTGTAGGACTTATGCAAAGCACAGTTTGGAAGTCTGATAAGATTCACAATATATACACATCCGTACTACGATATAAACTTTATACGCAATGATCTAAATTACCATACCGGATATAAATAATGAATTGTTTACCAACTGTCTAACGCAGTGTCTTTGCATTTGTATATAGAATTGTATGTAACACCTAATGGAATTCTCCTAGCTACGTACCTATTTTTATTTGCTGATCTAACAGTCAACATTACACCCAGACGCGGAAAGAAGTTAACCAAAGAATGTGTTATCATTGTCTCTGCGAAATATTACGCAACTACTGAGTATCACAAAGTCACGGATATTAAGCCCTGGACAAACCAAGTAATTTGATCCACGTGTTTCTGCAACACGTATACACGCAAGAATGACCGAAACTACTATTATATTATGTAATGCTTTATACAACGAATTGACAGTCACAAGTACCAAGGAAGCTTAAAAATATTTATTTAGATTTGGACATTTAATCTCAACAGTCGCAAGCCTTGTGGTCACTCATGGTTTATGGATCGTTCATGAGTACATGCCATTCGATGGACAATACTGATTCTTTTTTTTAAGCAAGAGACTTCTTTAAATAAATCATCGCTATCTATTCTACTCTTTATTTTCTATTTTTGCCAAGGTAGTACGTCGAGTACGTTATTGTCAACTCACGAGTTTCAAATTCAAATAATCATTCTTGACGACACATGCCGTTCTGTAGGACTTATACATAGCACTGTTTGGAAGTCTGATAAGAACCACAATATATACACATCCGTACTACGATATAAACTTTATACGCAATGATCTACATACCGGTTATAAATAATGAATTGTTTGCAAACTGTTTAACGCAGTGTCTTTGCATTTGTATATAGAATTGTATGTAACACCTAATGGAATTCTCCTAGCTACGAAGCTATTTTTTATTTGCTGATCTAACAGTCAACATTACACTCATGGTTCCAAACCTTAAAATTATTATATTTTCATTTTTTTTAAAAATAAAATATACAACAGATTGTCGAAAAAAAAGATTACAAAGCATAAAACTTTTTTATTACTCACTGTAACTTAAAGAGTCTTCATCCCGGCGAAATTAAAATACCGCTAATTTTACAGTAATTATGTGATATCTTCAAATAGATAAAAGATAATTGAAACATTGAACAAGAGCACCCTAGACAATATTATTTTGCGTGAGGTACCCTTATTACAAGTCACCTAGTCGCTTTCCGTTTTCAGCTGTTTAGCAACGCGAAAATAAATGCCGATTTTCAAAATGGCTCGAAATCGAAAGCAGATAAGTGAGTCGTGATAACGGTTTCTCATGTAAAATAATATTGTCTAGGGCGCTCTTGTTCCATATTTCGATTATCTTTTTATCTATTTGAAGATATCACATAATTACTGTAAAATTAGCGGTATTTTAATTTCGCCGGGATGAAGACTCTTAAAGAAAGACGGACAAATATTGTTAATAATACACAGACAGAGCGGTAAATTCTTTATTTCAACGTTCAACCATTGACGTTACGCTTGGAATGAGTAGGGCATCCCTTCTACAGCCCTGACCTAGGCCCAGTGACTTTCACCTTTTCCCTGTTCTACAGCAAAAATAGCTAGTCACTCTTATCTAGCATGTGATTATGTCAATACCGCTGCCTCACGGTAGCTACGAGAACTTCACGCGGATTTCTATGCAAATGGTATAGAAAACTTTTGTCTGCCGTTGCGATAAGCGGTTAAACGAAAATCATTACGTCGAGGACTGTTGCTGAATGACTCTATCATCAGGTGTGTTGATCTTCCAACTACGTCTCACACATACGCCATAATAAGGCTTTGTAACTTTTTTTCTTTTTGATCATTCCTCGTATGTCCCGTCACCGGCGGCGCCATTTGAAATTTTACTTATATCAAGGGTTCTTGCCCCCCCCCCCCAGCAAAATCTGAAATGACGCTCCTGTCCATCACGAGAGTAACAGCGTATAATAAAATAAATGAAATAAAAAAAGTCCACGGATGAGATATATCAATCGAGAGATCCAATCGTGTTGAACAAAATGTCGTACTTGAGGATAGATAATCGTGCATAGCTTTCGAGAAAATCAACAGAAACGAACTACACAAGCTCAAAAACAATGCCACCTGTTAATTGAAATTCTAAAAAAATATACCTAGAATCAAACCACTGATTATAAGAACACCATATACACTATGGTAAATGAAATATACTCGTAGTAATAAACAGGGGCCCCGCTGGCTCAGTGGTAGAGCGTTCACCTCTGGTGGTTGGGGTCCCGGGTTCGATCCCAGCCCCGCCAAGTAAACTTTGTGGTGGACAAACACCGTATGCGTGGGTTTTCTCGGGGTTCTCCCGTTTCCTCCCACTTTCTTCATTCCACCATTTCATTCATTACTCATCATCACCGTCTCCTTTAGTCTAACCGGCATAACCGTGGGACGTAAAACTCAAAGTTTGTAAGAGTATGGTAAACAGAGGCATGTTTAAAATGGGAACTGGCCATCGACACGTTAATGTAAAAGACAGTAACTTCATTCATTTATGTTGTGGGTCCAGGTAAATGACAACGTTGCATTTTCATTTAATATTGGGCGCATACAGAGTGTACAGCCCAAACGACTCGTCCGATTTTTTAAAAAAAAATCATTCACTTTAGATTGAAAACATCATATTTGGAAACGGTTTTTCCTCGTACATTTTCTTGTAATTCTGATAATAACAGAGTTACCCTAAGTCAGGGGACTTTTGAGACACCCTGTATATGAATATAAGTTCGTAAATTGAGATATCGATATTTCTCACAATCTCAGGAATGATACTCCATAGATAGGCTATATGATGTCAGGTGAATTCCATATAAAGGATGCAATGTACTTTTATATGGTACCAGCCAAGCCGAGGTTCAGTACTCTGAATAACGCAACAAAGCCTTGTACATATATTCACTCGAGCACGTGCTAGACAAAGGTCTACCCAACGTAGTGACTGAGATACAGTCAATGCATTCAGCCCACTTCTTCCGTATCCTCTCCTGCCTCCCTCCGCCCCCTCTTTGCTGGTCTTACTCTTGTCAACATGTGGCCAGCCTTAAATTCCCACAGAGAACGAAACCAATTTGAGTCCAGTTTGATCCAATTTGATGAAAAAAGTGTCGATGAATTCGTCATTCTCTCAGGGGGTTGACGCTTGGTGTGTGATGTCACGTAAATGAGGAAAAATACAACACAGAGGTTCAGTCATAATCATAAAGAATGGACGGCTAGCATATTCGGACCTGGATCACCCTGACTGCGAAGCAAGACACCTGACCACTAGTACGGACAATACAGACAAGGAGAAACGCACTAAAGGCATTCTGTTACACGCCAAACCAAGGTCATTGTGTGTTGTGAAGAACGGAGGTAATACAGCACCTAGTACAACAAAGGTGAGACCAGTAGTAGAAAAACTGCAAGAACGGAGACTAGGATGGTTTAGACATTTAAGATATTCGGAAGCTCATCGAGTGGATGCTATAGAACTGAATGCAAGTCGAGCACCAGGGCGACCACAAAAGAAGTGGAGAAACTGTGTGAAGAAAGATATGGTGTAGTGTGTAGTGTGGTGTTACAGCGGAAATGACACAAGATAGGAACAGGATAGCGATCGAAAAAGCCAATGCCAGCTAACTGGAAAAAAGGTGAAGAAGAACAAAATTACGATGATTTAATGATTTTGCCTGAAAATATACTGTACGCATTATTACAATAGATACAGATTCTCTATATTTCTCTTTTATAATCCCTGCGTGTAAATAATAAATGAATACTAACCTGAATCGCGCTACCTTTGATCTATTAATCATTCGTGCTTTTACAAATAATAAGAAACCACCCATCGTCCCCATAAATCTTCACATGTACTATTTCCTCCTACACTCCTGAAATCACGGAAACAAATCGACGATTTGTAGACTTGACAAAATGTTTCTTTTCTTTTGTACGCAGCCTTCAATTCACAACTTGGCCATTACCAACACATCTTGTTCTCAATGCAGTTCGTTCCTTTTTATCTCTCGTTCTCTACCACCACGACACTTTTTTTTTTTTTAATTTCCCAATTTGAAGAACTGTATTTGTAGTTCCCTTTCACTTTGAACTCACGAGCATTTCGCAAGCTTGACAATTTATTACAATTGATTATGACTATGTGAAAAAGAAAGAATGAAAAGAACTCCACAATATTACCCCCCCCAAAAAAAACTATTATATAAGGAATTCAATTCTTCTTAAGACGTAAGCGTCCTTCTTCTTAGCTTTCATGCTTCCGAAACCACAACTGAGACATTTTTAAGTGATTTATAAATATTAATCACGCAATTTTGTTACACACCAAGAGGGGAGTTTTTCATTATTATTATTTTTCTTTATATATATATATATATATATATATATATATATATATATAAAGAAAACCGCAGGAAACCAACATGCCTATTAACTTGATTACTACGACATTTATATTTAACGTCCCAATATTCTTTATGAAACCAAAAGACAAGTAGTTTACCGTACGTTGCGTACCATCACTGCTCCTGGATAGGTTAAGACTAAGAACAGAGGGGTGGTGGAAAAGCAGGAACTGAACCAATCCACAGAGATGGATCCATCAAAACAAATACCGCAAGTCTAAATTCCTGCACCACCATTACACTATTAGCTTCTACCCTATACCCTCTCTACCTCCAGGGGCAGAAGCACATGGTAGAGGGAGAGAATATAGATTAATAATGTAGTTGTCATCATGCGTCGTGTGTTGATTTAGCCTTGATCCAATAAAGTCCTCTCTATCATCCCTCTTTCTCCCTGTTTTCCAGACTTCAATATTCCAACCACTACATACTACAAAAAGCCCTTATAGCGAAGTGCACTTTGTTATACGAATAAAAAAAAATCCTGTCTCTGCTTCTGTATGTCTGTGCTTTTTTTTTTCTGCCCCTCTATCCATCGGGAAAGAGGAACATAATTTAATACTTCTCTACATGTCCTCCCGTGTTGCAATTATTATCCGTGAGTGAAAAATCGATATCTGAAAACAAAAGACAATCAAAACTCGCGAAACACAGAAAATACTGTCATTTAAGAGAAACAAGATTAGTTGCTACCTACCAATATCGGTAGGATTTTAAATCTTCAGTAAGGTATTTTTTCTAAAATACTGTTCAAAATTAGACCCTCCCTCCCCCCTCCAGCCTCCCTCCCCCCAGTTTATTTGCTGTTACCGCTTGTCCGCTCTAGAGTTCCGTCATCTCTTGTATAGCTTCTTTCGTTGTGCGTATTTCCTGTACTGTACTGTGAAGCTTTTAGTGCTTACTGTTCGCTGATTTTACGACAGTGTTCTGTGTTCGTTACAGTTGTGTTTTTTTTTCCAGCATGTTAACGAGTGAAATGTAAACACGTTACTCCTTCATTAAATGAAAAATGACCATACACTCAGTCCCAAAGATGACCGATTAGAGGGGCTCTACTGTAATTCAAACACTATATTACATTCCAAGTAAATAGACTATACCAGTCACAATTAGCCATACTCATATGTCAACAACACTAATCACTTTAATTTATTTATATTTTCGATCAGTGGTGCTATTCAGCCGGTTTGCTAGAACCGGTTGTTAAAATATTTCGAGTTCGCAGAACCGTTTTTATACCCAGACACTGTAACGATTCCAAAATCGTTACATTTTTTGTTCTTAGTTTCATTATGAAAATTACTCTTTTTGTTTTCTTTTTTTAAAAAAGTAAGAAAGTTTATTGTTTTTGTTTTTGAAGAATTACTTTGTTATACGTTGTTATATTGAAAAGATAATACTTTCATTGAAAAGAGCATGAAAAAAGCTTTAAAACGATATATATATGTCTATATGTTAACTGAAAAATACTTGTAATACGGCAGAGAATCAATTCTGATTTTTTTTTTTTTAAATTACACAACCACTTCAGTTAGCGCAGGGGTCTGGAGTGACGTATGTAATGAGTTGGGCGCTGCGCAGTAGCGAGAGTCTTGCTCCTATATATGGCATTCTGATCCGCTGCGCCTCATAACTGTATCGTAGTTTATTGAGCCAACACGGGTTGGACTCAAGTATTAGACTTCATTACTTCGCGCCGAAAATTGTTCTCTTTTTAGAAAACGTGGTCGAGAGTTCGTTATAGCTGTGCCTCGTTTAAACTTGTGAAGTGTGTCTTAATTACAACTGTGATTCTAAAACTTAGTGTTAAATTACTAAGAGTTTTAGAAATATAAAATTAAATTGTGTCTAAATAAGTTCTGT
This sequence comes from Thermobia domestica, assembly GCF_964235325.1. Lineage (NCBI taxonomy): Eukaryota > Metazoa > Arthropoda > Insecta > Zygentoma > Lepismatidae > Thermobia > Thermobia domestica. The sequence goes on from NC_137458.1 coordinate 50,327,591, forward strand.
AAAGCTAAATAAGTTAAAAGTGAAAAAGTTACTTGTGTTTCTAGTGTGTGAAGTTGTGTTAAAGGAAGACGTATCTTGCAAGTGAATGAAATTAATAAGGTCTAAATTTCCTCTTAATAATACTTCCGTAGTCAAACCCTTTTAAAAGCTAAAAACTACGTTAAATTCCTAACGCTGTTTTGTGAGAGACGGAACACGTGTGTTACGTCATCGAGTCTAGTGCGTTTCTTGCTTTCGTTGTGCTATTGAAGGTCGAGTAAGAAATTTAACTGGGTAACTTTAAATGGGGGAAGAAAAATAAAAAGAAAAATCAAGTATTAAAATTTCACTTTTAAATTGCAGACTCGCGTGTTAACTAATATAAGAAGGATTTCCATAACTTCTTTTCATTCATTACTAAACTTTGTCGGAATTAATGGTAATTTAAAATTCCTAATTACTTTTGATTTCTTCCTATTAAATTTTAAAATCTAAAACAGTTTCTAATAACGTGCTTAAAGTTTGAAGAACTAAAGTAAAATATAAATTGGTATTTCTTGCTGTGGAAATAGGTTAACTAATTTACAGTGCTGTTAATGAAAACGTCACTAGTTACCTAACTCATTAATTAACTGCTGTTAAATGCATATATTGCTATTTTAGTTCTTTTGGAATTCTCGGCTAGGTGTCAATTGTAAAATTGAAGTAAAACGAATAATTTTGATTAAATCTAGAACATGCTTTCCGAACGAATAAATTTTTTGCTTAATTTTTAAATGCTTGAAATATTCGCGTGCACTGTACTGTATGGAATTGTATTGTAAGGAACAGTCTCTAAACCAACAGTCTCTAAGAGGATCTGGAGTTGAGAAGTGGTAACTACCTCTGCTATACTATCACTATTATTTCCTGCTGTATTACGGTAAGTGTGAAGTAGTAATTTAGTTAAAAGTATTGTAGTTAGTTAAATAGTTCTTAGTTGCACAAACACTGCGTACATTCCTTAATTAAGAATTACTGAGAGAAATAAAGAGATAAATAGTTTGAAGGTAAATTGCTAAAAAATATACGAGGCTACTTCGAAAGTCACGATACTATTTGTTACAGTTAGACTAAATTGATTGACGTGGTTGTTACCTTGATGTTTATGAATTATAGAATTCAATTTAGCGTTTAATATTTATTGAATTGAGAGTTTTGATTGTGTTATCTTCATTCAAAATCTAATCACTGTAAATGATCTCTGCCTTGAAAAATTTAACTGTGATTGTTAGAGTAAAGGTTTTTCAAGTAAAATTTGAACACCTCCTTCGAAATTGAGAACCTATTAAGAATTTGTTTAATTGTTATAACTGCTCTGAAGGATCTGAATTGCATTAAATATTTTAAATCAACACTTCTGGAATTTCATTAATAAAATCTGTAATTCTAATCACCCACCTTCACTCACTTTAGGTATTAAGATTGTGTGCTGGTGTGAATGGTACCTAGTTGTAAAATTACTTGCTATAATAATATCTTTTTTACAGGATTTGTCCAATCAGGTGTGGTTAAGTCACTCGGGGTCACATTTAGTTTCCTTTTTAACTATTAAGGCTAATAGATACAGGAAACATTCTGACCGCGATACCGAGAATTGTGACAAAAAAAGATAAACTACGATACAGTTATATATTTGGTTTCGGTGATTCATAACTTAGCCTGTAGATTAAGTCTATTGTAAGGTCACCGACCATTGTAAATAGGATTACAGTAATTGTGAATATTTTCATGATTGAAGTTAAATTCCGGATTTACGAGAGTTGATTAAAAGTTAAGGTGTGTAGGATCTTTCATTGTGGGAGTCATTTCCGTAATTTTGATTGGGGGATAGGATTTTTAGGTCCTAAATTAATATTAATCTCCGCGTTTGCTTTTTTGAAGTCATTGTTGGTTAAACTCAGTTCAGTTGATGATTGCAATTATATTTTTGCTAAAAATTGGGTTTGCTTGTATAGAGTTTGAAAAATTAAGAGAAATTAGTTGGAATTTAGTAAAAATTACCACAGTTAGCTCTTTTGGAGAAACAGTTTGAAGTTTCATAGCTCCAATAATAAAAACACGAGTGACTTGCAACTACACAAGCTGTCAGCTGTGGATGCTTTCTATTTACATTTGTTGTTGTTCAATAAAGTGAAATTTAATAAAATTTTGTCAACCTTTAATTGTACTGGCTTGCGTGCTAGAGATTGAATGAATGAGTTTGATTGTAGAAGTAGTTGTAGCGTAGCTAAATTGGAGCATTTATATATTGTCATAATTGAATTTGTTTCTGTGTTACCACTTCATTATTTAAATTGTACTGTGTGTTTAATTTACATTTTGTCTATTTATTGTGGTTTAATCATGGAATTTGACAATCGATCTGTTGTTTCAAATGCTACTTCAGTTATTATTGAAGATCCTATGATAGAAGTAGTTGAAGTATCTGACATGTCTACTCAGTTTCTACAGGAGAATATTGTAGCGCCACCTAGGCTCGAAAATGATATTGTTTACCAACTAAGCGATGAATTGAATAAATTACAGATAGAAAATGGGGGTAATAGTAAAGGCGCAAACAGGTGTTTTGCAGGATTAGGTGCTTCCAGTAAATTACAACAAAATTCTGAATCGTTTAATCGAGTTGTCGGTTCTCATCGCTATGCGAATAGAAATTTTACAGTACAACCTAACTTTATTGATAAATATCTTAGTCATAGAAGCGAACATGCGTCAAGGTTTGAACCTGGTAGGTCGTTTGAAGTTAGTCATCAAGAACCATTTGTTGAAGGTCATAATTTAGGTAATCCAAACATACCAGTTGGGTTTAGTGGTTTAGGATTAAATGATCATTGTCGCATGCCAGATCAGAACCAGCATTTAAATAGGAAGGAAATAAAATTTGATAATTTAAATCAAGAAAGTCAGGGAAATGATAGAAAATTTTTGGTTCCGCCTCCTCCCTTGTATTATAAGGGTGCTATCCCTAAGGTAAGAGACGTTAGGTCTCAAATGAAGTCTAGTATGCACAATATTTGTAAAAAAGACTCTGAAATTGAAACCGAAGTAAAGCAAAGAGTACTTGAACAACAAAACTCAGGGAACTTTGAACAACCGCCTCAGTATGTACATAGTGTGGGAGCTCAAGTGTTTGATGGTATTCATAATACGTATGGACATAGTCACGAATCAGTAAGGTCTCAATATTGTGAACCTCCTAGAGCCTTTATGCCTTTAAACACATACAGTGTTCCTGATAGACTTTCGGTAGTAACAAACTGTGGGGATAATTGGAAATCTTTTGATCCTTTAATTGATAAGTATGTTTTCAATAAGATTAGTATACTTATTGACGCTAAACTGGGTTCTTTGAAAAAGATTGATGATAATGACAGTTTTCAAGTATTTGAATTGATGTTTATTTTAAACGATCTTGTGTTAAATTACAACTTCTCTTTAAGAATGATTTTGTATGCAGTTTCTGTTAAAACTTCAGGGTTGTTGTATACAGAAATAATGAATAGTCTTACATTAAATAAAACTTGGCCCGAATTAAGGATGACTTTGTTGAATAAATTTATTTCTTTAAACGTTAGGGGATATTTAATAGGAGTTAAAGTATATAGACCAATGAAACCTAGTGAACATGTGATGCAATTTATAAATGACGTGTATAATTCAGCCAAGGTCTTAAATGTAGGGTCAAGCGAGTTTGAAATCTTGGAAATTATCATACATGGTTTGAATCCTGTGTATAGGTACAAATGTTTTTCAGATAGGATTCCACGAAACCTTACTGAAATGAAATATATAATTGAGCAACTTGATTTGTACAAAAGATCAAAAAGGGAATACTTAGAAATTAATTCATCTAAAAACAGAAACTTAAAAACTTGTTTTGTTGCAAATGAAGATCAGGAGGTAAGGGTGGCCAGTAGTGTTCCATCAGATAAGAATGCTAATAAAGGCAATAGATTTAAGCCTAATTATCCTAATGGAGGGAATAGGTTTAAGGATACCATGAATTATAGATCTAATAATGATTTTAAAAAATTTCCTGAAAATAAATTTTCAAATAATGTCAATAAGAAAAACTTTGAATCTGAACAGGGTAAGACATGTGTATGTGGTAATAATGTGAGGTTGTACTCAGGTAAGTCTAACCAACTCAGTCTCAGCACAGGAAGTCCTGGGAAATCCATAAATGACAGAAAGAGTGTAAATGCTTCTTCTACGTACAGAGTGCCTTCTAGTGGAGATAATTGTTCTGCAACCTTTGTGATTGGGTCCATTAGTGATAAGAGACTTCCTCTTTGTATTGACAGCGGGAGTTCTGTAAATTTAGCATCGTTGACTCTAATTAATCAAATTAGTCATCTGATTAAGAGGCAACGAACGATTCCGTCGATGAAAATGAATTCTATGATGTGTTCTAATGTGACAGAACCTAGAGAAGTCACTGTGGACTTAAACTTAGGTGGATTCAGATTTGAAGTGGACTTCGTAGTGATAGCTTCATTACCCTGTGATGCTATCTTGGGTACTCCGTTTTTGCGTTCAACTGGTGCCATGCTTGACGTACTTGGAAATAAACTTTATTTTCGTAACCAAAGAAGATACGTTCCTCTTAGATCGATGGAGACTTTAAAGAATTTCTTTGAAGCGGATGGCATCCATGGTTCGAGCTGTTTGAAGGATGAGGGTCTGAAGCCTGTTTGTATTTATCTACATGGCTTCCGTCGTCGAAACAACTTCATCACTTCCGTTCATTCAGTGGCGTCTGATTCTAGGGAGATTGGAATTCAGTGTGAACCAGATCCTAACTTGAACTACATGGAACCTCAAGATACATTAGTTAACACTATTCCTACATCAGTTTCTGGTCTTGTGGATCAACTTGGACGTGTCAATGGACTTCGTGATCAAACTAGAAAGAAGCAAATATCTAAAATCGTCTTAGCAACTGGTGAAGTGTACGCCGATAAGGATGGAGTGTTAGAACTGGTAGATTCAGGTGAAACCAAAAATGCTAACGAGTGGAGTGAATCCTTTGAAGAAGAATTTAGTGAAAGATTTAAGAAGTTAAAACAACAACTTGGACTGGAATCTTCGAGTGACATAATAGTTTGTGAGAAACCACCACTTGAAGAAACTGAAATTAACTTGGATAAAAAAGAACTTCATGAACCTGAGGATGAATCTCCTATTCATTACCCTGTGATGCTATCTTGGGTACTCCGTTTTTGCGTTCAACTGGTGCCATGCTTGACGTACTTGGAAATAAACTTTATTTTCGTAACCAAAGAAGATACGTTCCTCTTAGATCGATGGAGACTTTAAAGAATTTCTTTGAAGCGGATGGCATCCATGGTTCGAGCTGTTTGAAGGATGAGGGTCTGAAGCCTGTTTGTATTTATCTACATGGCTTCCGTCGTCGAAACAACTTCATCACTTCCGTTCATTCAGTGGCGTCTGATTCTAGGGAGATTGGAATTCAGTGTGAACCAGATCCTAACTTGAACTACATGGAACCTCAAGATACATTAGTTAACACTATTCCTACATCAGTTTCTGGTCTTGTGGATCAACTTGGACGTGTCAATGGACTTCGTGATCAAACTAGAAAGAAGCAAATATCTAAAATCGTCTTAGCAACTGGTGAAGTGTACGCCGATAAGGATGGAGTGTTAGAACTGGTAGATTCAGGTGAAACCAAAAATGCTAACGAGTGGAGTGAATCCTTTGAAGAAGAATTTAGTGAAAGATTTAAGAAGTTAAAACAACAACTTGGACTGGAATCTTCGAGTGACATAATAGTTTGTGAGAAACCACCACTTGAAGAAACTGAAATTAACTTGGATAAAAAAGAACTTCATGAACCTGAGGATGAATCTCCTATTGGTAGTTCTTCGGAAGATGATAGTGACTATTGGATTGATCCAGATATAGAGTCATTTGTGCGATCTCTCAAACAGGATTTTCCTGATGTTGTGAGTGAGAAGGTGGGCTGCCTCAAAGATTTTAAATGTAAATTGTACCTTCGAGAACAAAAATATTTTCGAGAAAAACCTTTTCCCATACCCAGGGAAAAGAGACAGATTTTTGAGAATGTTATAAAAGAATTAGTAGAACAAGATGTGTTAGTTGAAACTGATCATTCAAACTTTGGTAGCACATGTTTCATTGTGAAAAACCGAGATGGTTCATATCGTTTAGTTGCCAACTTTGTAAAATTAAATAGTATGTTGTCAGATTATGTTTTTCCGACACCTCACATGGAAGAATGTTTAAGTAACCTATCTGGGTGCCCCTATATATCATTGTGTGACCTAAAAAAGGCTTATTTTCAGCTGGAGCTTGATGAAGCGAGTCGAGATTTAACTACGATAGTCACTCCGATTGGTACCTTCCAATATAAGAAGCTCCCAGCTGGAATTAAGGTTGGAAGTAGTGTTTTATCTAAATGTATGAAAGATGTACTTGGTGACCTTGAACCGTATGGTGTTCATGTATACTTTGATGACATTTTAATCGCAAATAGGGATAAGGAGTCACATAAAAAGGCGATTAGAATGGTGTTAAATAGGTTTAGAGAATATGGTTTGACTATATCTCCTGATAAGAGTTTTTTCTTTAAAAAACGGATTAAATATTTGGGTTTTATAGTCGATGGGGATAATATCACCATGGATCCTAAACGAGTTGAGTCTATTCTTAATCTTCCACCTCCTAAGACCAGAAAAGCCGTACAGCGATTCTGTGGAGTAGTTAATTTTTATTCAAGGTTTATACCAGGATTTCAAGAAATTATAGGTCCTATATCTGAGTTAAGATCTATTAAGAAGAAGTTTGAGTGGGGGGAAGCCCAAAATAACGCCTTTTTAGAAATAAAAAGAATATTCTCGGAAGAGCTTATTCTAAAAACTCCTGACCTTTCAAAGAGGTTTGTAGTACACGTCGATGGGTCCTCGCGAGGCTTAGGAGGCGTAATTTCACAGAAAAATGATAAAGGTGACTTAATTCCTGTGGGTTTCTTTTCGAAGAAACTAAGTGAGGCCGACCGGCATAGATCAATCTACGAGATTGAATTTTTAAGCTTAGTTAAAACCATAGTAAGATTCAAACATTTTTTGTTTAATGAGTTTGATTTGTACACTGATAACAAGGCCTTAAGCTGGATAATTAATAACTCTAAAAGACTACTAAAGTACGGTTCACTTATAGAACAACTTTCTCAGTTCTCATTTAAAATTCACCATTTGAAAACTAATGAGAATAAAGTAGCAGATTTCCTTTCTAGGCAGTATGATATGTTTAATTTTGATCATAGTGTTAAAGTCAAAGAAAATAGTGATAAAACATATTTAGTTTTGACAAACCTTTGGAAATTACCTTTTCTAAGTGAACCATTGATCGAATTACAACGTAAAGATCCTGAAATAAATGAGTTAATCGTTAAGGTAGAAGGTGGTGAGAATAGTAATGAGTATCAAATCAAACATGGGTTTTTGTTAAAAAAGACTAGGGCAAAGAACAATGAGTGGAAAATCGTTGTTCCAAAAGATCTTAGAAGAAGTCTGGTCGAATACTACCATTTAGAATATCTTACAGGTGGTCATTCTGGAATATATAAAACTTTACGTAAAATTATGAAGCGATTTACATTTGATGGTTTAGTAGAGTACGTAAAGGAATTTGTTAGGTCTTGTCCAGAATGTCAAAAGGCTAAGCCTTTAAATACTAAGAAATATGGTAGACTAGGGTCTCATGTAAATAATAGGATAAATTCTAACTGGATGATTGATACCGTAGGGCCTCTACCTTCTTCTGAAGGGTATACTTATCTTCTAATAGCAGTAGATAATTGTTCTAGATATTGTATGCTTGAAAAACTAAGGAGATTATCTTCAAAAATAATTTGTGACAAATTGTATGATTTGTTCTCCCGTTATGGTTTTGTAGAATCAATATCTAGTGATAACGCCTCAGTATTTACATCTGAGTATTTTCAGGGATTTATGTATAGTTTGGGTATTAAGCATATAAAACTGAGCCCATACCATCCTGAGGCAAATATTGCAGAAAGGTTCATAAAAACTCTAAAATACTCTTTAAAATCTTACTTTGCTGAAAGACAAAACAAATGGAGTAAGGTTATTCGTGAACTCCAGTTTAATCTTAATTTGTGTGAGCACGAAGGACTAAAGGCTGTACCTTCAGAATTATTTTTTGGTAGAGAGTTAAATAGTCCATTAGAGATCAAATGGAAAGTTATGGATGCTGATCTTAAAGGTCTGAATAGTCAAGATCTTTGGAAACATGCAATGGATAACATGGTAAAATCTTGGGAAAAACGTCGTAAACTATTTGAAGGTAAACGAAAGGATGTAAATTTGGTAGTAGATGATCTAGTGTTAGTTAAAAACCACGAAAAATCATCTCTGAAAGATAAAGTAACTAAGAGTTTAACGTTTCATTGGATTGGTCCATTCAAAATTGTGAAATTCTTAACTTACAATTCCGTGTTATTAGAAGATGTAAACAATGCTAATAATACTAAGAGAGCTCATGTAAGTGATATTAAAAAATACTTTGTGAGAAGGAATGGAGCAAACACCAACTGAACAAACGAAAATGAGAATCCTACACATGTAGTTATACTAGAAGAAATTAAACTATCATTAGTTATGTAAGGTTAGGTTAAGAAAATTAGATTTAAGTTAGGTTTAGAAGTAGGTTAATGTAGGAATTAAGATGTCATGTAGATTTAAGATATGATCATAGTCGTTTCATGTTCATTTTTTCATGTTCATTAAAACTTTCATTTGTAAATCATGCATTAGGGTAGAATTATATCAATTATAGTGTTGATAGTTGAAATGTTACATCTGAAATAATATAATATTCTACATGGGAAAGGGAAAAAACTCGAAGATCTTTTGCTCATTTTGAAATTAAATCCTTTGTTACTTTTCAGAGCTAACATCTTGTAATTGCCTGAAATTAATGTTTCTATCTATATTTGTAGATTGCCTTTTGTTTTCCTTACTTTGATGTATTTTTATGGAGACATGTCAAGATGGTCAACGCATCCTATAGAATGGTATATGGTCTCGAATGGAACCTAAGCTGTAACCTTGGAAGTTTGGAAATCTCTTATCTGGCTGGCTGTTCTTAAACCCAGACGTGGAGATTTGGAATTTGAGTGGAATGTTTCATCAATCTGGAATGGAAATTCTACAGAAATGACTAAAATTCCGAATGGACATTTTGAGAAATATCGTTAAAGGAATGATAAATTGAAGTTTAAAATGAAAATTATATATTGAATATTGTATATAAAATTTTTTGCCGTAAAATTTTATATTTAACAAGGAGGTGGTGTTTGTAACGATTGCAAAATCGTTACATTTTTTGTTCTTAGTTTCATTATGAAAATTACTCTTTTTGTTTTCTTTTTTTAAAAAAGTAAGAAAGTTTATTGTTTTAGTTTTTGAAGAATTACTTTGTTATACGTTGTTATATTGAAAAGATAATACTTTCATTGAAAAGAGCATGAAAAAAGCTTTAAAACGATATATATATGTCTATATGTTAACTGAAAAATACTTGTAATACGGCAGAGAATCAATTCTGATTTTTTTTTTTAAATTACACAACCACTTCAGTTAGCGCAGGGGTCTGGAGTGACGTATGTAATGAGTTGGGCGCTGCGCAGTAGCGAGAGTCTTGCTCCTATATATGGCATTCTGATCCGCTGCGCCTCATAACTGTATCGTAGTTTATTGAGCCAACACGGGTTGGACTCAAGTATTAGACTTCATTACTTCGCGCCGAAAATTGTTCTCTTTTTAGAAAACGTGGTCGAGAGTTCGTTATAGCTGTGCCTCGTTTAAACTTGTGAAGTGTGTCTTAATTACAACTGTGATTCTAAAACTTAGTGTTAAATTACTAAGAGTTTTAGAAATATAAAATTAAATTGTGTCTAAATAAGTTCTGTAAAGCTAAATAAGTTAAAAGTGAAAAAGTTACTTGTGTTTCTAGTGTGTGAAGTTGTGTTAAAGGAAGACGTATCTTGCAAGTGAATGAAATTAATAAGGTCTAAATTTCCTCTTAATAATACTTCCGTAGTCAAACCCTTTTAAAAGCTAAAAACTACGTTAAATTCCTAACGCTGTTTTGTGAGAGACGGAACACGTGTGTTACGTCATCGAGTCTAGTGCGTTTCTTGCTTTCGTTGTGCTATTGAAGGTCGAGTAAGAAATTTAACTGGGTAACTTTAAATGGGGGAAGAAAAATAAAAAGAAAAATCAAGTATTAAAATTTCACTTTTAAATTGCAGACTCGCGTGTTAACTAATATAAGAAGGATTTCCATAACTTCTTTTCATTCATTACTAAACTTTGTCGGAATTAATGGTAATTTAAAATTCCTAATTACTTTTGATTTCTTCCTATTAAATTTTAAAATCTAAAACAGTTTCTAATAACGTGCTTAAAGTTTGAAGAACTAAAGTAAAATATAAATTGGTATTTCTTGCTGTGGAAATAGGTTAACTAATTTACAGTGCTGTTAATGAAAACGTCACTAGTTACCTAACTCATTAATTAACTGCTGTTAAATGCATATATTGCTATTTTAGTTCTTTTGGAATTCTCGGCTAGGTGTCAATTGTAAAATTGAAGTAAAACGAATAATTTTGATTAAATCTAGAACATGCTTTCCGAACGAATAAATTTTTTGCTTAATTTTTAAATGCTTGAAATATTCGCGTGCACTGTACTGTATGGAATTGTATTGTAAGGAACAGTCTCTAAACCAACAGTCTCTAAGAGGATCTGGAGTTGAGAAGTGGTAACTACCTCTGCTATACTATCACTATTATTTCCTGCTGTATTACGGTAAGTGTGAAGTAGTAATTTAGTTAAAAGTATTGTAGTTAGTTAAATAGTTCTTAGTTGCACAAACACTGCGTACATTCCTTAATTAAGAATTACTGAGAGAAATAAAGAGATAAATAGTTTGAAGGTAAATTGCTAAAAAATATACGAGGCTACTTCGAAAGTCACGATACTATTTGTTACAGTTAGACTAAATTGATTGACGTGGTTGTTACCTTGATGTTTATGAATTATAGAATTCAATTTAGCGTTTAATATTTATTGAATTGAGAGTTTTGATTGTGTTATCTTCATTCAAAATCTAATCACTGTAAATGATCTCTGCCTTGAAAAATTTAACTGTGATTGTTAGAGTAAAGGTTTTTCAAGTAAAATTTGAACACCTCCTTCGAAATTGAGAACCTATTAAGAATTTGTTTAATTGTTATAACTGCTCTGAAGGATCTGAATTGCATTAAATATTTTAAATCAACACTTCTGGAATTTCATTAATAAAATCTGTAATTCTAATCACCCACTTTCACTCACTTTAGGTATTAAGATTGTGTGCTGGTGTGAATGGTACCTAGTTGTAAAATTACTTGCTATAATAATATCTTTTTTACAGGATTTGTCCAATCAGGTGTGGTTAAGTCACTCGGGGTCACATTTAGTTTCCTTTTTAACTATTAAGGCTAATAGATACAGGAAACATTCTGACCGCGATACCGAGAATTGTGACAACACAAACGCAAACACTCACACACACACACACCGCACACACAAACATATATATATATAGTGAAAACAGCTTAAATTGTTTCAATTCAATAGGTAGACTTAAATTCGAATATGAATTCCATGATTTGTCCGGGATATTGAAATCCGTGAGTGCAATGAATGTGACACGTCTCTAATGCAATGCCTATTACGTGTGCTACCTACCTGTACCTATTTTTGAATGACTGATATTTTGCTTAGTCCGGAGATATGCACCTTCGAAGCAATATGTACGAAATAGAGTGGTCTTTTCATCGATATCTCGAACAATTGCTTGTTATGACCCATGTTGGTAAGACAAAAATATGGAAACATCTGTTATAAAAGAGGTAGCCATTTCAAACACGATTTGCGCCTGAATGGTAGGTGTCGCTGTGGTCACCGGCTCATTCTGTGAGGTATACAGTCTGGGTTAATCGAACAGATGGGCCAGTTACAGTTCAGCGACCAGCCCGTGCAGGTTATCGTGAATCATGTCTGAGTTGATAGAGTTTCAAAAAGGGCAAATTGTCAGTGCGCGTATAGAGGGAGCTTCCGTGACGAAAGTAGTGAAAATGGTTGGAGTATCAAGAGGCATCATGACTGCCTACGAGTGTTCCGGAAAAACCGCATCAGCGAAGCACCAGCGTGGATGCAAGTGTGTGTTGTGTGACAGAGACAGACGCACATTGGGTAGGATTGCGACCAAACAGATCACCTCTGCACCAAAAGTCACAGCTGAGCAGAATACAGTGCTTACAAACCCTGTCAGCATCAAAAGAGTCATAAGAGAACTCCACAAGCAGAGTGTTTAGGCAGATCTTCAATTCCCAAACCACTCGTGACTGTTGACCATGATGCTATACGGAAAGAGTGATGCAGCGCTCATAAGACTGGACATTGGAGCAGTAGAAGACTGTAATCTGATCGGACGAGTCTTCCTTTACACTGTTTCCAACTGCTGGCCGATATTACGTGTGAAGAACGCCAGCACAAGCATACGATACAGACTGCCTGTTAACAAGAGTGAAGTATAGCGGTGATTCAGTGATAAGTTGGGCAGCCATATCCTGGTATCCTACTGGACCCATTATCACCTTGCATGGACATGTCACTGCTAAGAACTACGTAAACATTTTGAATGACCAGCTGCATCCCATGGTGCAAACCTTGTTCCCAATGGTAATACCGTGTTTCAAGATGACAGAGCCCCCTTTTCATACAGCTCACATCGTCCAGGACTGGTTTGATGAGCACGAAGATGAAATCAGATCTGCCATGGACTTCACTATCGCCAGATTTCAATATCATTGAGCTCTTGTGGGCAATTTTGGAGACCAAGGTGCGAGCCCGCTATCCCCACCGTCGTCTCTACAATAACTTGCAGCTGCTTTGGTGGAAGAATAGTACAACATCCCTTTGACAACTACACGATACCTGTATTTCTCTATCCTCCGTTCTGCATGCCAAAGGTGGTCCAACTTGCTATTAATAAAGATAATGTGCAATTTTTAAGGTGTTTTCATACTTTTGTCCATCCCATATATATCCCATACATATATAGAATCAATTGTTAAAGAATTAGAATAGCACCTCTGTTTTCGATATTAAAAGAGCTCTACTTAAAAACAAAACAAGTTACAGTTACCATGATATGTAACTAATAAAGTCGGCATGTTCTTCCATTTTACACACAGTAGAAACCAGTCCATTATATATATATATATATATATATATATATATATATATATAAGCAACAACGAGAAATAAAAGTAATTTATCGCATGTTATCACACAGGAAAATGGGTAGGGAAACGAAAATAGGGGTGCCGTGTCACGATCAGATAAACCATAACATATTTACTAGGGTACTGTACTATTCTGCAGAGTGGCTAATAATCTACTACTTTCTTAGCCAATGTAATGTTCACGGTAGAGTTAATTTATCACTCGAAAAGCTTCCTGAGGAGCACGCACACATTTCACCGATCAATTACGCTGGTTGAGCAGAGGAGGAATAAACGTATGGTGTATGCAGCATGTGAATAATTTGACAGCGATGCCATCTGTCAAACCAGTACAACACACGTACGTTTTAAGTGTCATCGTAAGTCTGCATGTAAAGACCGCCAGGGCAGACAAAACGGTACCAAAAGACGAAGAAAAAAGCCTCTTTTTAAGAAATTGGTTCTAATTCAATACTCCAGGGTCTTTTTTCCTCTTTCTTTTCCTTCCTTTGTTCTAATTCAATACCTGCTGCGAGAAAATGTCCCCTTTACCAACGGAAGGACGACCTCAAGTTAATTAATTGATACGTCATAAATCGATTACCTTGCTAAGAACCCCCGCGTGCTACTCTATTGGAAGCTGAAAATAGCCGCCGCTCCATACACACACACCAACCCCCTTACGTTAGTACGTAAACGTAGAACTGGTTCTTCATCCTGAAAACTCCGCAACCCTGCCTACCTCGGAGATAATGTGGTCACGGCAAAATAGGTGTTAAAGCCATTTGGCGCACAAACTTTATTGCAGCAGTTTAGTGTGAAAGTACCCCCTGCCCCGCCGCATTCTCCTTTCACTTTCTCTTCTCCCCTTCCTCCTCTATACCATGTAACCCTTCTTTGTTGGTGACTCCCGCTGGCATTTATCACAGTAATCTAAATGTCTTTCCTTGGTTTTGGTCTGTACTTTGAAAAATGTGCGCGCAAACTCTCACAACATTGCATTGCGTTTCGTTGTTATGTGCCACACTGAAATTAAAGGGTTCAGTTTGTCTCTCAGTTGTCTATTTACTCTAAACCAACACAAAGCGTTTCTGCCTTCTCCCTGCCCCCCCCCTTTCTCTACAGATAATAATAGAAAACGCTACTAAATAACAAATTGTACAAAAAGACATTTAAACTGGTACGAAAAACGAAGAAAATTAAAGCGCAGAATAACAAGAAGTTTTGCGTAATACATACGTACACCACATACGAGAATTTCAAACAGCCTTGACGAATTTAATGCTGGTACCAGACAATATATTACGCTGGACTTACATTCCCTAGAACTGTGTTAAGCTGAAGTGTGTTTGCACGAAATGTGGACTCTGTTTCTCTCAATTTATTTTGTACGACCATTTTTAAGGTTTATATAAAGAAGGGCCCGTAAAGAAGAAAGATGGCAGCCAGTTTCATCTTATCTGTATAACGTAATTTTTCTGGAGCTAAAATATTAACAATAATTCAAAGAATTACGGAAATAAAATCTACCTAGAGATAAACTGAATCAACAATGAAAGGATGCTGTGTGCAAGTTTTATTTATTTTGTTTCAGTCCTGTACGGAACACTTGAATATTGGATAAGTATCTTACTTCAGATGGAAATATAGATGCAGAAACGAAAATGTCAATGCAACTTTAATTTTCATGAGTTGTGTATTAGACCCTACCTTGCAATGGTGTACACAGAATTTCATTCAGGGTGTCAAGCTCCCGAGTTCATATCTTTTCACGATTTCTAAATATACCCTATATATATGCGAGTGAAAATTTCAATTCTCGTATGTTGTGCTTATGCCAGGAGCTAAAACACACTTTCTACCGCAAAAGTATTGTAGACAATCCAGACGCCTAACCAACACTAACATGCCATTCAGCAAACAATCGATATTTTAAAAGTAAAATTTAAACCATCAAGAAAAAGGACCGTTTTCCCATTGCATAATGAAAGGAGTTTAAACTCTGGCCGTGATACGAAACGTTTTACGATAACATTTAATAGCCCATAATTACATTTCTTGAAAAGAACAGTTCACGGAAAACTTGAAGATAAGAACCTCTTCACAAAACGTGTTTTTATCAGAGGAACAGCCTGGCTTGTCAAATGCATTTACTAACAAAAAGGAGATTCAAAATGTCTGTGCTTGGATCTACACATTGGGATAGTCAAAGATATTCTTCATAATCTTGTAACGAGTACTTCTTGCAGCTATTTTTCCTCGTTCCTTTGATTACTTGTATTCAAAATATTATATTATATTATATTATATTATATTATATATATATATATATATATATATATATATATATAATGCAGGGGTTTCAAAACAACACCGACGACGTTTGGGAGGTGATTCCTGACACCAAAATAAGACACAAAGTATATAAACCAACCTGGGTATAAACCAACAAATGCTTCCTTTCGGAGTTATAAGCTGCCGAAAACATGATAAAAATGAATTTTTAAAGGTCCATAACCCCTCACACAACAATTTTTAAAGAAGTTTGGCTATAGGCATATAATTTGAAGTACTCATCAAACTAACTCTATAAAAATTGTTGCGGAAGTACCGCAGGATTCTGAAACATGGATTTTTGGATAGGACACATACTAGTTCCTAAGTGAAGTCTTGACCCGACTACAGTGGGTCCCATAGTTTTGGAACTATGGGCCTTTTAAGTTCATTTTTTCATGGGCCTACTGATAAACGTGGAATCAGAACTACATGAGCTTCCTCTGGGAATCAAACTCGGGTCTTCCACGCCAATTAGGCTAAGGAGACAGATGATTAATGCAAGGGAATGATATGGAATAGCTAATTACTGGAAGGAGAATGTGGGAAGCAAAGGAAGAATCTCCAGAAAGCCCACGAACACGATGTTATCCATCTTAAATCTGCGAGGCTGGATATCGAACCAGTGACTCTTCGTACCAGAGATGAGTACTCTACCATTGAGCCACAGTGACATTTTTCTATTATTTTCATGACATTATTTTGTTACTTTTTTTTTAGTAAGTATAATACCTACAGTACAGTACCTAGGTACAGTACAAGTGCTTAATTGCATTAATTAATGCATCAACGTATTTCTCATAACATTTACTCAGATCAACTATGTTAGAGGTGTCAAAACTAAATTAACCAAATTATTTCATTATACCTAGCGAAATGTATCGTATGACATCATATGTAATGAACTTAGCATGCGTTTTCATTTTTTTTTTTAAAGAATAAAAACGCATCAAAGAAGATCATTCGTTTACAAAACGACTCTCCCTTAGGTTTTACTATACGTAATAATGATATTACATTTTAGTTCTAATCCTCAGATGAACTTATATATTTACACTTTACAGCGTTCTGCGTTTAGAGAACCGAGGAGAAAAAAAAAAACTTAGGTGATTGATGCTTGGATGACTTGGAGACATTCGTCACTGTCAGTCTCCATCTGGAACCTCCGCTGCACACGTCACATCAAATTGGAGTGCGTGTTAAGGGGGACGGGGCATACAAAGTACCGAAATCAACAAGCGAGGTTTTAGAAACTCTCAGGGCAAAACTCTGTTGTCGCACATGTAAGTTTAAAAATGGATTACAATCGGCAGTTATAGGTATTAAATAAGAATGTTGCATCTGATCTCACTGTAATGCATAAGAAGAGCTTCCCTGTCACAAATCGTTACACAGGTGTTCCAAAACGCTTCAATCTTAGTAAGTTTCTTCACTTTCACTTCTTTTCTGGTAAATGAAGATAGTTCTAAAGATGAACGCACTAAAGCCATTCTGTTAGTTGAACACAAGAACCAAGGACACCTGTGTGTTACGAGTAACGGAGGTCATTTCGAACATACTCCATAATATTCCTTATAGCATAATAGTTCTTAAGGTGAATACCTGCAGTTACCAGGAAATCTGTCCAAATTAGCAGGATGCCCAAATAAGAATATTTTAATGGTAGAAAATCATGTATTGTTTGATTTGATTTTGAGTTTAGCGTTCCTTTCAATAGCGATGCTATATGACGTGGACCTACTGATTAACGTTGAAACAGAATCATATGAGCTTCCGCCGGGAATTGAACCCGTGTCTCCCATGACCAAACCGCGTATGCAAATCCGCTTGGTCATGAGGAGTTCAAAATTCATATCGAAAATACTACAGTATCCCATCAGCCGCTGAATTTCGGAGGCTTAAACTTGCATATGAACTCCTCATTAAAAGCAAGTTGAAACATGCTCCCGAGTTTTCGAAAATTCTGCTCTGAGGAGGGCAAGGAAATAATTTCTGTAATATTTTAATTTTGCATTTGTAAAATGTTGAAAAGGGCTGAACTGTTTAAAGTAAATTTTCGAAGACAGTTATACTTGGGTTTAATTGTTTTTATCATCTTTTAACTTTAATTGAAATGCGTGTCCGAAGAGATTTATTTATTTATTTTTAATCTCAAAGAATAACGTCTACGCCATTTGAAATGAACTTCTGAACATAGTCAGCACCTGAGTGGAGTTTGATTTTTTTATTATCCTTTTTTCGATTCAGATAGGCATTCTAAGGAAAGTGGGGTTCAAATATCTACACATTTTAAATATTTTCCGTAAACTTATTCTTTCCGTGCATAGAACAGATAATATCAGTTAATTCGATTAGGAAAGCTCCTAAATTTCTTAAACCACACAGTCTTGGAAAATTAAAATACTTACATCCATGCAAAGGGATTACTATATTAATTGGTATGGTTAGATACACAAACAAGGTATTCATATTTGATGATAGTGTGTAGCATTAGCAGAAGCAACAGAAACGCAATTTGCTATTCGTCATTCTATATATTTAGTCTATGAATGAAATATTAATCACAATTAATGACTTTTGCTTGTACTGAAATTCTAGGTACCAGAATTATCTTAAGTGACGAGGGGAGGGGGTACGTCACTGCGCAGGGTCATTACTATAAGGCAATTCTTATTCAATATGTCACTGTAATGTTGTAAATTACATTGTAAAGTTGTAATAGTTCATTCAACAAACAAAATCAATCCTTCCCATATTTACCACAATCTTAAGAGTTTAGTGCGAGGTTACATCACGAAGTAATGTTTCCACGAGAAGAGAACGTTTTCGTCTCGTCCCGAAAACTATGTGAAAGTCGATACGAGAAATATATTCTTAAATTCGAGAAGACACGAGAAACATGACAATTCGTCTTGAAATTGAGTCTCGTGACAAACACTAGTTCACCCAGCTTTAGCTCTCAAAACACTGTTTTTAGACTTACATGATTCATAGTATAAAATTTATAAATTGATAAAGTGATTCTGTAAACATAATGAAGAACGGTTATCAAAGTTTAAAGATAAACAAATCATTACACAATATACTCCCAATAATAAATATATTTAAATGTTGTTATATCACACTTTTCATGAACCTCTTGTGACGCAAAGGGATTCTGATAACTTCTAGATAGGAAAAGTTCCTGGTTTAGTAGAGAGGTTACGGAAGGACATCTGTATATATTTGTATGTGATTAAGTAGAAGAGTAATTGTCTAGATCGAGACCAAGCTAGCAGTTTCTTCAACTAGCCACCTAGTTAGGGTGAGTCAGGTTTTAAATTGCATTTGTAATTTAAACGGAATTTCTCATTTTACGTACCACACTTATGCTTTATAGGTTAAAAAGGTGGATGATTAACGAAAAGAGAAAGGACAATGACAAAACAGATGGAATGAGAATGTGGGAGGAAATAGTAAAAACCCACAAAAACACGAACATGATTTTTCCCCACCACAAACTTGCGTCGTCGGGGATCGAACTAGACACCCTTTGCAGTATAAATGAGCACTCTACCACCAACTACCGGCATTCGTCATTTATAATATTTACCAGGTATGTTTGCCTAAAGTGTAATTAAGGAATCTACATAAATAAAGAATTATTAATTTACATAATGAAATTTGCACCTATTCATAATTTAATTTAACTCAAGATTGCAATTCTAGTATTTGCATGCTTCAAAAGCCACCCGAAATCTTCTACACTAACAAGTTTCATCTTTTTTTCTTCACTGTAGAAATTTTAAGCAAATGTCAGTACATGCTAACAGAAATGCCACTGAATGTGCACGCCTTTGTACAACATCCTGGTAAGTACTTAAGTAATAATGAATGTTAAATAACGTATGAGAACCATGCATGAGAAAGGTATATAATTCAGAGGCACGCGAAAGCACTTGACCATTTTGTTGCTAATTACTTGCTGCCTGAAGTGCACTCTTGCATATTCTAAATCACGTTACCAAGGAAAGTAAAATATGTACAGAAGGAGCAAAATAAATTTTAATCTCATGTGGTCATATTCTCTTTTGTAATTGTCAGGTATCGGATCGTAAAATAGAAGTGACTTATATAATTTGTACAATATTAAAACAAAGAAATAGATTTCATTTACGGTTAAACCCACACTGGGGTTCAAATTTGCGAAACTGTTCAACCTATAATAGGATGCTTTCCACCAAACCATCATATATAATGTTTCACAACCGTTGAAATCACATGTTCGACGAAGCAGGTAGGAGGCTTAGTTCTGTGTTCTGTATCCTAATATATATATTATATATTATATATATATATATATATATATATATATATATATATATATATATATATATATATATATATATATATATATATATACATATATATATATATATACAACGGCGGATTCAGGGGGGCTAAGGAGCTATAGCCCCCCCCTTGACGCTCAGGTTTACACTGGATAAAATGGGCTTCAATTCTGCTTTCCACTGGATAAGACGGCAAATTATGGTTTAGCCCCTCCCTTGATCATATCTTGGATCCGCCACTATATATATATATATATATATATATATATATATATATATATATATATATATATATATATAAATTTATCTTACTTAAGAGGCATCTGCGTGACAACAACCGGCTTATTATGCATACAAACATAGTTTATTTTAAAGTAAAACGAATGAGTTTATTAATTTTGCAACTCCCCACAGATAATTATTTATAACAAGCAAAGTCAGCCAGTACAGTTTGAGCTCTTCGAGCCGACCTCCAATGGCAGGCAAGAAGACGATTTAACCAATGAAGAAGACTAGAAAGCAATATCTGGAAGCTGAAGGAGATAGGAAGCAGTTCATTGTAAACTATCAAGAAAGATTTCAGACATCTAGTCCTGAGACATGATTTTTTTTAAAATTAAAAAATACGGAACATCTCTTTGAACAATATTCCCGGCAAAGTAGTCTAAAGGTTCCTTTGATGATGATGACGCAGTAGCTGAAAGACCGGAGTGGACAAAATTTATAAATCAAATCGGCTAAAATCGGTGCCCATGACTGGCGATTTAAATGCGAATAATTACATCAACAACTCCAAGAAAAATAATGTGTTAAAATAAACCAAAGGGACTTCTAGGTTTATAGTGGTTCAGCAGTTACAGAAATACGAATTAATTTTCTATAAAAACCCTAAAGAATTCCTAGCTTAGAATTCTTAAAAAATACTATATCACTATGAAATAGCAATAACTTTATTTCTTAATTTTGAAGAAAGAAAAAAAAATATCGAAAATATGTATTTCGCGTGATAGTGCGAGAATGTCTTCCACGCTGCATTTATTGTACTAGCCCAGTGTTTCTCAATTTGATAAAAGTTATTGGTACACTAAATGTATTTTAAAACTCTTACGGCATACTTAACAAAATTGTTTTTTTTTTTTCTTAATTATAGTTAATTCTTAGTTTCAATGTTGCAATTTTCTTCCCGCTCTGCAGTGGTTCCGTCGTAGCACATATCCCGTGGTACAACGTTCAAAATGCTTGTAAAACTTATGAAATGCATTGGTAGCCAGATGATTTGAGTTTACTCATTGGGTGGCGTATCCAACTTTATGTTACCTGTAGAGTTACCCAGGAGACGAGATGAGACGAGGCAAGAGTTCTTCTATGCAAACAGATGCTCTTTCCGAATTTTTTTCGAGACCAGATAGTTTCAAATCTTGTCTCATACGGAAGTCTACTTACATCTGACACTTTTATTCAAATAGTTCTTTTATTCAATTACAACGATCTGACCTCACTTGGACTCAACGACACCAATGACAGGTGTGCTACAGTATTTCGTTATTTTGACATCCTTTCTTGAATACCTTATTTTACTGTAACAATTACGCCCCATCTCTAAAATGCACACAGCAACCGAAGTGTGATGATCATCTTGGCATGTACACAGTTACATGAAACATCTTCACTTCGCATCTTTTGCACGTGACAGTAGACTAAATCTCAAGTCTGCCTGCATGGAGTTAGTGTGCGAGTGTTGGAAACGTTGCACACCCAGTGAACACACAAAGATATATAACTTTAAAAAAAATAATAAAAACTTACATTAACACAAAAGATACGAACCAACCACCCGACCAGTATGGATGCTGGAGGACTGTTTTAGACAGTTGCTTACTAAAAGCATCCTTTAACTGTCAACTGAAAGTACAACGCTTATATTAGGAATGTTCTCAACTGGAAAATCGAGATGCTTGCCTTATGCTACTAGGGTTAAGAGCGAAAGTTAGAACATCGTTAAAACATTTCATATCCTTAACAGCAGGCTGCAATGCGTACAATTATACACAGTGACATGCAATGTGCGAAGCTCTTATATTTTATATCTTTTCAGACAATAACCGTGTGATGTAATTTAAACGACAAAATTACGTAATTGTCTCATTACAATTAAAAGAGAGAGAGAGAATTTTGAATTACTGTTATATCCTCAATGCAGACTGACCTCTGTAAAATACACACATCAACATTCATGTTATTTGCAGGCGCACATTGACAATGCAGTAACTGTTTTCATTATTGACTCAAACAAGCATCACTGTTTTCCTTCTCTCTCCCTCACACACACACAGTTGTTTCATGATCAATGTGAAATTTACGCTAAAACGTTTCTCGGTCCTCTTTTATAATTCCGGAAACATGTTTCTGTGCTGCCACAATTGTAACCAATTGCTGTTTGTTCACAGCGGCATAACCACAAGTGTCAAAATACATAATGCAAGGGTTCATAAAGGCACAACAACTAATTGCTCCGTCAACACCCTGTGATCACCGTCAATAGCATTTGAAAATTCAAGTGGAAAATTTCCTTTGCTGTAAATCAATCGTCCATTCAAGTTTTCCGTTGACTGACAGCTTTTCTGATTGATTGTGGCATATTCAAATCACACAAGCATTCTAGCTCTCTCTCTCTTGCCAACTCAAATACGTTTTACTTCTGAGGTAGTTTGCTGACAGTAAACGGACCGTTCTTTCCACTATTCTTGGCTGTTTCTTCGATACCAATCTTCTCTCCACGTTCTTTTATTATTATTTTTATGACGCGAAAACTATTTTCATGTTACTCCTTTATAGCTTTTTTTTCTTTTCCTGGGCTTGCTTTCTTTTTTTTTCAACATCACTTCTGTTGTACAAGTCTTCTGGAAGAAAATACCACAGCATCTGACTCTAAGGCAGCCTCGGATCAAACTGACAACCTTCATACTTTCTCAAGGTAATCGAACGATAAACATGGAAACTTTTATAAAAGAAAGACACTGTCTCCCTTTTGCGATGACACTAAGTTGTTAGCAAACGCATAAAACAAGTGCGTACAGACTACATATTGCTATGAACCTGTTTCATATTGTTAATAATAATAATACTAGTAAAAAACAGCTATATTGCAATACTGACTTTTCTAGATACTATTAATCGCTCTTTACGGATCTACTTTCTTGACTGTAAAATGTTACAAAGGACATATATCGGAGAAATACGTATTAAATATTACACAGACTATTATATCTAAGAAATATTAGCTTTATATCTGAGGAATATAAAATGTTACAAAGAAATTTGTATCAGAGGAAAATAAGATGTTACAAAACGTCTTATTATATAGGTAGAATATTTGGAGTTACGAAGAATCAGAGGAATATTTGATGTTACAAAAAATCTTATTCAGAGAAATATGTATAAAACTAACTTATAGACCCTATCGGTGGAATATCAAAGGTTACAAAAAGCTTTATATCATAGGAATATTAGCTCGTGTATAAAATATATATATATATATATGTTTAACGTCCCACGCCTAAGCTTCGAGGCTAAGAAGACGACAATGATGAAAATGAACGAAAAATTGAAATGAAGAAAGTGCGAGGAAAAGAAAGAACACCGAGTACCCTCACCACAAAACCCATTTCGTGCGAGCTGGCATCGAATCAGAGACCCAAGATACCAGAGGTGAGAAATATACCATTGAGCCACTGCAGCTCCCAAGTAAATATCTGTGCAATGTAGACTTTACTAGTCAGTTCTGATGTTAAGAAATACTGAAAATTATAATTAATAACCGTGTTTGTTAGGCAATAGGATAGAACCTGTTTTATGGTTGAACAACAATCAATCCACTAGAAAACACTTGGAAGGAGCGGCAGTACTTCTGGTGTGAAGAGTCTGTGGTTCGATCTCAGGCCGCATGAATTTATTAGACATCACCATCCTCGTGACTCATTCTAGCGATCTACCGATTTACTTGCCCATATTTTAGTACTAACGCTTTCAGCATCGTTTAGCATTAATTCCCTCCCTTACTTAAGTCAACGTAGCCCAAATTCACGATATTAAACCAAAGGTATCAATTGATTTAATTCCGATATATTGCGTATTATCGGAAATTTTGGGATAATTTTTAAAAAATACTGGAAAAGGAAACAGATTAGGACAGTCATTTTCAAATGATGTGTCGAAAGAAAGCAGTAACACTGAAACTAATGATGCTGATTCCCATTATATCTCTGGTGCGAGTGGTTTTTGGTTCGATCCCAAGCCAAGTGTGTCTTTGCAGGCCGTATCCAGGGGGGGTCTAGGGGAGGCCCTAAATTTTTACTAGCCCCCTCTAAAATTTTCACGATAGGTTGCAAATGAACTATAATATGGGATGAACTAATATTTTTGGATTGGACCCCCCCCTAACTTCCACCGGGCCTCCCTACATTTTCGGGCTGGCTACGGGCCTGTGTCTTTGGTCACTTAACATAAGGGCACAACCATTGGACGCAGAACTAGAAACTTTATTTCATTCACATTTTATATTTCAATTGCGGAATAATTATTTTAATAGCATTTTTTTCGTACACTGTAAAGTTCCTTTATAATACAAAAATGTAATTATTTGGCATTAGCTATGAAAAACAAACGATACATTTTCATATGTGTACCTTAGGATTTTAAATTACATAGTGTGCCAGAAACCAGGAAAAAAAAAAGAAAAAAACACTGGGTTAGGTCATTATTTGAGGAGAAGAGCTGCCCACGAAACATGAAATAAGGCTGTCTCGTCTGAAAGAGCTGTCATGAAACCGATATTTCGTCTCGGAAAATATAACTCTCGGCTGGAAGAGCTCTATCTTATCACAAAAATGGTCTAGTATCGCAAATATTACCTCCCTTTAAGCTTCACCCTAAGTAAATAAATATGCTGCACTTTTTAATTGTTCCAGTATACGCCTGCACTACGAAAAAAAAAAAAGGAATATAATATTCTCCAGATGTGGGCGCTTAATGTTGGGAAATTCCAGCCAGATGCGAAAATAATTGTCAAGTACTTTTTACCCATCTCTTTTTAATTATCCCGCTGTAACGAATTTTCCTCCGGCCACAAACAGATGGGACACTCTGAAATAAGCAAAACTGTCCCTAACTGGTCTTATTTTCAGTTAGGATCCAAAAGCATTTTGTGAATGGCCCATGTTATTGTTCTTGCATTTGCCTTGCCCTCATTAACGTCTAACTTCTACTAGTAGAAATATAAATAAATGTTACTGAATTGTTCCTTAACATGGTTACAGTATCTCAGATTAGATGAAATTAAAGTTGAAAATAAAGTATTCACCAACACAATACAATTAAAGCAACTTAAATTGCAACAACACATTTTCCATTCAACCAATTACTATCTACATTTTACAATTGTTTCACTTTGTATAGTCAGTTATTTGATGAACTGCCTTAGTTTCAAAGCGTTTAACAAACATTGTTAGAGTCATCAAATGTAGGATGCTAAAGTGGGCAGGTCATGTAGCCAGAATTGGAAGGAAGTACGAATGCTTTCGAAATTTTAACTGGAAATCCAATCGAAAAACGACCATTAGGAAGACCTAGGCGCAGACGGGAGAATAATACTAAGATGGTTTTCGCAGAAATAGGAACACAAAGGAAAAAAACTGGATCCAGTCGGTTAAGGACAGAAGTCAATAGAGACTTTTTGTGAACACGGCATTAAACCTCCGGGTTCCATGGGTCATAGAGTTAATTAGTTAGTATTAGTTTCAAAAGGTTTCTACTATCACTATTATAAACTATTTTCAAATATACAACTACCAAAAAGATTTACTAAAAGAACGAAGAATAAATAGTCTTTCTACAACCCAGCACATGAATAAAGAATGCGAAATCTTTAAAAAGATATAGGTGCTCATCTCTTTTAAGATACAATTATACTTAGAATATTTTTTTCTAATGTAGTATTTCTGGTGGACAACATCATGTGTGTGAGTTTTCTCGGCGTTCTCCCGTTCCTCCCGCATTATTATTCCACCAATTCGTTCATAAACATCCACGTAACCTGTATCCCTTATCCTACACAGCATAAGTGTGGAACGTAAAAACTAAAAGATTTTATTTATATCTTCCATTATTTAAAACAGACGTCTTCGTACCTAGGTATAGATACAAATCTCATTTGTATCTCCCATTATGTAAAACATGGGGAAACTTATAAATACAAATCCGTAAACATTTACATCTTTTATTATTTAAAACAATCTTAAATTACTAAAAATTACAGGACAGGGAGAGTTGTCCTGTACACTAATTCCTTACACCTCTTCATTTTTTAACTATGTATACAAAGATTCCACTATCTGTTAGTTATGTTAGTATCATCTGCAGAAACTAATTATTATGGAACCATTCTGGCAATTAATGTATTCATCCAATGCCAATATGCTTACGTAACTGTAATGGATATCTGAAAGTTTTGTTTATATATATATATATATATATATATATACTTATAATCAAACAAAGTCGTCAATTTAGATTTTTAATTAACTAAGCTTCATACATTTTGCTTTCATTGATTATGTATGATAAGTGTTTACTGTTGCTTCACGGTTCTTGGATAAACCTCTTATTATAATTTCTTGATGTCATGTTTGGTAGACCATAGTTCCTGTATGGGAGTATATAATCTATCGAAAATGCTTTCAAAACGGACTGAACAAAAGTAAATTCAAATTAATTTCTCACTCACTGACTGAGAATACGCTACTAAGTGATATACACGTGGTTTGATGTTCCAGGATTGAATTTGAGAATCAATTAACAAGCCAGTTTGTACGTAGGGATAGGCTATATCAAATACTGATGCCTAATGTAGTATCAATTACCCACTCCTATATGAACTTAGATTGTATTTTAAAAAGTTCCAACTGTCCATTTTGCTAATACCTGATAATTTGTCCACTTAAGTATGGTTCCGATCTCCTTATTAAACTATTAGTTCACATCTTACATAACCTCGATTTAAAAAAAAAAAAAAAGAAACTTTGCTACAAGTAAAACTGGTTAGGTTAGTATTTATACTATACTATCAGATGGTCCTGGGTTCAAAGTCAGTAGCCGCCATTTTGACTGAATTCTTCCAGTTTCCCTTAGTTGCATCGAGAAAATACTGGGATAATACCTTTAAATGTATATCTCGGACGACTTTCTATCACTTCATTTCGATTTTTTCCTTATTTTTTTAAAGTAGTTGATTTAAACCAAAATTCCTTTATATATTTACCCTGGCTGTCCGTGTGCCCGACCGTCTGGGAGACAAAATATCTCAGAAACTACTTGAGAAATCAACATCATTTAAACCGGAAGTGGCAGAAATAAACCATTTTCGGTTTCAACATTGATCTTTAGAGCAAAAAAGGTAATAGATCGCGAGATGGGAGTTTTCTGCAATCAATTAAACGCCCCAAGGGCGCCCATCAGGGGGGCTAGGTGGGACGCTCGTCCCCTAGAGGAAATTGTACTCCGGAATATCGAAAACCCAATAGAATTTTTAGAATAGTTACAGCAAAATTTGAAATTATATTTGAAAAGTCGATTTTTCTTGCCCCCTCTTGGCAACATGGGCGCCCTTGAAACGCCCCACGATAATATTTCATCTCCATTCTAACCTCTACTAAAATTGGAATTTCAATATTGACAAAATATCATAGGATACGAGTACAAACCAAACTTCTTTACGTGATGTACATGTGACAATGCTACTTCTTATTTTTATTTATCTATTTATTTACTGTTATAAAAGTTTCCAGTGTATGTGAATCACACAGACTGCATCTACAAACTGGGTTAACTGAACAATTGGCACAAACAAATAAAACTATATTTTTGGAACTAATAAACGTATCGTTCAAACCTATTTAACACTGTATATGATTAAATAATAGGTTTAGTCTACGAGAATTGTTCTTTTGACTTCTTCCAAAGCTTTTCTTTTGCAAATATTTGAACTAGTTGCTCAGAGGCTCGATTTATCATCACTGTACATGAGGTAAGGAATCAAGAAGGAAAATCAATACGCTTACTTGCGAAGACAGAGCTGATCCAGTTTTTATATACTACTCAGCGAACGTAGGTGAACGGTATTGAGATGGCTAAACTAATCTGTGTTGGGGTCCAGATCCGATCATCCCTATGTTTTTGTCTCGTAATTGGAAGGAATGCTTTAATATTCTTAATTGCTGCGTTCTCTCCCTCCCTGGTTTTCCTTCCGCAGTGTATTTTATCACATTGGATGACTAATTAAAAAAAACTTCATATTGATCATTGTTTATATTTTGAATGTTAAATGGCTTTCGCATCTGTCAGGAATTTTTACTAGTTGTATGCATTTAGAAAGCCAAAAACAATGTTAAAATTAGTATTGCCCAGGAGACGAAGAATGTTTTGTCTCGTCTCGTAAACGAGGTGAGTCGAGACGAGAAGCACATTTTTTTAAAAAAATTCGAGAAGAGATAAGAATTTTTACTAGTCTCGAGGGGAAGTTTTCCTGAAAAAAGTCAATGGCACTACATATCATATGAGTTTAACCACTCATACGATCTCAATAAAATTTGGCATGATTTTCCATCTTGACCTGCCATATAATAGTGTGAAATATTATGGCAAGAAGGTATGTTTCCGAATTATGGGTCACCAAATTTAGAGTTAAATTTTCGCAAGTAAAAAAAAAAAAATCTACCGAACTCTTCCGATGTAGGACCCTGGCATGGTGCTATACTTTGACCTGTTTTCTGTCCTTGAGTAATAGGCTATTAAATGTAACCTGTGCAGTGACAGCTCAGTGAAATTTTCGCAAAACAATTTTCACAAAGACAGTTTTAAAAATCAATGAAGAAGATGTTTTTCACAGCAAGTGGAAAACTTGTACTTAACTTAAGTTTTTAGAAACCGAAGTATTGATTCTTTCACTCGTTCCTTCTGTTCTTTCGTAACGTAAATTAAGTCTGCACGACTTAACAGCACTGCTGTTTCTGGCGTTTATAAGAGACCTCGTAACCACATGCAAAATTTCCAAAAACCGAGAGAAAGCAAATGTCTCGCATGCACTGGGCTGAAATCAGCAAAAACATGTGCATCTGGTAGATAAATGCCGTGATATGTCCGATCCAGGTGCCCTGTTTAGCTACAACAGAAACGCTTTTTATTTGAATCTGCCTGCCCCACTTTTCTTTGCTTCTTGCAGATGGTCAAAATAGACTACCACAACCAATTCATACCAAGCATGATCACAAACAAAAGTGACAAGAGGATTCATTTCAACATCTTGTTTGTTAAACACAAAGCTTTAAAGTATCCTTACAATCGCTGCTATCTTTGTCTACTTTTAATCATTCAGATCTTTCAATGCTGTTTTTGTTGAATTAACTTTGCTCACTAAAAGTGATTGGTTGGAACATATGTTTCTGTTTCTTCTTTTGGTTAGAATAACTAAATAAATAAATAAATAAGACTACAGGACACAAAGGACATAAGTGTACACGTTTGATAACGCCATTAGTTCGTCTATTCCCAACTTTTCTTTCCAATCCAAAGTTACCTTCCATTTTAATTTCCAGTTGCTCCTCATCAACTGCCTCATGACGCTAAATCAATATCAAAAATATTTTTTCATCCCTCTCCCCCCCCCCAAATTAAATCCAGGACTACGCAGACCAAAGGACGAGTCATATCCAATTCATTCCAGGTTCCATCAAATATCTGGAAACTTTACTTAAGTATAGAATAATACGCGTGTCTGTTTTTAGATTTTCGTATATGAGAACCTAGACCCATCAAGTCTTGAAGGCAGATAGTTTTTTACCAAATCTAACCGTGTATGGAGTGAAGATATTCGACTCGAGGAGATTGGCGAGGGGGAGGGGTTCAAAATATATGCACTTTTGATGGCTTTTTTTTTTTTTTTTTGGAAATTCGGAAAATTTACTTTCTGGAATAGGAAATTTCACTTTCCGAAATCTGGAATTTTTCCGCTTTTATTTTTCGGGTCCCGGAAAGTAAAAATTCTGGAATTGGCCATCCTTATTATTGGGGATGCACGAGACAAGATTTGTGGGTGTCTCGTCTCGAAAATGTGCTGTGCAAGTGATGTCTCGACTCGAATTTTGTCAGGAAAATCCTGTCTCGACTCGTCTCGTGCGCATCCCTACTTATTATGCACGTTTCTAAGAAGACCCTGCAAGTATGTAACCAACATTACATTTTGTTATGTGGGTTTATTCACAGAAAGGGATACGATTGATCATTCATAGCACAAGTTTAGTAGAATAGAATTACTGATTTGTGACACTCCTAATGACATTTAAGCATAAGTTTAGGCAAGAAGGTGCATGTCACCTGGCCAAGGAATTGACAGGAGTAACGCTGAAGGCATTGCTCATTTCTTTATTTTCAACAGGGGCGACAACACTGAAGGCGTTTCCAGGGCAATGCAACAGGCGTTGCTCTTCATTACTTATTTCACGGCGTTGCTTCAGGTAATAGCTAGTGAGAAGCAGTTATCTGCAAACAATTAACGTCCCAAGAATATATTCCATCTCCATTACTACCAAGAATATATTCCAGTCTACTAAAATCAGAAATGGTAATAAACTACTACCACTTCTGGTTTCAGTATTAAGAAAATATCACGCCATAAAAACCAAGCTCCTTCTCGTTGTGTACATGTGGCGTTGCTATTGGTTATAAATCTGTCATTTGAATAGGAAACAATTTCAGGAAGTAAAGGAAAACTTCCGCTGAGTAACTCCATTTTAAAAAATGGGAAGAAAGACATCAAGGTTAAATTCACTTTCCATCTATTGAACTTTTTATAGCAGCCAGGCTTCTACATTTACTAATTTCTTGTTTTCTTCAAGCATATCAGCTATGACACAGATAATACACATGCCCACACTACTGGTCTAGTGGCTAACGCGTGCGCCTTTGGTACTTGTTCTTCCAGGTTCGATTCCCGGTAAGAGCGTTAAATATGAACAGTGCGGCGGTTCGGATTCCCACCTTAAACTCTAGGTATACATTTCGTATACCCTTTGTCTTGGAATGGACGTTAAAATTCAAGAACCAAGCAAGATAGTACACATTGTAGTGTATACAGTTCCTATTTATTTATTTATTAATAAACTTGCACTACAACATTTACGACAGAGTTTACTTACTGTATGATAAGAAATGCAGTACCGTATATTAAAATTTCTGGTATGCCTTACATAACGCGAAGCCAGGTTAAAACTCTTTCAAGGATTCTAGTTTGTTTTGAATCTGTATTTATATCTTTAAAGCTATTGAATCAGTGTCATATGAATAAGGGAAGTCTGCAAAAACGTCCCACACAATAAGGAGTGTCCATCTTTTTAATGGAATGAAAGCAGTCGAAGTATGACAACCACGCAATTCCTTTGGCTCCTGTTGCTAACAAGACTGAACGAAAAGGTCACCACAACAGCTCTTGTACAGTACAAAGGTTTAATTAAAAACAACCAACCAAAGAAAGCGTTAATATACGTTCCTACTCGAATGCCCACAGTTTCTTACGAGCACAATTACGTACATACATGCAATGTCGTGAGCCATAGACATTTGTATTGAAGAAAAATGTATTGAAGAAGTAAATTATTCTAATGTAAAGATAAAAGATGTTTCTTGAAGCACTTGCCCATTGACTTTACTCATTACAACTGGAATGCAGAAGAAGGATTGCCTCTAAAGAGGGTATAATTGGTTGACGCCAGTAATTAGATATTTACTAATTTAATACAACGTTTTACAAAGGATGTTTAGCACTATACAAGTACAATTTTAGGGTCTTTGAACTCCAATAAGACACAAACTACTTTATTATTATATAAAACAGGTATTCTGTCCAATTATAATGTTGAATATATCTAAGAACATTGCAACATGCTTTTGCACTCCACTCCCCCAAAATATTCCACATGTGTTGTTTAATTTTAGGAAATGTAATTTTCTTCTTCTTTTCGGTGGGTAATATTCGTGAAACGTGCCGACCCTTTGAAATTTTCAACGAAGTTTAGAAGTTCGTTACTGAATTCTCTATGTTTGTGTGCCTGTTATTGGCGAATTTTTCCCTCCATTCGATGAAACATCAAAAACTATCTGTAAGAAGAGATGGAATTTTTCACGTCACTCTTACTGTTCCGAGATATTGGCCAAAAAGTTCCGATTTCGGGAGATTTAAGGAGCAATATCTCGAGATCTGTAAGTCATATAGACAATATAATATATTGGTGTTGATCAATACCTAAGAGGACGGTGAATATTTTGGTACCAAATAGTAACCGGTAGCCACTGGTCAATTGGCCACTGTTCCCCAGAAATTAGTCAAAAAAGTTCGGATTTCGGAAGATTTAAGGAGTCATATCTCGGGAACTGTAAGTCATAGAGAGATTATTTTTTGCAATTTTTTTGCAATTTTAATCCCTCCATTTTGAGCATTTTGAGCAGAGATTATTTTGAGCATAATGAAGTATATAGAACAATTGGTATAAAGCGTGTAGAAGTTAATAAGAAAAATTAATTCTTTTAAAGTTTGTTTTCAACTGGTTTAATTTGATTTGTTACACTTAATCTCTCCATATAAAAGAAGTCTTCCTGAGTGAGTGAGTGACTATCTAACCAACGTCCCGGCCAAACCGCTTGAACTAGAAACTTGAAATTTAAGACAAGGCATGGTTTGTGTCGTAAGGTACCACTAAGGAAGGAGTTTTGGAAATTCGACGGCCATATGATTGCTCAGTAGTAATAAATCACGTAGTAAGAAATGGTAACTATTGTATTATACTTTCAAGAAGATTTATCAGCCATTTATATATTGTTTATTTAATCACTTTTATTCCAATGATAGTTTCATTGACTCTACATTTAACATAGTTCCAATGATTCCTGGTTCGATCCTACGCCATCAGGTGGACAACGTCGTGTCTGTGAGTTTTCTCAAGCTTCTCCCATTTCCTCCTACATTTTCATTCCATTAATTCTCTCGAAGCATTTACTTTCATTAATTATCCGTCTGCTTTCGCCTAAAGAGCATAATCGCGGGAAGTTTAAATAAAGTATTCGTTTATTTTTCCACAGCTAGCATCATCCGAGGGCACACATGTAAATCTATCTATCTATTTAGACCTGTATACTTATAATGCAAAACCTTATAGGCGTATCATACTGCCCGGGATGTCCATATACACCTATATCTTACTAGAGTGCCATATTAGCGGATCATATTATATATACTAGTAATATTAATAACATTAATGTTATTATTAATGTTCATTGATAAACTGATATTATTGTTGTTGTTACTGTTCCATTGTTAATGGTCTGAGTTCGCTTCATTCAATTATTATGAGATGAAATGGCAGACACAAGTTCGTCTTCTGCTGAAGAGGTTAGTCTAGTCACGAGTGTGTGGGTTTATGAACGTCTTCAAACAGGAGAGACAATTACCATCATGCAACACTAATCACAAAAATACTTCTAAGTATAACACTAGTAAGGTACTGGTGTATACGGACTTTTCGGACATACTGTACAATGCGAGCTCTTGCCTTCGAAAAGTATTTGAAACAGCTACTCTTTAATCCTGTTTAGTCATTGCAGCATGCAAAAAAATAAACATTGGCATTTATTTCCATGCAATCCAGTTCAAGCTATACAGCAATGAGAAAACACGTCAACTTCAATAGATAGGTTTATGAAACACGGCAGGATATTAACGTTAACAGATGCCAACTGAGCACTGTTTGTTCTGGAACTCTTGGCTGACAATTTAGATGTTGATTGATCTCCTGTCAATGTATGATTGCCCTGTCACAAAGCGTCATTCGCCAAGTGGCCAACGATAAAGGTATCGGAATTTCCTATCATAGTATCACCAGCACTAAATTTGACATACTTTTCTATGCTAAATATATAGCTTATCGTGTGATAGGCTTCCGATACACCTTTCTTATATTCACATACTTTTGCCTCGTCCCTTCCTTCTAGGCTCAAAAAATGAATAAATGAATAAAATTATTAGTAGAGATGGGATGTTTGGTGCTTCACCAAATCACAGAATTTGGTTGGAAGTTGCTGAAACAATGTTTTCAAAGTTAGCATATGACTTTTAAACTTCCAAATTCGAAATTTATGTCCACCAAAAAGAACCTTCTTCACACAATCAAGAAATTCTCACCAAATTTAAGTTGCAACTCTTTATCCGCATATATTGTACCGAAGTATGCCTTCCCGCCAGTATTAACGTTAACGTATTGAGCCCTTACATTATATTCGACAATAAACGTAATTTTGTTTAAAATATGTCACAACATGCTAGAAAAGATATCGAAACGTAAGCTCAGGAAGGCATGAGATGGAGACCGCGGACCAGGGTTGGCAAAAACCAGGGTTTTTATTGAAAAAACAAAAAAAAACGTTTTTTTTTTTTGGGTTTAAACCAGGTTTATTTGGTTTAAATAATTTGCGCTATATATTCATATTATATATGGACAGAAATAAGTTTGTTTCGCCTTGATATTATTATGCAACAGCCGGGTTATGCTGGAAGGGATCACATAAGCTTAAAGTGGAATAAAAATTGCTTCTCGAGTTACATCCGAGAGAAATTGTCCTCCATTTGAACTCGGAACCAGGACTAATTAGCCACAAATGCGATACGTCTGCCGACTCACTCACGAAGGAATCCTGATAAAAATACGTTGTACAGATCTTTACATGCTTCTTAATGTAACTGTCAAGAGTCATTTCAGAAGGACAAAAAGATAAACAGTTGCACAAGTGAAACCATGATACAGAATTACATATGGACAATTTCAAAGTACTACGGAGTACAGAAGAACTAATTTAGTTCAAGTTAGTTAACAACGACTTTTATTGGTCCAAATTAAAGAAATACAACGACTTAATTTGCATATCAGTAAGAAAAGTGAATAAAGATACGAATTATTTGAGTCCACTTCGGCTCAATACATAAATAGATACCAAAGATACTTCTCATTTCACTAAATGCCTCTCGTGGGGTCTGTATAAAACCCCTCCACACACACACAGAAAAGTACGGCATTTCGATGTATTTTATCAATAGTAAACATTGAAACGAAACAATATTTATAATTTTTCTTTGATTGCAATTACATAACAATAATAACAACTACAAAAAAATCACAAAACAAACATTTATAAACTTATATAAAAAAGTTGCTTTTGTAGTATAATCTTTTTGAGTAATGACTGGGGAATTTAGGTCTGAATATAATACGAATAATATACGGGAGTGAAACGTGATAACCCACAAATGTGTGTTTATCAAGATTTTACAAACACTTACACTTTTACGAACATTTTTCTTTTCTTTTTTTTTTTTTTTGGTTTAAACCAGTTTTTTTTTTTTTTTTTTTGAAAAAAACAGCTGGTTTAAACTTTGGTTTAAACCATGGTTTAAACCACCTTGGTTTAAACCAGCCAACCCTGCCGCGGACAATACAAAAATTAACTGAAATTAAGAAATCTGGCTACTCCCAACTAAAGTTTGTAAAGTTAACTAATTATCTTTGAATAAAATAAAAGCGCTTCGAATAACGTTAGAACAAGTTCTCATGCTCCTTCTTGCAATATAAAATACTACTGGCAAACCGAGAGTCTGATATTTTCCAACACAGGGATGATAAACGTTATATTCAAATCATTTCTATTTCACTCTTTCACGCATTGAAATGTAAACAAATAAAAGGTCAAATTGTGATATTCATTTACATTTTCTTCCACGTTCAATTAAATGATTTTTTTTTAAAGTGATCAACTATCTACACTTCTAGAATTTGGTACAAAAATATTAAAATTGTATTTGCAATGTAGTATAATTATTATACGTCCGCCACTCTTACTTCTGGCCTGGCCGAACCTCTTTTGCTTACTCTCGCTAACCTGAAAGCACGTGGAGTTAATGCTGTGTTGCAACTTAGCGCTTATTTTTAAACTCCTCACGGCTTTTGTTTATTGGGGGTGACGTGGCAACAGCCGAGCGCTTTCAAGAACATGACGTCATCACCAGCCAATGACAAGCATGTTGTCTCTGGTTTAGAGACGGTAGTGGAACGTGATTGGAGGAGGGTTCATACAGCAACGCGACTATGTGGTGTTTTATTTATTTTACCTTTCCACTTTCTATTTACCACAAATCCTAGCTCTAATTGCTATTAAAAGCTTCACGATAAAAATAAAATGTGTTGCATAAAGTATAGACCTGGATGGCATAATACCTATTCTTAAATTCTATAATTCCCCGAAATAGCTATTAAGAAAGTCTATATTAAACGATCATTCATCAGTAATCACAGCTTCTGTAACAAATTCTAATTATTACGTGGCATTATTTGTCCTTTCACAATAATACTGATAACATTTTGCCACATTGTTTTCTCTTCGTTATTTCTGTCTATCCTATGAAGTACTAAATTTGAGATTAATATTTCTTTCCGTTCAAGACAGAGATAATATTTTTTCGAGAAACAAAGATTTATTTTCTATTTTGTCTAGATGACCAGAATACTTATGGGATGCATTCGTGCAATATATACTTAGAACATGGGAGATCCACGTACAGTAGTTTATCAGGCATTTTTTTTTTATTATCCAGTACAATAAATGAAGGCACTGTTTCTCATTTTCTCTGTCTCTCTCTCTCTCTCTTTCCACATTCACACCGTTATATATTCGCAGGACAAATGTATGCTGGAAGAACAGAGATGCACTTAAGCACATTTTTATGGCTACATAAGAGCTATCCGAGTGATTTATATTAAACGTAGCGTTTATTTGTTTTACAGTTGCGTCCTTAAATCTTCCGATGCTAGCTGCTACTGTACTCCGTAACAGAAATGTCTAAAAATTACCTGTTCCAAGTACGGCGAGGCTTGGCAAAATCCATACATATATATTAAAAAGCTTTAAAAAATAGAGCCAACGAAATTTACAACAGTGTATTTGCACAATGTGTGTATACCTGTTTTTCCTCCATAAACTGAACATATACGAGTGTTTTCGCGCTCAACTTGTTTGCTGTTTATATATCATATAGATATATCTTGGTCTTTTCTACAAAAATGAATTAACTTCCTTCGACAATATGGTTTTCTCCTATTATCTCCCTAGTTTTATTCACTCCTACAATATCTGTCTTTAACAGTGTTGAAATATGTATTCTAATTTTTGGATATTCCACAAATGATGATGCACGATCCAGAAGCACAGGATGATACATGCTCAAGAGACAGAAACCGTTCGGTTACATTTATTTTTCTACGATTTTTTTTTAAAGAAGTCATTTTTACGGGGCTTACACGGGGCTTACATTGAGAACAAACTGGGTTGCATAGCACAAATAAAGTAGATATACAGGGTGGCGCGGAGCCGACTGACATATTTCAAAGTTAAATCCTGCACAGATGCGATAGCTTGAACTGGGTTGTGGGTCGGGAATGGGAAGCAGATAGTATGCCATTTTATAAGAATATCATAATACTATATTTATCATGGATATTTTAAATCTTTCACTAAACTAAAATGAAACATGAAACTTACATTTGTGCATAAAATGAAGATTCTGATTTTTTAACACCCACCTGCAAGAAAGAGTAAAATAGAAGTTACAACTTGTACATATTCATTAACACTTATGCATTAAAAGAAAAATATGTTACCTGCGGATCATGTTTGAATGTTGCACAGCAACAGCATTCACGTCTCGCGTGCGTTCTAAGAAATTATTTTTGTAAAATTTCACGAAGATAGTAGTAAAATGACTATTGAATATTAATTATAATATCTATCAATCTATCTACATACATATTATATATATATATGTATAAATAAATATATAAACTTGGACAAGAGATACCTTTTTTTTAAAAAAACATTGAAACAAAAGTAATATTTTTAAAGATTCTTATACGAAACCTATCAAAAATTTACATGTATAGTTTTATACAACGTAGTTACTTGAAACAAACATCGTGGAGATAACAGACCATTTGTGGTGCCAATGGGTCGAGCTGAAAAATCCATATGAAAGAGAAAAAAAATCTGAACTGAAAATGATATTTTTGGAAGTAGTACAGCAAGGCATCTGTATTCCTGGATAGTTGATCAGGCACCGGATATGGCCTTGATGTATTAATGCCAGATTCAATTCTCCGTATGGGTATTCTACCGTATTTGGTGTTGATCCAAAATCGTAAAGCAAGTGGCCTGCTAGATTTTCAAAATGCAGTAGTGGGTGAGAGTGACTGAACACTGGAAGATACAATCCTGATCATGTCTCGTAGCAATGTTAGAGGAATCATTGCGACGCCATGAGTTTAGTTTCGTGAGCATTATTATTATTAGTTTTGAAAATACCTATTTCCTTCCATGTAGATAACAAGTGCCAACAATCCATTTCTCAGATTAATCTTGAAGATTCAAAAAAAAAAAAAAAAAAAAAGTTGTGAAGGTGTCTACATAGTAGCTAATCACAAATTTAGCTTACAATTCGAACTCAATTCAGAAACATTCTACTGTAAATTTCATTGACTGAGGTTTAAAGGGGACATCAACATCAAGGTCCCCACTAAACCTCAATAAATCAATGAAATTTACAGTAGAATATTTCTAAATTAAGTGAGAATTGTAAAGTAATCCAAGTGTATTTGCAGAACCAGTAAGTGCAAAATCATATTCAGAAATGACAAGTCTCTTTTTGTTTTCATGTATGAAGTTGCATTAATAAAAATAATCATTGTCTACAAAATAGATTCTGTTCTACTGGAATTGAAGTCTGAAATGCTCTTTCTGATTATGTATTTATTTTTCTCATACAACTATTTTGATGAAGATGTGCATGTTTATCCAATTCTACATGTAACATTTACATGTACTAACCTTCCACTTGCTTATTTCGGAATTTCTTGCTTCGTTTCCATTTCCATTTCCGTTTTTTTTTTTTTTTTTTTTTTTTTAAGTTGCCATGACTTTTGCAATAACCCTCGTTTTTCATCTCGTCTCATGGACAATACAAATGGTGATTCATCAAGTAGTTCTTGACACTTTTTTGTCACCCGGATGGACAGATAGACATACATAATAAATATATTTGTTGGTTAACCACACCCTTTACAAATTAATGACCCGAAAATGTCCGAGTTTTGGAAGCAATTAATCATTATCTTTACTTTTAAAATCTAGATGGTGATATACTGCTGTGTTTGTCAATAGATGGTAACTTCAAATATCAAATTATGGAATCATCGCTCCCCGAAAGGGAGTACCTACTAACACTCTTTGGGAGGGGGTTCACTTTACTTTGGGGATCTCCAGAAAGAACTTACTGAACTGCATATCGCATCTCTTAAAATAGTTCCTAATAGTACACTACGATCGCCTTGAACGAACAAGTCTCGAACTAAACTTAGGGAAAATATTAATCTAGATATTACTGAATTCCAGATAAACGTCAGTCCGCTTTAAGTCTAGAGACATTACAAGAAACGAATGAAATTACCGTTCACACTATTTGAGTTTTTAGATGGATGCAGTCTTTAGCAACCTCTGGGAAATAGCAAAAGATGATTCCGAATATAGAATAAACTTGGAAATTTAGACAACCTAAACGTAGGTTGCGTACCGGCGTTTGACTACGGTATGAAAGCGGACATCAAAAGGTACTCACTTTGGACTAACCTCACTCAACCTCCCGCTCAAGAAATCATCTCGACCTCCCGCTCACATCATGATTTGGAACTCGCACTCACGCTCACTTCGTGAAGTTGAGTGAGCGAAAGTTCCGAACTTGTGAGTGTCATACTCATGAGCTGAGCACTTTAACGGAGTTACTAATACAAGAGGTAGTTTCTATTCCTTTAAAAACAGGTTGTAGTGTAGTTCTTCAAACGGACGAAAATACATGTGTAGACCCAAGATCAGGTCGACCGGAACCAACATCATACCTGAAAAATGCCCAGTCATCCAAATTTGACAATGACATCGCAGCCAAGATTTATAGTTCAGAATCAGTCATCCAGCGGAATTTGATTAGTTCGAGAATATTCTGATGATTCAATGCAAATCAATTATCCTGCAGTGAAATACAGCGACAGGTGTCATGGCGTGGAATCTGAAAAAGTGGTCATAGTTACCTCTTGTTGCAATCTGTAAGCACCTCAAAGATGCGAAATGCATGGACGTATTTCAAGCAGGACTGCTATTCTCCTTTGGGACGAACGAACTATTAGTCACGCAATTAGGTTATAGGGCAAAGTCGACCACCCGCTGCAAGCGATAAAATGGGGTTCAAACTCTGCCGTGGTCTGTTAATGCCCGGACTTGAATCCCGTGGAAAATGTGCATCTCTTACAACCAAAATTGCATAATCAGTCACACAGATACGCAAACAAACAACAGTTACTGAAGACACTGTTAAGAAAGGAATTATCTGTTACATGAATATATGGTATCATCGATGACTTACTGGATACCGTAAAATGTATGATTGAAGCTCCATATGTTGCCAAACGAGACTTCATTATCAGAAATGGTTTCTTCTGCGTACTGATATGTAGTAATGGCC
The DNA here is from genome assembly GCF_964235325.1 of Thermobia domestica. Taxonomy (NCBI): domain Eukaryota; kingdom Metazoa; phylum Arthropoda; class Insecta; order Zygentoma; family Lepismatidae; genus Thermobia; species Thermobia domestica. The sequence goes on from NC_137458.1 coordinate 50,368,329, forward strand.
ACAAATTAATTTTTCAGGTGTCTATTTACTTATGTCAGGATGCCTGAAGTGGACAAACACCGTGTGCGTGGTTTTATTGGGTTTCTCCCGTTTCCTCCCACTTCCTTCATTCCACATTTGTTATCCATCTTATTATCATGTCTCCCTTAGCCTAGCCACAATACTACTGTGGGACGTTTCACTTATCATCATATAATAATCATATGTCCGGGTAATTTAAGTCCACAACGCAAATTGTAGTGTACTGCAGCTCACCTGCAATTAGTATCCAACTAGCTTCGTCGTAGCATATTGTATATTGTAGAAATCTTCGACACTACATTCTGAAATTGTATTGTTTTCTTTTTTGAGTGAGCACAAGACGCTAGGGTGTGTCCCGAGACTGACAAGTGTCATTAGATCCTACAAAAGATTGACTCAGCAACTTCTTTTAAATTGATGTGAGCAAAGCAATCTGATCACAATAGACACCCACGGGAGTCATTCAATGTATGTGCCAATCGCCAATTTCGTTTCTCCCCTTCTTTATATTACGCTACTTCTAATTAATGTATGGAAGAGCAGGACGGATGTTAACATGAGCAGGATTACGACAGACGACCGAGACGCCACTACCTTTACGTCACCAAAGGAAAAGCTTTCGGTTTCATGTCCATTCCAGGTTCTTCCAGTTCAACCCTCTGTTCTCTGGAGGACGAGAAACTGCACCCAAGAGACAAGCCATGTTAAGGAACTAGGTGATTTTGTCACTGTTTCCACGAACTGAACAAGCTCCAAAGACTTGTGTCAAATATTTACATACGTAATAAAATGTAAATAAGCATATCCTCCTAACAGGTAGAGAGTTCACTAAGAAGCCATTATTGTGTAACAGAACAAGACTGTTCTGTCAGATGTTCGAAACAAAGCTGTTCTGTCTGACGAGGAAACTGAACGTCTCATTAACGTAAGTAAAGTCAAATCTGAAAATTCAAAACCAACGGGAACATTTACGTTCACTAAACTCTTTGAATAGTGGAGTACATTTCAAAAGAGATTTGAAGAAGCATTATAAATACTATCATGTTTATGTCCTAAACGAAACGACATTAATGCTGGAGATGGAAGCATGTTAAAACATTAAGTTCTATGAACTTCCTTCTTGTTCACGGAAGATTTAATTTACCGTCCCAGAATTATGGTCTTTTTACTTAAGGAGGTGAGTGATTACTGTTACTGATTGTGAATTCTTTTATTGAAGAATTGGTGGAATGAGAATACAGAAGGATATGAGACATAGGGAGAGAGAAGTCCCTTCCTCCACACACACACACATACGATGATGTTCATTACAAACTGACACGGTCTTGGATCGAACCAGGGATCCTTCGCACTAGGCATGCGCTGTACATAAATGGCAGCGTTCTTACCTTCGGCGAAGGGCAACCGTGTTTGATTTGCGGTACGAATATATATAGTCCGGCCTCCACTGTTCGAACTACAGGAAATACCACGTTTCATATAGCACTGCTACTGAAATCTGCAATCACCCATCAACTTGTTTCATGTGGATTAAAAGACAGTAATTCAAAACACGTAAGAGACAGTTAAGAGGAAAAAAAAAAAAGTTTTAAGCATGATGATTAAAACTCCTTCTAGTATATTTGTAAACAAAATGGTGACAGAGTTGCGAAAAGCATACTTTTCGTATTCTGCTATTACATCTTGTTTCCGAGAATTTGGGATAAGATAGCGCGTATAATAGAATTACAATTGTCGGGATTCTCGATATGTTAAGTCTTCTCTTTATAATGCCACTAATGTTGTCATCATAACAATTTTCAGAGCTAAACTATATGATCTGTGGACCTATAGTTTAAAATGGTATTCGATTGTATGACACCTTCATGCATTCAATGATCTCTCACTGGAAATCGAAATCGAACCCAGGATCACGTTCACCAAAGGAAAGCAAACTAGCCTCTAGACCAGCAAAATTTTGGGATATCGTAGTAATACAACTGAACTTACTTTCACTCAATTCAGGGGCGGATCCAGGACCGACCTCTGGGGGGGAGGGGCGGTGGGTTGTCATACTGTTACTTGTAAGGGCTCCAAACTTTGGAATGGGTTTTATTTATATATTTATATAAAATCAGAAACTTTTACCCTTCTGGGGGGCGATCGCTCCCCCTTCCTGGATCCGCCCCTGACTCAATGTAACAGTAGCATGTCTATTCATACACATTTTGCTTTAAAAAAATGAAAATAAAATGAAATCTTTTAGTTTTACTTCCCACAACTATGCAGGCTAGGTTAAAGGAGACGGTGATGATGAAGAATGAATGAAATGGTGGAATGAAAAGAAAGTGGGAGGAAACGGGAGAACCCCAAGAAAACCCACGCACACGGTGTTTGCTCCACCACAAAGCTCAATCAGCACGAGCTTGAATCGAACCGATTACCCATCCACAAGAAGTGAACGCTTTACCACTGAGCCACAGCACATTTTGCTGGAGATCTTTCTAAAACAAGAAAAGCATCCAGGCTATTGAAACTACCTGTTAACACCAGGACCAGCTATAATCTATTAGAAGATTAAGTGTTTCATGATATCCTAACGACTATACGAATTCATAATCTTACATTTTGAATATAAGCTTTTCCATTGTTTTCTAGAATCTCCTTTACCATGACTAGGATGGCACATTCAAAGGAGAGAATCGAAGGAACGAAAGATCAATGTCAAATCACAGTTCCTTTACCATCTAAACAGTTCCCGAAACACAAACAACAAAAAGCGCGAGGAAGGAAAAAAAAATCACAGGAACAGTCATAACTTGGACCGACTCTCTGAGGAAAGAGAGAAAAAGGAACAACACTCTCGAGACGCAATGTCAGCGGCCGAACTCAGCAGCACGCTTGTCTGGTCTTCCAGCAGAGGTCAGCGGGGAACCGTGAACACAGATTCAAATGCCAAGTCACGGAAACTCTTTGGTTATGGAAAGTAACTTTATAAATTTTTCTGCTATTCAGGGCTATTCTACTCAATTTCCGTAGTCTAAATCGAATTATATCTTTTCGTAAAAGTCACTCTGTGAATATTTTAGTTCTCGAATTGTATGTACGACGTCTCGCTATGATTTTTACCTATGCAATAAAGATGTTTGAGCTAAGTCCCTTAGCTGACATTATCTGTCACCAAATGACCATAGGCATCCATCTCTTATGAATTCTTTTTTTTTTATTTATAACACTTCAGATAAACGGAAGGTTTATTATTATTATTATTATTATTATTATTATTATTATTATTATTATTATTATTATTATTATTATTATTATTATTATTATTATTATTATTATTATTATTATTATTATTATTATTATTATATTTATTATTATTATTATTATTAATTGTACATATCCTTTGATTTTAGAAAGGCTTACGACTCGGTTAGGAGAGAAACATTGTACAACGTTCTTACAGAACTTGAAATACCGAGAAAGCTAATTGGATTAATTAAGATATGCTTAAGTGAGTCTTAAAGTAAAGTCCGGGTAGGAAAATTTTTGTCCACGAGCTTTCACGTCGAAAATGGCCTGAAACAAAGAGATGCGTTGTCGCCATTATTATTTAACTTTGTGCTGGAATACGCTATAAGGAAAATCAAAGATAGCAACCAGGGCCTAGAGTTGAACGGTATTCACCAGGTGATGGCATATGCTGATGATGTAAATTTAATAGGGGATGATAGGAGAAAAGTAGAAATAAATGCAGAGATCTTATTAAATGCTTGCAGGGACATGGGTTTAGAAGTAAATGCAGAGAAAACTAAATATATGGAAGTGCGTCGGGACCGTAATACGGCAAATTGTGGAGGCGTTAAAATATTAAATAATACTTTTGATAAAGTGGATACTTTCAAAAATATTTACGATCAATATTAACAGACGAAAATCATATTCACGAAGAAATTAAATGTCGACTAAAAGCAGGGAATTCGTGTTACTATTCGGTTCAAAATCTCTTCTCGTCGCGAATTCTGTCGAAGAATTTGAAGCTTAAAATATATAAAACGATAATCATGCCTGTTGTTCTTGCGAAACATGGTCACTTACTCTGAGGGAAGAACATAGACTGAAAGTATTTGGGAACAAGATCCTGAGAAGAATATTCGGGCCCAAGAGGAACGAGAATGGGGAATAGCGGAAACTTCATAACGAGGAACTACATAATTTATACGGTTTACCCAACATTGTTAGGGTCGTCAAGTCTAGGAGGCTTAGGTGGGCAGGTCATGTAGCTAGAATGGAAGAAAGTAGAAACGCTTTCAAAGTCTTGACTGGAAGACCCATAGGAAAACGACTATTAGGAAGACCTAGGCGCAGATGGGAGGATAATATTAAGATGGATCTCGCAGAGATAGGAATAAAAAGTAGAAACTGGATGCAATTAGCTAAGGATAGAAGTCAGTGGAGAGTTTTTGTGAACGCGGCACTGAACCTCCGGGTTCCATAGGCCATAGAGTTAGTTAGTTAGTATATATCCTTTTCAAATTGCTCTTTTTTTAACTGCTACTCCATACTAATCTTTCTTCTGTCGCTTTCCCAATTCTTCGTTTTAATCTCTATGCCGTGATTAATTTCTAATTTTCTAAATGACAGTACAAGTAGTTTCATTTTCCTTCATACAGTGTCTTGCTACACGTGTATCACATGCATGTCTTGCCAATCTTGTGAGTACTATCATAGACTTTATCAATTTGCCCAAATATTTGACTTGATTTGGAGCTTCATACTTAAAAAAAAAAAAAAAAACTCCATTTATCCTGTTATTATCACATTTAAAACCAATTTATTTGCTTCTGAAGAAAACAATCGACGTATCTGATTGTGTGCTTGTTAAAGAGTATTTGCACTGTATGGTTCAGAGACTTGGACAATACGGAAATTAGAGAAGAAATATTTAGATAGCTTCGATATGTGGTGCTGGAGGAAGATGGAGAAGATAAAATGGACAGAGAGAGCAACAAACGAAGATGTTTTAAAACAGATAGGAGAAAAAAGTACCCATCTATCCAGCATCCTTCTTTAGAAAGGCCAATTGGACTGGACACATCTTGCGAAGAAAATGTCTTCTTCACACCGCCATAGAAGGAAAGATGGAAGGGAAGCGAGGAATACGAAGAATACAGCTGATCGATGATTTAAGAAACAGAAGAAAATATTGGAAGTTAAAAGAGGAAGCTGAAGATAGAGAAACGTGGAAGAAGGATTTCCAGGCCTAAATCTAAACTTGAAAAAAAAAAAAATCATTAGCGTGCTAAAAGGCAGAATACTTAAAGAAAGAAACTAAAATACCCTTTATTACTGTTATTATTATTAATGTCACAATTTCATTGGCATATGTTGACGGGGCATCGCTACATATTCCCGGAGTAATTTTGTTATTTTATATTATTATGGGCGTAGTTATCGGTATTCATTGGCTTTATTTTTTTAAAGACTCGATACGTAAGTGTTCTCTTTACAATGTCACTAATGTTATCATAAACATTGCTTGCCTCCCTTTCCAAAAGAGCTCAACTATATAAGACGTGGTGGACCTACGGTCTAAGATGGTATTCAATGATATGATGAAATCAGAAACGAACCCGAGACCACGTTCACCAAAGGAACGCAAACTAGCCACTAGATCAGCAATTAAGGATGCTGTAATACAACTGAACTTACTTTCACTCAAAGCAATAGTAGCACGTCTATTCATACATGTTTTGCTGGGAAAAATTAAAATAAAATGAAATCTTTTAAGTTTTGCTTCCCACGGTTATGCCGGCTAGGTCAAAGGAGACGGTGATGATGAGGAATAAATGAAATGGTGCCATGAAAAAAGTGGGAGGAAACGGGAGAATCCCAAGAAAACCCACGCACACGGTGTTTGTCTACCACAAAGCTCACTTGGCACGAACTGGGATCAAACCAAAGACCCCATGTACCAGAGGTGAACGCTCTACTACTGAGGCACCGCATTTTGCTGGAGGTAAGAAAAACTGATCTTTCTAAAACAAGAAAACATCCCATAAGTAGTGTAGCCCACAAGACGAGGCGAAAAGTAGATACCTTTAAATTCAAGACGTGACTAGTAGGCAAATGCCGGGATGGTATCTAACATATAGGTCCCAGATCGTTTCCTTCTTCCCTTTCCTCGGATAATGTGATCGCCGAGGGACGTCATCCCTCATACGTGACTATCTAACATGATCATAAATGCTGAAAGCCCATGAATCTAATTTTTAACCCTAATTCTACTCGAGACGCGGTTAGAAATTTCACAAGTCCTGTGAGCAGAACTAGTTCACTGAAAGCCTAGGGTTAGATCTTAAAATATTGTTTTAGTATTCATTGATAAATTGATTGTACGAACATAATCAAGAGCATTTATCAATGTTTAAAGACACCCAGTCGTTACACATTACACTCCAATAACGAATATGGTTTTAATTTTGTTATATCACGCTTATAGTGAAATTCTCGTGACGCGGAAGAATTCTGATTTACTTCTGCATTAAATTAAGAAAAAAAATCAGGGCATAAATTTTGTACATAAATTTACAAAAACGAGAGATGGAAAGCTTTTCAAGAATCGAGAAAAGACGAGAAAGAACTCTTCGAGAAATGAGACGAGACGGCAAAACCTTATTTCTCGTCCCATGGGCAATAATGCCAAAATAAAATTAACGAAATTTTAATTAACACAACGAAATATAAGTAAATTTGTATAGTGATAAATCTCACCGAACGGAGAAAAGAGTTGGACATTCAAGACTACTAAGTGGTCCTCACTAGAAAAATGTTTGAGAAACTCTGATCCATGTCACAAGTTAAGTTGATCGACAATTACAATTACACGTTGGGTGTTAGTAACAATATTCTTTTGCTAATAACTGAAGAAACCTAAGTCAAAACTCTCATGAACAAGTCACGTGGATCCAAAGCACTAGGCCCGCAACCAGCCACAGGTTTGGGGGGGGCACGAATATGTTAGGGGGGCCAGGTCATTATACACTCTCTTACCAATAGCTAAATTGTGTTTTTTGTATTAATAATAGCATTTTGTGTTAAGGTCTGCAGGGGCCACGAAAAGTTTAGGGGAAGACCAGGTCCCCTTGGCCCCCCTCTTGTTGCGGGCCTGCAAAGCATAATAAAGGACTTGCAACTGACTATAAATACGCAATTCCCAACTTAGATCCCTTTAAATTAACATCCTAAATGTAATGATATCATTAGTTCTCTCTGAGATCAAAATCAGCATACACTATTTCATTTCTACAATTTTTCGTTTTCTCGGGATAACCCTATAGAGAGAGAGGGAAGAGATGATAACGGAATTAACATCCAGATACAGTAGAAAGAGTAAGGAAGAAAAATTACTAAACACAGATTAAGGAATAAAACCTTCACAACAAGTGTGTTATATCAAATTACACGACATATTAAAAAAAAAAAAATCAGAGAATTTTAACTCCTTTACTTCATGCATTTTAATCTCTCATTTAAAACATGTGGAACTATGAAAGATTATTTTAAATTCTACCATTGTTGAGTCAGTGACAGTAAAGTTATACCACTTTTTGTCTCGAAGTCTTTTGTCCCCCCATCTTACAACAAAAGACTTATTATTCTCTCTTCTTCTTTTATAAAACAAAAATAGTCCTAAACGCAGAAAGTTTATTTCATGGGAAGAAAAGAAGAACTTGAATGAATGGGAAGAACAAGAATTTAGGACGAAAAGTATGAATTTAGAAGTGTTAAACACTAGGAAAGGAGACAAAGAAAGAAAAGAAGAAGAAGAAAAAGTTAAGCGAAAAGGAATGAGTATTGCCTCATCTGTGTGTGCTTGCCGTAACTTGCACACCGAGGAAGAAATTGTAATTTAGCCAACTTTAATGATACTGTTAAAATGTCACCATCAAGAGAGAGAAGCGAGGCGGCGGCAGAGACCGACGCTCATTCAAATCAAGTCATGTTGGAAGACGACGGCACAAAAGCCGTTATCTTTGGGTGTTCTTTGCCCAAATCGATGACAAAAGGAAAGCTCTTGTGCTCCTTTACGTACATGCAACAGAGAAATTCTATTAAAAATGGAATAATGTAACAGAACGTGTGAAAAGACAATTCTATATATATACTTCTTTTTATATGAAGATCTAAGGAAGTTTTGATTTCATAGGCATGTAGTAGGCGGAGCAAGAACGCAGGAACCTTTTTTAAAAAATCTTTTCTTTGTATATATTTTTAAGGCTTCCAAACCATACTACGCGCACATGTAATAAGTATTGGAGGTTATATAGAACGTCCGTTTATCTATCTCTCTACCGATGAAATATACGTATATATAATTTGTCTTAGTGTTGCAGAATTATATGTGAACACACACACACTGCGTTCGTCTTCGTCCCGGCGAAATTAAAATACCGCTAATTTTACAATGATTATGTGATATCTTCAAATAGATAAAAGATAATTGAAATATGGAACAAGAGCGCCCTACACAATATTATTTTGCGTGAGGTACCGTTATCACAAGTCACTTAGTGGCTTTCCGTTTTCAGCTGTTTAGAAACGCCAAAATAAATGCCGATTTTCAAAATGGCTCGAAATCGAAAGCAGATAAGTGAGTCGTGATAACGGTTTCTCATGTAAAATAATATTGTCTAGGACGCTCTTGTTCCACATTTCGATTATCTTTTATATATTTAAAGATATCACATAATTACTGTAAAATTAGCGGTATTTTAATTTCGCTAGAATGAAGACTCTTAAGAGCTTTCATGGTCTAACTCCAAAGACTGTCATCACATCCTGATAAAATTTATATGGAATATGTGAGAAACTATATACTCTTTGAAACTAAAAATGAATACGAATGAAATTCGATATATGTTTGTTGAAGTTATGCGTGAATATGCACAAACTGAAGTCAGTCAATTACGATATTTGCACTGTCAGCCATTCAAGAGTTTCATGAACTAACTCCAAAGATTATAATAAGATCACAATGAAATTTATAAGAGACCACCGTGAAAAAAAAAACAAAAACAACAAAAAAAAAACACCTACACGTATGTCGAAATTATGCATGATAATACAATTATGGTACTAACACTGTCAGTCGTTGAGCAGTTTTATCGTATAGCTCCGAAGACCATACAAATTCTTATGAAATTTATATAGGACTATCGGGAATGTATGCTCTTTCAAACAAATACAAAATCTCCAAAATCGGTGCTCTTATGCTCATGGGTGAACGGACATATATATATATATATATATATATATATATATATATATATATATATATATATATATATATATATATATATATATAGTGTTAATGAACTATACTGACAAACTGTAAGAGGTGATTCCTCACATCAAAATAAGAAAAAAAGTTCATATGGCCCTATGGCGAGAAGTGCATAGTTTCAGAGCTAGAGCTGTTCAAAATCGCGAAAAAGCCAAATTACAAGAGGCCCTATTTCGAATTCGAGAGACTGTGTATGGTGGTCCTTATCAGCGTAACGGAAGTCACGAATACGCAATCCAAAAATGTTCAATGGGTGTACAGATTATTCCCTGCACGGTCAAGTTCCCAAACATGCCATCGGCCGAATTTTGAGATATGCTGTGACTTTATGATTGGTCTAAAGTAGGCAAACAATAAGCCTTGGTAGCAGTGAACACGGAATCCTTTCGCGCGATGTCGAGAGTGCCGGAAGTGTGTCCGGATCGTCAGCAGCACGATCTCTCGTACTCGGGAAAACGCATGGTGCGATGTTTTCTTTCACGCTTATGAGTGAAGAAAACGTGAAATAAACCGTGACGAAATACATATCATCACAAGTTATTGCGAACACAAAGAAACATGGAGCTGCCCGTTATTAGCACTTCCGCCTTCCCTCCAATGCACTGGATGTCCATTGTTGTCAACGTTTACCTCCTGCCTACTTTGGATCCTTCTTGAAATCAGGGTATATCTGAAAACTCTATTGAAAATGTTGGGAATGAGTCTTGCATGGAATGAGGCTGTTCAGATATTGTATCGGCGTGCTAAGGAGTTGTACACGCCTAGATTGTGATTATGCGTCGTTAGGAGTTATACTGTACAAAATCAGTTAAATTATATGTGTGTAGCAAGATGGTTTGGTAGTTTGGCTTTTATTATATTATTTTATGAATTTGGAAGAGACATCACAAATTAGGTATTATGTATACGTAAATCATTTGATGTTTATTGGAAATGGTAATCGATGCTTGAGAATCGAAAGTAAACAGTAATAAATATAGGTGAATCAAAATATGTGCTTATACTTGGCTCTATACAGTTGCTTAGGTTCATATAAGAGTAATGGCATGTAATCTTGGAGATGTTGAGTGATTCAATTATGGACGATGTTGTAATGGGTATTGCAGGCATGGATTCAGAATACTCGGACCACACCTATACATTCATACTTAATGATTTATTCAAATGACAATCAATATTCTTATTAACATTATTATTTTACAGAAAAAAATATCTGAGAATTACACCCTGTAGGGAATATCCTCTACATCTATTGACAATTGATGAAATATGCACTTTTGGATTGTAAAAATGAAAAAATGAAATCTTTAAGTTTACGTCCCACGGTTATGCCGGTTAGGCTAAAGGAGACGGTGAGGATGAGAGATGAGTGAAATGGTGGAATGAAGAAAATGGGAGGAAACGGGAGAAGTGTATGCGTGGCATCCTTTACACTTATAAGAACCACCATCCACAGTCTCTCGAATTCGAAATAGGGCCTCTTGAAATGTAGCGATTTTCGACAGCCAAACTCAGAAATTATGCACTTTTCGCCATAGGTCCATATGAACTTTTTCCTTATTTTGATGTGAGGAATCACCTCTTACAGTTTGTCAATATAGTTCATTAACACCCTGTATATATAAATGAACTGAATTAAGTATCTTCTTTTTTTAGAAGTTGGTTAAAAATACTAATTCTCCATACTGTAATATTCTGTAGGTACAGTCAATAAATACACGGGATTTAGTACTTCACCTTTTATTATTTAAAAAATGTATAAAGTTATTGTAATACAGTATTTCTCTAAGTCTGTTATTAATTTTAAAAAAGTCATTTTAGTTCTGGGTAGAAAGGGTCCCATCGGCATAAGATTTCGCCTCGGATTGATAGGACGGTGTCTTAGCCCAAAGCGGCCTCAGACGGGATGAATATCTCCTAAACACAAAACTGTTAGAATGAGATAGGATAGACAGACTCCTCTTGCACAAATCTTGCATAAATCCATGAACTAAACAATGAAGAAACTGTATTCAACCCCGTTAGCAAATTCTGAAAATGCCACTTTTATGTTTAAACTCTGTCAAAAATGATACACCATAGATAAGAAGCACATGACGTAACTTTCTGCAAAAAAATATATATACAGCCGCGGATCCAGGATATGATCAAGAGAGGGGTAAACCATAGTTTGCCGCTTTATCCAGTGTAAAGTAAGTAGGATTGAAGCCCATTCATTTTATCCAGTGTATACCTAAGCGTGTTATAGCCCCTGTAGTCCTCCCCTTGGATACGCGCCTATATATATATATATATATATATATATATATATATATATATATATATATATATATATAAACAGGAAATTAAACAGACTTTTAAATAACTCCTGATATTGTGTTATTAGAATCCCAATCACCTAAATTTATCTCTGGTTCAACAACTGAAACTGATTAATTTACAGTCTCAAAAACCATCTGGTCTAATTAAAAGCACAATCCTGCCCTGCAGGAACTTTTCAGCTCAGATGTGATTGGCGTTATTGCATACACGATAACGACATTCAATGAAATATTAATTGTAGTAACCAAACGACGAAAAGAAAAACTAACCATTAATACATAAATATATATTACAGATACTAAATAAACGTATATATTAATTAATTAATATTGGGAACTTTAGTCAATTATTTTCGTCGCTCGGGGGAAATGTTTACATACAAACTAAGTGATGCGTTACAAGCTTCGAATTACTTTTTTTTCTGTTTGTTTGTTTTGGATATATCTAGAAGAGGACATCATAAAAGAAAATAAAATGACGACAAATAAAATGACATTTCTACATAATTATAATATATAAGAAGAATCATAATTACACAATGACACAAAGTTAAAACGAACTTTGAGAGAAAAATCACGTTTAAGCCAAAAAACAAGAGAGTACGATGTTGACCACCATAAACTTACAAGGCTAGGGATGAACCAGAGACCATTCGCATCCGACGAATGCATATTATCACTATGCTACTGAATTATCATTTAAACCTTTATTTGTAAGAAATAAGCATACATTTAGTGTCCCGTTTATGAGGCTAAAAGAGTTGGGATTGCTTGAGGTTCGAAATAAAAGCTGGGAGACAATCCGAGATAGATGGTAACCTAAGATAACGGATTTGTTTCTGTACGCCAAACACCCAAACCAACCACTGAGCAATGATTTATCATCCATATTAGACTGAACGTTTGGATGTCTCATATTTTCATCCTTGAAGGGATTTTTTTTTTATCAGTTAAATGCTTTTACTCTACAGGTTTTTAACGAACTTACAAAGTTCATTTCTGAATACATACATGCGTGTGTGTGTGACTGTTACAGGGTTGGCAAAAACCATGGTTTTTGTTAAAAAAAACAAAAAAAAACGGTTTTTATGGTTTAAACCAGGTTTTTTTGGTTTAAACCAGGTTTTTATGGTTTAAATAATTTGCTCTATATATTCATATCATATATGGACAGAAATAAGTTTGTTTCGCCTTGATGTTATTATGCAACAACCGGGTTATGCTGGAAGGGGTCACATAAGCTTAAAGCGGAATAAAAACCGCTTCTCGAGTTACATCCGAGAGAAATTGTCCTCCATTTGAACTCGGAACTAATTGGCCACAAATGCGATACGTCTGCCGACTCACTCACGAAGGAATCCTGATAAAAATACGTTGTACTGATCTTTACATGCTTCTTAATATAACTGTCAAGAGTCATTTCAGAAGGACAAAAAGATGAAGAGTTACACAAGTGAAACCATTACACAGAATTACATATGAACAATTTCAAAGTACTACGGACAGAAGAACTAATTTAGTTCAAGTTAGTTAACAACGACTTTTAGTGGTCCAAATTAAAGAAATACACCGACTTAATTTGCATATCAATAAGAAAAGTGAATAAAGATACGAATTATTTGAGTCCACTTTGGCTCAGACTCATTTATACATAAATAGATACCAAAGTACTTCTCATTTTACTAAATGCCTCTCGTGGGGTCTGTATGACCCCCACACACACACACACAAAAGTACGGCATTTTCGTTGTATTTTATCAATAGTAAACATTGAAACGAAACAATATTTAGAATTTTTCTTCGATTGCAATTACACAACAATAATAACTACAAAAAAATCACAAAATAAACATTTATAAACTTATAAAAGAAAAGTTGCTTTTGTAGTATAATCTTTTTGAGTAATGAATGGGGAATTTAGGTCTGAATATAATACGAATAATATACGGGAGTGAAACGTGATAACCCACAAATGTGTGTTCATCAAGATTTTACAAACACTTACACTTTTACGAACATTTTTGTTTTTTGGTTTAAACCAGTTGGTTTTTTTTGAAAAAACCAGCTGGTTTAAACCTTGGTTTAAACCATGGTTTAAACCACCTTGGTTTAAACCAGCCAACCCTGGACTGTTATTTGCAAATTTTTCAATTTTGAGTCCTCCATTCGAAACAGCATAAAAATCTAACTGAGAAAGTGATGGAATTTTTCGCGTCACACTTAATATTTCCGAAATATTGGCCCAAAAAAAATTCCGATTTCGGGAGATTGAAGGAGCTATATCTTGGGAACCGTAAGTCATAGAGAGATCATATTGGTGTTCACCAATACCTAAGAGGATGATAAACATTTCGTACCAATTAGTAACCGGTGGCCACTGTCCAACTGGCCAGCGTTCCCCAGATATTTCCCAAAAAAGTTCGGATTTCAGGAGATTTAAGGAGCCATATCTCGGGAACTGTAGATCATAGAGAGAGATGATATTTTGCGAATTTTTTGAATTTTAAGCGTGTGTATTCGTAAAACAACATCGTAGAACGTTTTAACAGAACTCTCAAACAAAATATGTGGAAAAAATTTAGTATTCAAGGAAATTATAAATGTTACAAGAATTGTTTAATCAGTATAATAATAACGCACACAGAACAATTGGTATAAAGCCTGTAGAAGTAAATAAGAAAAATTAATTCTCTTTAAGCTCGTTCTGCAATTCTCAACTGGCTTATTTTTATTTATTTATTGGGCGGGAAAGGGGCTAATTTCTTTCACTGGAACGCATGTATTATCAACATGGTTTACATCGTAACAGATGTAGCAAACGAAAAACGGACATTTTATTCTTTGCAATACACATATACAAAACTCTTAACATATTGAAGAGAAATAATAATAATAATAATAATAATAATAATAATAATAATAATAATAATAATAATAATAATAAATCATTGAATGGACTGTTAATAATACTCTTTTATAATACTAAATGCTACAGAACCTACCCATCATGCTTAAAGGTAGATGGCCACTCATAATGCTTACTAAAATACTTATATCGGTGACAGTTATGAAAACGTTATTGAAACTCTTTTTCATTTAATACTTGGGTCATGAAACTGTTTATACTTCTCTCGAGAATGTCATCACGGCTTAGTCTTCTCCAAAATGCAATGAATGAATAACTATAAACGAAGAGTCGTACATAGACCTAAAGGAAATCCTTTCCGGTTTCAACAATGATAACACAGCGAACGACCAATAATACATTAGGTTCAAAGAGCTGAAAGACACAGCAAAAGAGCAATGCAAACATACAAACGAAGAAGCCTGCGTTGAGAGCAGGGTGTGTGTGCTGTGTTAGCAGTGTTGTCAATTTAGTAATTTTATGCCTGAATCTAGCCATTTTCACAAAGTGTCTGGCCATTAAAAATGTAGCTACTAACTATAATTTTAGTCAATTTCTAACCATTTTGTTTATAGCAGTAATTAAAACACAAAACATTTATCAAACCAAACTTCTTCAAAAAATATTAATAAAAATAAAGATAAAATGTGATTTTGTGTTTGCCGTATAAGCTAGTGCTTACTTATATTCCAAATGCTAGTGCTTACTCATATTTCTATTCCACAATGTATTTTATTATATGTACCTTTACTCGTGTCATTCTCGCTTATTTTATTTATTAAAGAAAGGAATATACACGGCTGCCACATGTACCGGTTTAAGAACTCACATACGGGTTGCTATTCAAAATGTGCGGGTGGACAAATAATTTTGACATTGGTTTTCTTTTATGGGTTAAAAGCAACAATTCGATCATTATTGTCATCATTTAGCGAAATAAACAAATAATATAAAAATAGTCTTATTTGCCTACCCTAACGTGATCAGAATCACAAAATCTGTTGAGAAATAAATGTTAATTACAATTTTAAATCAATTTTATTTTGTTCCTATAACAAATACTGATGAACATATATTATTTTTAAAAAATCATACATGGATGTGTTCAATTGAAATAAAGTTCTAATTGAACGAAATTGAATTTGGAGAACTGAAGCTGTGAATGTATGGATGAGTACGTTTGAAAAGTTGGCAGCCATGGGAATATATACTTTGAATTTCCAGTTCCATCACATTTATTCAACAGACAGTGGAAATCCAGAATTTCGTAATATGACAAAATTTAAATACAATAGTAGGTTACAATAAGATACAATAAAGAAAGAAAAAGAGACCAAAACATCCCACGGAAATTGGATGTTCAAATTTCCTACATTGTACTTGATGATAATTATTGAAGGAGAAATCTGTACCTTCGAGATTCTCCACATTTTATATTTTATTTAATCGTACAGGGAATTGATTACTCCAAAACACAGTGTAACGGGAAATTGCGGTTTCGTACATTTCGCCGTTTAGTAGATAACTAGAATGAGTGGGTTAAACTGCATATTAGTGTTTCGAGGGCTTTGTACTTTTCTCTAGGGCTGTGTACTTTCAGTGTTGTGCTACACCAATAGTGGTTAAATTGGATGTTAGTGTTTCGAGATTTTTCTCTAGGGCTGTGTAGTTTTAGTGTTGTGCTATATCAATACTGGTTAAATTGGATGTTAGTGTTTCGAGATTTTTCTCTAAGGCTGTGTAGTTTTAGTGTTGTGCTACATCAATACTGGTTAAATTGGATGTTAGTGTTTCGAGATTTTTCTCTAGGGCTGTGTAGTTTTAGTGTTGTGCTACATCAATACTGGTTAAATTGGATGTTATTAGTGTTTCGACAGTATTTTTCTCCAGGGCTGTGTACTTTTAATGTGATAGATCAATAGTGCACCGATATACAATCAATATTACCGCAAGGATTGGGTTCAAGGAAGAATTTAAAAGATATATAGTATTTCTGGTCACTGATACGAGCAAAGCATTCTGTAAATACTTTAAAAGCGTATGGTCATTTGAGAACGATAGGAATAATATTACGGTATTCTCTAAAGTATGTGCAGTAAAATTACGAAATGTTCTTGTTTTATTATTAAGCTGGCTCAAATACCCATTCTTCGCATGGGGGCTGTATTTGGAAGTCGACGCCTGTGGGAGTATCACTCTTCATCTCAGCGACCACGAAAATTATGGATTCGACACTAATATCGGTCATTTTCCATTACTTTTACATGTCCCGGTAAACGCCCCCCATGAGACCCCTCTAATTCGAAATTAAAAAAAAAAAAGCCGCTTCATCTTGGTCTAGGGGCTGGATCAAGGTACCTGTGGCCCAAATTTGATAACTCTCGGTCCACTCATCTGGTCCCTAGGCCGCACACAGACAAACAAACTCTTTATTTTATTTATATTAGATACAGTTCGGCTATAAGTTCAGCCATTTTTAGTTGTATATATTCTACAAATTATTCAGTTACTTTCTGATGGCTCCTGTTGGTAACAGTGTCTTGTATGTCCGTGTTTGAAGCAGATAATTCAAAAGGAAAGCATTTAGCGTTGTTGAACTCCCAAGTAAGACCAAAGCAGGGCAGGGCAAGGCAGGGCATCTTCTCTCTTTTCTTTTCCAGGCTTTCTTATGTAAATTGTGGTTGGGTCGGCTCGGCTCTTCGAGGAGGAGACCCCTCACGAAGAAGTTCTTTTTCTAACATGAAGTGGTTTCATTCAGCCCCGTTGCTTTTGTTGTATCTCTTCATTCCTCACCTCCATGTCACTTATGTCAAGGAATAGCCATGAACCACGAAAAGGAGTTAGTTCTTAGATGATAGAGACACGAAAGGGTGATTTCTTTTCTTTCTTTCTCTCTTTCCTTATGAAAAGAAAAAAAAATATGACATCTAGATTTCCGAGAAATTTATGACATCAAAGGCTTTTTCCATGTTAAGAAAGACATGAATAAAAATGCTCCGTCATTTCTCTTTTCAGTGATTTCAGAAAGAGAACGACTAAGAGAAAAGGTTATTCTAATTTAAGTAATTTTAATCTTCTTTCTCTCTCTTTCACACTTTTCTTTGTTCATTTTTCTCTTTATATATTTACTAATTATGTGAATGTAAATTACCTGTGAAAATAAACTCATTCGTTTTTAATCATAACCATAAATGATAAGCCTTATAGTGTCAACCTTAGCATAAATTAAACTAAATTACATAATAATTATACATAATTCCTTCCAATCAAGAAGGAAAAGAAGATGAAACTAACAGGCAGTTTAATAGTAATTAAGTCATTTATTTACTAACGCAAACGCGTCCCCTTCCTCTATGCTATCAGAGCCAAATTCATGTAAAAGAATGATGGATTCCTTATCTCTTATATCACAAACTTGCATATTACCACATTCTATGTCTTTCAATTCAGTGGTTCAAGGAAATTCTCTCTCTCCTGGAACGTCATTCATACTGAATTCGTGAAAGCGAATAACATTCATATCCTCTAAGCCCCCTGTCTTTCTATATCACTATTACCTGACCAGGAGAGGCTAGTCCCACTTTCAAATGGGCGAACTTCATGTGAAATTGGGTTCAGTAATGCATGTGGTACCCCTACCGTACCAGGAGGTATAGTATCTCTGTCGTAACGTTTGACACAGTATCTCTGCTAAAACATGAGGTGTATCTCTGCCGTAATATGGTATCTCCAACGTAATGTGAGGTACAGTACCTCTATCGTAACACGAGGTATAGTATCTCTACCTTAACACGAGGTGCTATCGTCACATGAGATAGGCAGAACCAGGATTCGAACTCATGGTGCTTTTAGGAAGCTCCCAGATTGGGTTGGAGTTTGCCGGATTGTGGTTAAACTGTCGGATTTGATATGTGGTAGTGTTAAGATGTTTCCTGACATTGTTGGGAGTAGATGAGCTTGCTTTTAAATCCTTCGGTACCGATACTAAATATGTCAGTAGATTCCTATCTGCTACCGGAGGAGTTCCCATCACTGGTAGATATAACTGGGAGATGCGGTTGCCCTACTTTACAAGGGAACTGGATTTGTTGTAGTTTGTAGTCAATGAATGTTGAGCCCACTGCAAATCGTTCCAACCAGTGATTAACTGGTAGGATGATATCAGGCGGTCTTCCATAAATCAGGCGTATCCTGATTATTAACTTCATCCTCGAATGGGTGGCAACTGGTAGGAGGACATCAGGCGGTCTTCCACGCATCAAGTGTATCCTGGTTATTTATTCTATTCTTGAATGGGTGGCAACTGGTAGAAAGAAACAAAGCGGTTTTCCGTATATCAGGTGTATCTTGGATTATCCACTTCATCCTCGAATAGGTAGCAGCGGAGTCATAAGACATAAGGTACCCCCTGTAGTAAAGCCTTAAGTGAACCGGAGAAGGTGCCCTGAGCTTCTACATCTCAACCTCGCCTCCAACTGACATCAATTTACCAAAAATCCCCTGATATTACTTTTATTTCCAGCGGTTCAAAAGAGACTTCAAATAACTGAACGTTTTCACCTTATCCACTGGAAATTGAATTTTTAAAAATCCATCATAATAAAAACCTGTCACAAGTGATGACCACTATACTCTCGCGACCTATAAAGTAGTTTTTTTTTTTTCTTCGTGATGATGCTCTTTCCAAACGGACGCTCAGGTTGGGGTGCATCCACCTGCTTACGATGGTAATTCTAAAGTCTCAAAGCGTTCAGTAAGCTTTCAATGTTTTAAAATGTTTCATTCTTGCTCAGCTAGGCATCTACACCTATGACATCACAACAGATTTGATGTTGCCCACGATACGACAAACTATTATTATTATTATTATTATTATTATTATTATTATTATTATTATTATTATTATTATTATTATTATTATTATTATTATTATTCGTTTAGTTTCGTAAATTTTGAGCCTCGTCTCGCCTCGATTCTTCAATAACTATTATCGTCTCGTCACGTTTTGTAAAATTATGTACAAAATTTATGTCCTGATTTTTCTTAATTTAGTCTGCAAGTTATACCAGAATTCTTCCACGTCGCGGAGAGATACCTGGATAGTGTGATATAAGAACATTTAAACCAAATTTATTATTGGAGAATATTATGTATTGACTTATGTATCTTTAAACGTTGACAAATGCTCTTCCTTGTGTTCGTACAGGATTAAGATTAGGAATTAGATTTCTGGGCTTTCGGCATCTATGGGCATGTTAGCCCATCATAGGGATGACGTCCCTCGGCGATCACACTATCCCATGAAACAGAAGAAAGAAAGGATAATGGAGGGATGGAAGCGGCCCTTGACCTGTATGTTAGGTACCATCTCGGCATTTGACTGGTGTGAATAAGGAAAACCTCACTCACGATCGCTGGTCCGAAAAAGCTTTTTACACATTTTCGACCGAGTACCCCCACCGGGAATCGACATCAGGACCGCTCACACCAAAGGCGAAAGCGTTAGCGACTACGCCATGCGGGGCCACTTTATATTCGTACAACTGCTTTATTAATTTATAGTTTTTATACTGATAGGGCCTAATCATGTAACACACACACACACACACACACACACACAAATGTTTACGATATAAGACTTCGGTGAACTAGCAGGCCGGTAGCCAGCCCAAAAATGTAGGGGGGCCCGGCTGTAGTTAGAAGGGGCCCGATCCAAAAATATTATAGTTCATCAGCATATTATAGTTCATTTGGAAGCCTACCGTGAAAATCTTAGGGGGGCCCGCAAAAATTTAGGGGGGGCGGCCCCCTAGACCCCCCGTGGATACGGGCCTGTGAACTAGAGTGCCCACGAGACTCGTAAAATTTTCGAGACGATACATTTCAAGTCCGGTGGACAACACTTAATTATTTAAGAATAGGGAAGACATTGATACCACAAATTACTTTAATAAACATTATTTTCTAAATCTTTCTTAGAAATATAAATTCAAATGTTTGTTTCTTTGACTTCTACAGAAGTCCACGTTGTGTCTCCGTTCAAAATGTGAACTTAGCTCGGGTCGGGATTTTATCATGTAACTATCTTTAAAATGTGTTATCCTAAGGAAAGGAGACGGGAGGAACGATGTTTCAAATCTATACCAACATTAGAGTATCTAACTCGCCCCTCAAGTTAGGCATATGAAACTTGGCATATAGATACATCCCTTATTGAAAGTGAGTTCACACGTGTCCAAATAGACTATTTTTTATCTAAAATGACAAAAATAAGGAAATGAATAAATCATTTCAAATGGATTTTTGAAAAAATGTTAGCACTTAGATCAACATAGGGTTTTATTGTTACACTTTGATTGTAGTGCTATCTTGGGGAGAGGGAAAAGGATATTTAAAATAAACAACTGCACCCATTGAAATGACTTTCTGAACATACTGTAGTTACCATTTGGGTCGAGCTGGATTTTCAGTCATTTCATTTCTATTCAAATACGCATCCTAAGGGAGGATAATAGGGAGGATAAAATTTGAATGAAAAAATAAATTTTTCAAATTTTTCCAGAAATCAATCCTTCACATGCGAAGACCGGATATTCCAAGTAGTAAATGCACACACACACATACAATTTTATATATATTAGTATAGGCCAATCTGGGTGCACAAATTCTTCCTTTCGGAGTTATAGGCTGCAAAAAAAAAAAAAAAAAAAAAAAAAGTCATAGCTCCAATACTATGGGACCTACTGTAGTCGGGTCAAGACTTCACTTAAGAACTAGTATGTGCCCTATCCAAATAACCATGTTTCAGAACCCTGCGGTACTTCCGCAACAATTTTTATAAAGGTAGTTGGTGAGTACTTCAAATTATATGCCCGTAGCCAAACTCCGTCTATAAAAATTGTTACGTGAGTTGAGTACCCTGGGAATCTGAAACATGTATTTTTGGACAGTGCACATATTAGTTCTTAAGTGGACTTGACCCGACTATGGCACGTCCCATAGTTATGGAGCTATTGACCTTTAAATTTCATTTTTTTTCATGTTTTCGGCAGCCTATAACTCCGAAAGGAAACATTTGTGCACCCAAGTTGGTCTATACTTTTCGTCTTATCTTGATGTCAGGAATCACCTAACAAACGTTGTCGGTGTTGTTTTGAAACACCCTGTATATATATAATAAGACACAGGAAAGGCTACGGCTACGCAGAAAGTGTACTAATTCAATCCTTTGTGATGTATGGTGAACACATATACATCTTTTTCCTTCAAATAGACGTCCAAATGACTCAATAATGCTAGATCAATACCGAATATTCAGCCTCAAAAGTTATTGAAACTTACCTTTGGTTTTATAGCGCAAATAAAAATTGTATTAAAGGTGTCCTGATTTCAAAACTTAAATTGTGATTTTATAGGTTGCTGAAGTTTGAGTTTTTTTACTGCTAGTAGGGCGGAGGACAGGCATTTCCAAGGTAATTATGTAACACTTTGAAGTACAAAGCCGCTAAGTAAAGAAAATGAAGAAAATTAATTTTAATATTCTTCACAATAAATGACCTCAATATCTTTTTTTTTTTTTAATACATGTAGTTCATTACACTGAAGTTCACATGAATGAGTACTACAGCACGTGTCTAATTTTACATTTTCCCACAGACAAACTTCTTCTGGTTGTTGTAACTCTTTCATGAAATGAATGAAGTACATATATGGGAAAAGGAAACAGAAAATTTCCACGCTTCTTATTACAGAATTATAAGAGAAGAAAGAAAAGAATTCCTGTCATGTGCTAAAATAAAAGTTTATATAATAAATGTGTCAGAAGTGGTGCAAAAATTATGCAAAACATGTTCCTGTGTGTGTAGAAATCATTGTAACTGTTTGTGTTAGTATTTTTTTTTTTAATTTTGTATAAAGATTTACCTGTTTTTGTATATACCGCAAAATATAATTTATTTAACTCTTTCAATGGAACTATTGCAATGTTCATTTTGC
Organism: Thermobia domestica; assembly: GCF_964235325.1. Lineage (NCBI taxonomy): Eukaryota > Metazoa > Arthropoda > Insecta > Zygentoma > Lepismatidae > Thermobia > Thermobia domestica. The sequence continues at coordinate 50,390,899 of NC_137458.1, forward strand.
TGCAGAAAGAAACAGTTGAGAATGCTACAACCTTTATACCAATTGTTCTATGTACTTTATTATTATACTCAGTGGCGTATTTACGATTTTGTTTCGGGGAGGGCTTTGCTAACTTTCGGGGGGGGGGGGATTCGCCTGAAAATGTGAAAATTCTGCAAGATATTTCATATACTTTACTATAGTAAGTAAGATTTCGGGAGGGGCTTAAGCCCGGAAGCCCCCCCCCTAAATACGCCACTGATTATACTCATTCAGTAATTCTTGTAATATATCTATCCATTTATAATTTCCTTAAGTACTAAACTTTATCCACATGTTTAGTTTAAGAGTTGTTAAAACGTTCTACGATATGTTGTTTTACGAAGACACATGCTGAAAATGGAGGGCTCAAAACTGAAAAAATCGCAAAATATAATATATCTATGTCTTACAGTTATTGAGATGTGGTTTCTTAAATCTACCGGAATCCGAACTTTTTTTTTTTTTTTTTTTTTTGACAAATTTCTGGGGAACGGTCCCAGTTGGCCAGTGGCCACAGGTTACTATTTGGTACCAAAATGTTCACCATCCTCTTAGATATTGATGAACATCAATATGATCTCACTATGACTTACGGTTCCCAAGATATAACTCCTTAAAATCTCCCGAAATCGGAACTGTTTTTTCGCCAATATTTCGGAAATGGTAAGAGTGACGCGAAAAATTCTATCACTTTCTCAGATATTTTTTTGATGCTGTACCGAATGGAGGGCTCAAAACGGAAAAATTCGCAAATGAAAGACAGACAGACAGACAGACAGACAGAGACAGACATAGAGAATTCATTAACAAACATTTTAAGTACGTTGAAAAGAAGCGCGTATATTTTGCCTCAGAAAAGCGAGAAAATGAATCTCTCCAGTTTCTTTATTTATTCTTAACATACATTCTTCCACTTCTTCTTTTTTTTTTTCTAGCATGCATCTCTCCATTCGTCTAATTAACCGTAACACTCATCTTTTAACTGCTCTTTGCGTGAAATTTAACCTCTGAGTTGTACTTCAAGTTTAGGGCGATTATACGTCCCATTTTGACCGGGACAGTCCCGTTTTAGGTGCAGAAATGGAAAAAGTAGTACTTGTCCCGTTTTATGCAAGTGAAAGAAGTGAATAACAAACCCAGTACCTTTATTCCTTGCAAAGGTATTAATAATTAATAATAAGAGGCAAGAACTGAACTGAAATTCCCTACATTAACCTTTATTTTACGGCTGTCACTACACTGCCAAAATAGTAAATCCGTTCTTTCCCGCGTGTCACTGTACTGACACAGGCGAAAGGTTTACTTTGACCCGCGAGCACACATATTTTTTTTTTTTTTTAATGATGTGCCTTATTGTATGAAGAGATAGTCCATAGTGAAAGGAACCAAAAACGTTGGTTCTCAACCGGTGTGCTCGCGGGTCAAAGTAGACCTTTCGCCTGTGTCACTACAGTGACACGCGGGAAAGAACGGATTTACTATTCTGGCAGTGTACTGACAAGCCGTAAAATAAAGGTTAAACATGATCTATAGTTTGCAGTACTGCACCAAACGCGGCAGAAGCTTTAGCAGTTGCTTGTTTCTTGAACGAACTTCAACGTGTCTTTCCTTCTTCGTAAGCATCCAATTACTTGACTCCACTCTGTAACCAAGAGAGGGTGCTCTCTGATATCAGAGCGCTGATAAGAACAAAGGTAGGCCTAAAACTCCCATAGGTTGTTCTGAGAAATACTTCTGGCATTCTTCAGTTCAAGAGTCAACTTCTCACCCAATGTAATATCAAGAATTCAAGCTAGGGCAAAGGAGCAAATACAGTTAGTATCATATCCTTAGCTTATACGTATATATAATGTTATATAACAATATAAATGTATTAGGTACTGCTAAGGTAAACAGGAACTAATTTACTCACTGACCTGTTTCTAATTTCTCGTAATTTTTAAAAACCCAGAACCTGTCCCGTTTTCAGCTGAAAATTTTATGGTCACCCTATTCAAGTTGCATTTCTTTTATCTATCTATCTATATCTATCTATCTATCTATCTATCTATCTATATATATATATATTAACAGCGATACAAAAGTGCTGCTGGATGCAACTTTGCCGTTTCTGACACTGCTGAATACTGTGCCAATTTCATATTATGTTCCATTGATTTCTATGGCGATTATTTTACTATTTTCTGTGAAAATGCCTGTTGTGTTGATAAATAAATAAATAAATAAATAAATAAATAAATGAACCAGAATTTTAATTATGTCATTTTATTGATCTACTCTTCAATACCTAAATATCCTTTATTCAATCAAAAATTAATTTTTTACTATTATTACTATTTGTATTATTTTAATATTTGATTGTCACAATTTAATTTAATTAATAATAAATTTGTACAGAAAACAAATTCATTTAAAAAAACAAGGACATTTAACATGAAATCATATCATTAAAAAAAAATCTACTTAATTCCAACAGAAAACAGAAAAGTAAAAAATCAATGGGCTAAAAAAAATGAAATTACGTAGGCATTCTAATCGAACAATGTTGCTGTTCCTACTGTTTTTGCCAAAGCTTGAATTCGTGAAGTGTTAATAGTCACATTTCATGGAAGTTGAGGATTCGAATCTAGTGCAGGGGAGTCATTTGGGAGGGGGGAGGAAGCAAGGGACAACCCCTCCCCCAAGAGTTTGAGGAATACATATCCTTTAATCGATTGTCTACTACTATACTAGTACAAAACGTGGAAGTCTTATGTCGGTGGTGTTCTTGTCCCCTCAAGCGAAGTCTCAAATGACACCCCTGATCCAGTGGCGTCTGTATTTCATTCAACTAATTATTACCTCTAGTAGCCTAAAGATGAAATAACGAGATATTAAGATTATTTCTCAGTGTTCTTCAAACTAATGAAGACTATGCTTCCAATAGAAAAACAACTTTGATGATCATGCTATTTGTAAGCATGGGTCAGATTTGATTACGGAGTTACTTAGGAGCAGAATATAGCCAACCTACAGAAGAGTTATGGGTAATGTTACCCACGAAACGAAACGAGTTATGGGTAATGTTACCCTCGTAAATTTGTAGAAGTCTCGTCTCGTTTCGTCTTGATTTGTAAATTTATGTATAAAAGGTAGGGATGGGTAAAACCGTTTCTTATAAAAAACGGAAACCGGTTTCTAGAAAAACCGAAAAAAACATTTCGGTTTCCTTCAAAACCGGTTCGGTTTTCACCGAAAATAATTTCGGTGAAAACTTTTGAAAAACACTTAAAACTACTTCTGTGGCAACATAATAATTAGTGATACCCAAGAGACGAGAAGTACATTTTGAGACGAGACAATATATTTTTCGAGTCTCCTGGAGAACATACATCTCAAAAGTCCTTTCAGAGTTTTATGAATATCAAAGTAATTCTCTTAATTTTCACGTACCAGATCAGTATAATATCGAGTGCAAAAACTGTTGTCCGTTACTTATTGATCTGCCTGTATAGATATGTGAAAAATATCGCCTTTTGATTCAATGCCAAATATCACAGGAATTAAGCATAAGCCCATCAGAAATCAATCCAGTGTCTTTCTCGCCAATTACAACACTCACCACGCGCTATAGCGAGGGAGTCCTAGTATGTCGCCTTGTATGTTATGGAACGTTTCCAGCACATCATTCTTGAATTTATCAGACCAACGTATCTCTGGAATCAAAACTTCGTTTTCCATACAGCAACCCCCTCCCATCCCATCAATATACTATATATGTATATCAGTAATCTTTATTTCCTGACTGATAATCTTGTTGAGGAAAATGGAATGGATAGTGTTCTGGAAGTGGATCTACAATTTAACTTGCGGAGTTTTATTCATTTTTATAGGGTTTTCAGAACTCATGTATCTTTCCTTTTCGTAAGCCTGCTTCATCTATACATGAGAATATACGAATTTTCTACAATATAGTTTTTATTAATATAATAGTAGTTGCTTTTGGTCGCGGCTATATATGGCCAATCACCATCATGAACCTGACACTTCTACCGAAGCAGCAAATGGTGATAAAATCCTCAACAATTTTCGACATAACCCGCATAATTGCATCTGCCACAATGAAAGGAATACGTAATCAACTGCAGATATATCCCGTACTTTTTCACTCTAAAGTGATAAATTGTTGACAACATGTGCAACATGCATCTGGTTTTACCGCAACTCTGAGTTATGTACGAGGTAATTATATTTGGAAACTCGTTCACAGTTGATGATGGATGATTGAATTACGCAAATAGTTTAATCAGATATACACCATATGCATTAGTGGACATTTTGTGTCAATGTTTTTCTCACATTTCTAAACTGAAATGAATTGTTTCGTCATTTTTGCCACATTAAGAAAAAAAATAAATACTAATGTTATGTGTAAAGCACGTGAAAGAGTTTGGTTTGCATGCATGACATTTTCTCAATTTATATTGAAACTGGAAGTGATGGTAGAATTCTACCGCTTACGATTTCAGTGAAAAAGATTATGGCAAAGATTCCAAGAATGAAACTGATTACAGAAAACAGCTTCTCGCTATCTATTACCGTTTTTGTTCTATAATGATCAACGTTAAAACCGGAAATGGTTTATTTCTACCACTTCCGGTTGGAATATCACCTACATCTACGAACTCAATTCCTAATTTTTGACCATTTTGGTCCTGGCCAAAATTAATGGTGAAAATAGTTCCTGAGATTTTTCTTTCTTACGGATGAACAGACACAAAGGGTCACAAAGGGAATACTGGTACATCAAACTTCTTTAAAATAATTTTAATATATATATATATATTTTTTTATCATGAACGGATATGTAGGACCAAACAAGATTTATCGAAAAAATGAAATCATCACGGAAAACGGTTGAACTGTTTGGAAATATTTTTGGAATATTGCTAGTTCCTACTTTGAACTAGGATTCTTATTTTGTCATTTTGATTAAAATACGTACCCTAAGGGGCGGGGGGGGGGCAGGGAGTTCAATATTAATGTCAAAATGGAATATATCAGGAAGTCCTCAAAATTAGGGAGTGAAACTCGCAATATCAAATCCTCATTACAAGTAAGGGGACATGTGTCGTAGTGTTTTTGAAAATTCCCGTTTTAACAAGACCTGTCACACATAAGAGCGGCGTTACCTTTGTGATAGCAACATGGGAAAACGACAGAATAATTTCAAATGAAAATGTAATGAGATCTTTCAGTTTAACGTCCCACGGTTCTGCCCATCAGATTAAGGAAGACGGCTGATTTAGACAAGTGAATGATGTAAGAAATGGTGGAATGAGAATGTGGGAGAAGTGGAAATGAGAGTACCCCCGAGAAAAATTGCAGACAAACCATTGCCCAACCACAAACTCACATGTCTGGCATCAAACAACGGACCTCTTGTACTAAAAATGAGCTCTATATTAGGAAGACTACAGTTAAGACTGTTATGAGAAACAAATATGGTAACTAGTACCTCTTCTTAACACGGAAGTACCCATTTCAATTAGTAATTGTAGTACTGTCAGTAAATACGTATAAGAGTTCCATCTCAACAACACATTTACAGAGCGAAAGACACATTCCAATTTGTCTCAGTACATAACGTTATAGTACGAAATATCAACGATACCAAGTCAAATATTTCTGTAGATGCCCTTCTTTTTTCAGTGGACCAACACCATTTAGAACACACTTGGAAAATTCTAAGCCAGTCTATATGTAAAACATGTGATGGCTACAGTCCAACAGAGGCTGTTATTTTTACAGAGGCAAACGTGGAAAAAAAAGTTTTGGCGCGTCAACCGCCGAAGCCATTTTCTCTTTTAACTTCAGCAACTAGTTCAAAATCTTATATTATGATACAATGTGTGTGAAAGAATAGATCTTTTATTGTTTGGAAATGAGACGAAAAAAGTACTCTTTTAATTTCTCGTTAATGACTTTTACAGGAAGCATATGCAGATGTGGAAAGCTTCTACTCTATCTATGTAGTATACCCTTCATACATGAGTGATTCCAAAACCGAATTTGCATTCTTTCAAACCTTAATTGCATTTGTAAGCGAAAGGTAACATTATAAACATCATCAATCTTCTTTCTTGTAATTTTGGACAATATATAGCTGATGATATTACAGATTTCATGTGCCAACAATTCACGTAATTTTATTATATATCTGCTGTAAACTGTTAATAATGAAATCCGGAGGGTTTTTTGTGGGGGAGAAGGGAGCGCGGTAGCTTAGTGATACAATGCTCAGCTCTAGTGCATGAAGACCCCTGGTTCGATCCCTCTCCAAGTGGGGCTCCTCTTGCGAAGTGAGGCCGTGTAGCGGAGAAACACTGTATGTGTAGTAGGTTTTTTCATTTCACCATTTAGTTCGTAATCATCACACTCCCCCCTTTAACCCCGGAGAACAACCGTAAGACATTAAACTCGATTTTCTTTTGTTAATAAGGAAATGTAATTAATGTTTGATGTTTACCTCTAGACAGCTAAAGGAGACGGATGATAGGAAGTAAATAATAAACCCTGGTAAACACCGTAAAGATGATCACGAGAAAAAAAAATTTCAGTTTAACGTACCGCGCTTGTGCCCGTTAGGCTAAGGAAGACGATGATTAAAGCAAGTGAATAACGGAAAAATTATTCGAATGAGAAAGTGAGAGGAAATTAGAGCACCCGAGAAAACCCACGGACACGGTGTTGTCTACCACAAACTTACTTGGCCGGGATCGAACCACGAAACCTACGCACGAAAGATAAGCGTTCTACCAGTGAACTAACGTGTGCTGAAGATCACAAGAAATACACATTTTTTTTTCATGTCTGGAATATGCTTAACAACCGTTAAAGTCACCACTACCCGTTACGATGGTTAACGGATGGAGAGGATGTAGATAATAGTTATCTCGTCTCGGAAACGTGATAAGAAGTACATTTTAAAATTCAGAGAAGACGAGAACTTTCTTGAGCGAGTCTCGTGAGTAACACTATACGATCAATGTGTTACGATCTCAAACAGTGCTTTAGTGTTACATGAATCATATATAAAACTTATAAAATTATATAGTGATTCCATTTGTGAGGCAGAAAAATTCTGGTAATTCTTGATGAAATTAAGGGAAAAAAAATTTAGGGCATAAATTTTGAATATTAATTTTAAAATCGAGACGAGAAAATTAGGGATGCACACGAGACAAGATTTGAGGTTGTCTCGTCTCGAAAATATGCTCTAAAAGTGATGTCTCGACTCGAAAAATGTATTCTTTTCTATTGGAAGAGCTGTGTCTCGACTCGAAATTTGTCAGGAAAATTCTGTCTCGACTCGTCTCGTTCGCATCCCTAGAGAAAATTTTCGACATGAGACCAGATGGTTCCCGAGAATTGACATTAGACAGAATTCTATGAGAATGGAGACGAGACGAGCCTTGTTTTTCAACCCGTGAAAACACTACTGCCAAGCGAAGCAAGCCAGCTTTCTAAGATAATCTCGGCTCTTTGATCTAACTAGCTATTCTATTTTTAAAAAAAATCCCTCAAGACATTTATCGTATGGCGTATTCTGGTGTTTCTGGATGTACTTGTCTCTTGTATCTTAGAAAGCGATGCAAGCTTTCTAAGATAATCTCGGCTCTTTGATCTAACTAGCTATTCTATTTTTAAAAAATCCCTCAAGACATTTATCGTATGGCATATCCTGGTGTTTCTGGATGTACTTGTCTTCGCGTTACACCAACATTATGAACGATAGAACCAGAGTCGGATCCAGGATTTTCTGAGGGGGGGGGGTACACCATAACTGCCAAAATAACCAGTCTCATTGAAACTCTTCAAAGTGACATGTGACAGTATTCTTTACACCTGACAAAGCTGATACATAGAACGCAGAGGGGAATATTTTAAAGAGGGTCACAAGTGATATGCAGGAAAAATTGTTCTTCTCTCTTCCTGGCTTCTGTTTCTTCCTTACTTGACTCATGTTTTATTGCTTTGCTTGGTGAATCCTTTTCCTTGAACCTTCAGAAAATCGACTTAAACTATTACTTTTGCAAAACTCCTCTTTCTTTTAAGCCCCACACGGAAACATAACGGCAGAAAATTTCGGAAAGTATTGCTATTTTTCATTGCTAGCTTCTCATTTTAGATAGTGTTTATTTACAACGAAGGGGGAGATGCACGTCCACCCCCCTAAATCCAGTCCTGGATAGAACTACTGTTAAAACTGGATTCAAACTAATATTAGGAATTGCAACCGCGGCGTTGTATATTCATTGGTTACTGAATTTACGATATATAACTGTGCTGTGAAAACACTATGAAAACTAGCAAGGCGCCACTATACGTTAGTTTCTTCGAACGCTTCGGTGAAGTTCTTTTAAAAATGAGAAACGTAAAGATACAGTTTGTCATATTATCCACACTTCATTTCATCCATACGAGTGAATACGTACTTTTTGTATACAACGAAACAGCTGCAGCTGTTGAATAAAACAGGTGAAATTGTAACAGGAGTGGGCTCTTTCGGTGGTGGTTGTGTCTCATTGAAATACATGCATAAACAATCAAAAATGTAAGTACATACACATACACACGCAGTTTAGCTTTGAAAGCAACCTGAGTCGGGCAGGGCAAAACACGAGGGAGTGGGAGTTGAAATCACATTTTACACGAATGCCATTTGACTGATTGGTGTACAACAGCGAGAGATAGCATTGTTGAGTTTGTTTTGTCCTGCGTTTCAATCGTCCACCACAAATGCCCAAAAATGCATCAGGAGTAATGAATTGGTGAATCGCATTGTGGTTGAAATTTCTGCTTTCAAAGTGGACTTCATTAATGAGATAAAATAATGTTTCCTCTCCTAATTTGTAACAGGAACATCCAAACACACATACACAGACATTTCCCACATCCATATATATATATATAATCTATTCATATATATAAAAAGAAGAAACGTTGCTGCAAATTTAAAATCCGATGTTTGCTAAAACAATCACAGCATGAGGAAGACTGATCGGAAATCGCTATATAACGAATTACCTGATGCGGTTTTCCCTTAATACTCTTATTGCAAAAGCCATCAAATTAAAAACAAAGCAAACCGTTAATAAAGAAGCATACATACATATATCGTATATGTAAATGCTGACAAAGTAACACAAGAATACACGTGTGTATGCTATTTAGTAGTTTACCAAAACATTCAAACCATTTTTAATTGAAGAGATTACAACATAAACGAATCTCCCCCCCCCCCTTTCTTTATTTAATCCTTATTCACTGTTTCAATCATTTTTTTTTTTTCTAAATATCGCTGATGGTATTTTGTTTTATATGTAGTTAGGGTAACCATATAAGAGTCTTTAAAAATAGGGGGTTGTATTTTAATTTACGAGTCGAGACAAAAAGCATAGCGCGAAAATATAATTTATACAAGTGAATTTTTGAGCTCCTCCATGGCTAAGCGATTAGCGTATCACCTTTCGCGTGGGAGACACGAATTCGATTCCCGACGAGAGCTCATGTGGTTCGGATTCCACGTTAATCAGTAGGTCCCGTCTTATATAGCCTCGCTGCTGAAAGGAACATTAAACTCAAAATCAACTGTGAGCTCATCCGTGGCTAAGCGGTTAGCATACGTGCCTTTGGCGCGGGAGACCCGGGTTCGATTCCCGGCGGGAGCTCATGTGGTTCGGATTCCACGTTAATCATTAGGTCCACGTCTTATATAGCCTAGCTGCTGAACGGGACGTAAAACTCAAAATCAATCAATCAATCAAAATCAACTGAACTGAACAAGTAAATTTTTACATATTGAATTACAGAAATATTAACGAGTTTATTAAAGGAAATACAATACGCTATATTAGTACATTCTCCAATGTAATAAACTGTAAAGTATTTGTTTATTCAACAAACAGTGCCAATCCATGAATGTTGTAATATAATTCTAATATCAGAGTGTCTACAAAAATTCCAAAATGAAATTTCGTGACTTTTTCGTGACCTTTTCTTTACTCAGTCATAAAATTTCCTAACATTTTCAAGAGCGAATTTGGATGAGAATTAGTCCACTAATTTTCATCCATGAAATAGAAACGTACTTTGCTTGCGATTTGATAGCGTCTAAAGTTGACCATAAACATTTTTGGTGGTGAAGTTTCACGTTTTACAGAACAAAATTTTCCGATCTGTACTTACATTTGCAGTTAAAAAAAAAAAAAAAAAAAAAATCGTGACCCAAAAGCTAAATTTCGTAACTTTTTCGTGGCTTTCATGACCGTTTTCTGATTTCGTGACTTTCGTCACCGATAGACACCCTGAATAAGCGTAATAAGAGTTTAAAAAAACTGTAAATCCGAATTTTTTAATTTTTACATGCTCTCAGGAAAAAAAGAGTACATTTTCCTAATATCTTTCTGAAAACTCACAAGGGCCATTTTTTAAGATTTGTAAAAGAGTACAAGAAGCCGCCATGAAACCCTAAATGAACTGAAACACTGGTTCAGACAATTTTCCGCATGAAGGTATTAGGAATATGTGCGCCATGTTTTATTTTCAAGCCCATTGATTTATATGAGGAAATATAAATCGTAAAAGAAAAAGAAAAAAGAAAGAAAAAGAAGATAATTTTAATTGCTTTGTTTTAAAGACTTAGTCGAAACTATTTAAATGTCTCATGCTTTCTAAAAATTAAATTCTGTGATTTTTAACTTTAATATTTCTAAATAAAATTTGGTGTGTGGGATCTCTGGTTCGATCCCGGCCAAGTTAAGTCTGTGGTGGACAACATCGTGCCCGTGGATTTTCTCGGGGTACTTTTGCTGTCTCCCACTTTATCATTCCATTAATTCATCCATCATCATTCACTTGCGTTAATCATAGTCTCTTTTACCCTAAACGGCATAAACGTGGAACGTTAAACTCCAAAATTTCATTTCATGTTTCTCAATCAAATTTTAATCTTTATGATAAAACCAATACGCCTCAGGTTGCCAGTCACCCGTCTAATAGTTCATCACAGTCAGGCTATCAGTTGTCGCTAGCTACACTGCCTGCATCCTACTTGACGCCAATAGATGTCGCTAGGCTGCAGGTAACTAGCAGAATAGCTAATGAGTTGGGGCAAACAAGTAGTTTAATATGAAATTCCATTTCTGGCGCAAATGCATTTTTAATCAAAGGACATCCAACTAAATTTACAGAAGAAATAAATCAAATCAAACCATTAAAATTATAATTCTTTTTGCAGAGAAAACATGAATACTTATCCGTACAAAACCAGTAAACACGAAAATGAAAATTTTTCAGTTCAACGTCCCACGATTACGCTCTTTGGGCTAAGGAAGACAGATGAAAAATGAAATGAAATGAAATCTTTGAGTTTTACGTCCCACGGTTATGCCGGTTAGGCTAAAAGAGACGGTGATTATGAGAAATGAATGAAATGGTGGAATGAAGAAAGTGGGAGAACCCCGAGAAAACCCATGCACACGGTGTTTGCCCACCACAAAGTTCGCTTGGCGGGAGCAGGGCTTGAACTCGGGACCCCATGCACAAGAGGTGAACGCTCTACCACTGAGCTACCGCGGCGCCCTGGAAGACAGATGATTACGGCAAATGAGTGATGATGGAAGAACTGGTAGAATGACAATGTGGGAGGAAACGGGAATATCCCCAGAAAACTCACGAACACGATGTTATCCACCACAAACTTGCTTGGCCGGGAATCGAACGAGGAACCCACGCACCAGAGATACGCGTTCTACCACTGAGCCACTAAATAAAAGGTGTAGGCCGTTTCTTTTATTTCGCCCTTCAATCAGCGTATAAAGGGCACCGCGTGCCCAGCACAACTTAAAATATAAAATATCAGGAAATAAGTCCTCAAAGAAAGAGAATACGTGTTCTTTCCTCAGATCTTTACGTAAGTTTTAGACAAAATGTCTGCAATGAATCCTTTAAACAGCGCTTTGAATCACAATAAAGAAAGCATTAACAGTTAAAGGAAAAAAAAGTATCCGATAACCTCTATCACCTTTTCGTTTCTCTAATCTGTAATTTCCTATTTACATATCTCAACGGTGCACATATATTTTACTTCGTAATCGTTTCGGTCTCCTTTTTCTTCAGACAGCCCTGAAATCTCAAGATACATTACAGATAGATAAGTGACAGTCACGATGTATGAGTTTGTATGTATATGTGTTTGTAAATATAAGTCTGTGTGTCTGTGTAACGTGAAGGCAAAAGGACGAAAATAAGGAACGAATGCGTTCTATGTATATCTTTCCTGGTATTACAGGGAGAAGACATCAAGAAGATTTCCAAACATTTTTCTTCACAGAAGTTGGATTTTCTATGATCAATCCCTTTTCTCTAACATTTTTCAAAACACCTAAATGGACTTTTATAATATTATTTTTTTCTACCTCACCGTAAAGACGCAAGAGGATAAATTTCCAGATCAGTGGTTCTGGATACGATTCGCAAATCTCAAGATTTCCACAATAAGGCCTAGACGGAGTCTACATTTTTTTTTTTTATTTTTAAACTTGCATCAAAGAGAACAAGGAGGAGCTCACTTAAGGGTATATGGTTAGTGTACGCGTCTTTGGTGCTAGAAACCCAGGTTCGATTCCCAGTAGGAGCTCATACGGTTTGGATCCCACACTAAGCTATAGGTTCATGTCTCATATAGCTTCGCTGCTGAAAGGGTCGTTAAACTCTACTCAACCAACCAATGAACACGCAAGATGCACTGATAATTAAATAACAGTGATTTCATACTCTCTCTTTTTCCTATGTACGTTATTTAAGAAAGTTATCACAGCATTGCCACATATGTCTTTTTCTTTACATAGTTGTGGGCTCAATTCCTAGTGAGAACTTAGTTTTCTAAATTAATCCATTATAGTACAGAAATTGTGATGTGAAACTACTTAAATTCGCAGTTCCATTTCAGAATTTGTTAGGGGGATGGGGACAAAGGCCTAATTACGAGTAGAACGTAGTCCCCTCCTAGCATACAATGGATTACGGGTAAGGTTCTTTCGATTCTCAGAAGTAAGAGGCAATGACTTCCCTAGGAAAATATTCATGTTGCGCCAATGGATGAGAGAATCAGATTCTCCACCGATATCGGCCTATGAAAAAAAAAAATCATCAGAATATTAGTATTGATGAAAAATATACCCGTATTCCAAACTCAGAGTAGGCATAACTTCTTGCAGACCCACAAATGATGTCCCTGATTGAATTAGGAAGCATCGAATTCCATTCTAGAAATCCAGAAATAACTGCGAAGGTAACTAATGTGCGAAACCATGGTTGCCGTATTTATTTATATAAAAAATGGAATTTTTAAGTTTCACGTCCTACGCTTATGCCGGCTAGACTAAAAGAGACGGTGATGATGAGAAATGATTTAAACAGTGGAGTGAAGAAAGTGGGAGAAAACGGAGGAATCACGAGAAATCCCACGCACACAGTGTTTGTCCACCACAAAGTTCACCTGGTGCGAGGTAGGATCGAACCAAGGACCCCATGCACCAGAGGTGAACGCTCTACCACTGAGCCACCGCGGCCCATTAGACTTATTTATTTATAGTCTGAAACTTTAGGTATTTTAATTCACTGTTACTGCAGTAATTCTAGAATCCATTATAATTTCTGTTAAAATTATGCATGTCTATTAAAATTAAAACTCGGACAGCTACAGTCCGCAGTAGTTTTACCCATGAAGCTATTTAGGACTAAAATAAGAAAATATAGATTATATTCATGCATAGTTCTTGGCTCATAAAGAATTACTATTATTATTATCAGTTACACATAACGATAAAGCCGAAATGGAAAAATCAAATAACTAAAAGTGGAAGAATCCCATTTGACTTTATAATTAAGCTACACCATAACGTGAATACGCCTCATGTTTCTTCTGCATGTCACAGAATATATATCATTATTCTTAATCGGAAGTAAAGGCCTTCTTAACGCAATTTCTTCACGAAAACTATTGGTCTCACGTGTCGTAACTGAAAAATATGGATGCTGACACGAAATTATACACTCAAGCAATGTGCTGATTACTGAGAATAATAATCAAAGCATGCTAAACGTACTGTTTCTAGGCTACTAACAAAGAACATGAACAGGACAGGACAGAAGGTATGTGTCAAACGAAGGTTTTGTATTTAAAGCTAAAACTTAGCCTAATCGCTGCTAATCCAATGATACTTGAGAGCTCTTACGATAATATTCTGTCCAAGCGAGTATCCGTGCCCGGGCTTTTTCCAAAGGGGCAAAAGTCCGATTCCGAGAGATGCAAAAGACCAACACACAAGCTCACTTCTCATTACACACATATATATTGATGCACACGTACACATAATATAGCATATAAAACAACTATTATTTACATACGAATATGCTTATTAACTACAGTAAGTAAACTATAGTATTTAATATAAATAGTATAGTGAACGTAAATAAGCAAATTAGTATGTCTTGATATGTGCTTCCAAGAACTGAAAATTCTTCGAAAATCCAGTGGGGCAACGTCTAATCTTTGGTTCCCGATGCAAGTGGCTATGTCCTCAGAATAGGATGATCATATGACAATTTTAAAATAGAGGACTTATTTTTTTTAATTTCACATAAATATTTATATCACTCGACAAATCTCGACGCCTCATACAGCCTCGCTGCTGAAAGGGACGTTAAAATCAAATCGAAATATATATTTAAAAAAAAAACGGAATCTCTTAATAGCATAGCGAGAAAATACGAGGTATATCGAAAAAGTATCAGATCATCTTTGTTTTTGAGAAAACTACCTGGCGTAGGGTGGGTTATGTTGGGTTCTCTTCTGTGGTCTCGGTGCAGTTAAAATGGTCAAGATATGCGTGTACGGATAGGACGCGGGAAAGAAGTCACAATTAACTTCGTGGATATATCCGACCTCGACAAGACCTGACAAAGCTCGCAAAGAGCCGGAGATCACAAGGTGCGTAGCAAAATCAAACAAATGTTGATGGTATTCTTCGATTGCAGAGGCAATGTACAACATAAGTATTTACACGAAGGACGCACAGATAGAAACGTCTTTTCTTCAGACATTTCCCGTCGTCTACGTGACGCTCTTGGTCTGAAATGTCCAGATCTGTGAACTTCAAAACCCCAAAGACTGAATAAGACTTCTTCCTGTTACTGCGTTTTCTGATGACAACTACAACCAATGAGTGGACCAAAATGGAGAGGTATTTCATGTAGCTAATTATTAACTGTGAATTTTTAAGTTTCAATTTCACACTTTTAACTTCAACAACTTACATTTTAAACCTCATTTCATTCCGAAGACTCACAGTGGCTCAGTGTTAGAGCGTTCATCTCCGGTATGTTCACCTTGGCTTGATACCAGCTCGCGCCAAATGGGCTTTGCGGTGGACAAACACCATGTGCTTTAGTTTTCTCAGGTCTCTACACTTTCTCTCCACTTTCGTTTTATTCTCATCATCACCATCTCCTTTAGCCCACATGGTATAATCGTGGAATGTAAAACTGAAAGATTTCACTGTTTCTCTTTTCATTTTCATCCTCTGAAGAGTCGGTTATTCACCCTTCGGAACTGAATTTCGAAGGATGTTCAAACACGTATCTGGCTATTTTTAACGAAAATTTATATATTGAATATTATCACACATATGTTTCGAATTTCAGTATCTTGTGAGATGTGTACTATTTTGAAAAGAAAATCTTTCCTTGCATATATGTACTTGAAAACTCATCTCTTATTCCTTTCATACGTCATGGACTGCACAGGGGCTCAGTGCAAGGGCGCTTACCTCTTGTGCATGAGGTCCCCGGTTCGATCTCCGACCAAGTAAGATTATGGTGAACAACATCGTGCTCGTGGGTTTTCTCGCGGTACTCCCATTTCCTCCCACTTTTTCATTCCACCTTCCATCATCATTCACTTGCTTTAATCATCCTAACATCCTTAGCCTCACAGGCATAATCGTGGGACGTTAAATTGAAAGATACGATTTCCTTTTTTCCTTTCATACGTCATGAAAGAATTTGCATTATATATATATATATATATATATATATATATATATATATATATATATAAACCCTCTCAGTACAGCGATTTGGTTAGTATTTATAGATTTCTGCTTCAAACACTTTCTTGCACTGAATTATCCAACACTTTGAAACGAAACCATCAGACATTAAGTCAAGACAGTGTTGCTTTGTACTCTTCTATTCGGAGCCGAGGATAAATTTGTACAACTCTGACGGAGCGAAACGAAAAATTTAAGCATTAAGAAAAGTCAAGAAAGAAAAAAACAGCAGCGTTGTTCACCTGATTACAAAATGGCTGGAATCTGCAAAACATACTAAACTTCCTCTTCCAGAAACTTCTGGATCGTTTCAGCGATCTTCCTTTGTCTAAAAGACTAACTCAGAACTAGTCGAAATGCATAAAATCAGCTTCCCCGCACATTATCTCTTCGCTCCGCACTTCATGCGAATTCAAGCAAACTGCCGCTCTTCAGTATTCATGGTGGAATGAATCTAATTATTCTTCCTACATACTTCCTGAGCACACACAACGAGAAGTTGAGGTATCTACGATAGAATCTTCAATTTGATTGCACAAGCCATGAAATCAATCACACTCCTTACACCAAACATTTTCATCATAAAAATACAGAAAATGTTACTAAAGTAATCGAACTTTTCTTTAACCGTAGAGAATAGAGCATATTTCAAGCAGTTAAAAATGTCTATGTATTTTTATTAAACAAGAGAAATGAAACACAAGATAAACCTATGTAAAATTACTCAAAAACATCTTTAGTATTGTTCCCTATCTTTACAATAATCACGATGTGGATTTTTTGCTTGTTCATGTCAAGTCTATTATACTTTTTTAACACTAGGATTATACGCGATGTAAGCGTAAATTTAATGTGAAATACAAACCATGACCTCCACGAGAATCTGACATGAATCTCCATTTCCACAGGTGAAAATGTTAACAGTTTAGACACTCTTTTCACTTCACTTTAATATGTAATCGAACGAACAGTGAATAACTGGGAATCGAATCCAAGTCTTCTGCGTCATCATCCAGTGTTATTACTACATTTGTGGGGGGCGTGGGAGACAAGATTTCATTCCCGGTGGGAGCTCAAGTGGTTCGAATCCCATGTTAAACTATGGATCCACATCTCACATACGCTGCTGAACGGAATGCTAAATTCAAATTTAATCTAATCCAATCAAAGCTGAGATTTATAGCTGAAAATTGTCTTTACAAAATGCAGGTAATAAATAGCCCAGAAATGCTGAAAAGTAATAGTTTCAGGAAATGTACCCACGTGTATAAGGAATACCGAGAAGATCTAGACAAGACTCGAAGCTAGAGGTGAGCCAGGGGGATCAACCCCTCCTGAAACGTTTAGTTGTTTGTTTACATAAACTAATATATATATATATATATATATATATATATATATATATATATATATATATATATATATATATATATATATATATATATATATATATATATATATATATATATATATATATATATGAGTCGTCAAGAAATCATATAGCTTCTTCAGGTGAAAAAATGTTCTGATTTGGTTGCGGAGCGCAATAGAGAACCAAAATTTTAGTATTTTCGGTCCACTGTTTCTCCGAGAGAAGGCAACATTTATATTATTATTTATTATTATTATTATTATTATTATTGTTATTATTATTATTATTAATAATAATAATAATAATAATAATAATAATAATAATAATAATAATAATAATAATATTTGTAACCTCTGACCGTTCTACTATCGTAGAGGTTTCCATCCGTATTGACTTGACAACGATTCCTTGCATAATTGAAGGAGACATATATTCATTCATTTCTTGTTTTCAGAAATTCAAGAGTTTTTGTTGTTGTTAGAACTTTTTACTTATTTTATTTAATTTTATTGTACTAATCTGGTTGCTCCGGTATTTCCTTTCCTCTTTTCATGAAAGTTCCAGATGGTTTCATTCTTTGCAGACAGGTATCACTTAAGTTTGCTCCATAGAATTCCGTATTCATGTTGTAATCAATCCTCAATTTTCAGAAGCTGTTAAAATGTTACATTAATTGTCTAACTGATATTTTTACTTTAACGTCCCACTATTATACACCGAGGATAACGGGAGAAACAGGAGAAATCATCACAGAGCACATTTGGCGGGAAATGGGATCGAAACAGGGACACCAGGATTAATTGTTCAATGCATTTCAAATGCTTTTCTTTCTATTTAGGTCATAAGGATAATAACATATTACCTGTATTTTACATTTAAAAAAACTGCCCAAAGTACGTATCCGCTGGCCCGAAGTATGTCCTCGATTAGATGTTGCGAAGCATGAAAGAGTAATGTAGAAAGGGTTACTTTATGCAGTTTTCATTTGTTGTGTATCGACGCTGACTTATGTAGATTTTAATTATACACCACAATGAGTTATTTAAAGCTGTTAGATGAGTTTTAGCAATTTCTAAGGGTTATATAGAATATTTGTACTAAGTTTCTTTGACAGCAATGCAAAGCAGATGATAATGTGGTATATAAAACGGATCGTGTTAAACAAAGTTACTAAGCTCAATTTCGCATCATAACTGCGACCGGAAGGTCGGCCTCAAACTTTATACCCTTGTGATTTAGCCCAAACGTTGAGAATGAGTTAGATTTTAAGAAACAACGCTTATTATTAAGCCAACTCGGGATCTTACTGTTCAATTGTTCAAGGTTAGTATAAAAAAGCGATCTGCCATTTAGTCAAGAAAGTATCTCATCAATGTCTCGACTTTTTAAGAAAAGGAAAAGGCAGTCATGCGGTATCTAAAGCCGAACTCAAAAGAACTTCTTACGGTTCAAAGTTGTGTATTAGTTTTGTCGTAAATTCTTAACACGGTTTAGCTTTACTTAAGAAAATAATAATGATAATAAAATAAATAAAACACCTCATGACCTACTAAAAGCAAACTTTCTGCTTTATCTAAAATCTTCATGGGTAATAACGCGCTACGGAGAACCTGACATTTCTCCAAGGATAACGCGAAGTTTCTAGGAGTAAGTTCTTGAACTTTTAAGGCTTGATAGTGCATCTCCACACT
This sequence comes from Thermobia domestica, assembly GCF_964235325.1. Lineage (NCBI taxonomy): Eukaryota > Metazoa > Arthropoda > Insecta > Zygentoma > Lepismatidae > Thermobia > Thermobia domestica. The sequence continues at coordinate 50,410,140 of NC_137458.1, forward strand.
AAACACTTAGGGGAGAGGGGGGGGGAAGGTACCAAAAACCTCTTCTGTAGTTTTAGCAGTAACCGTTTTCATAAATTACCTACTTTTCCATGTACAACAAACACAAGCACACACCGCTTAATGGATTCTCATGACTTTAACAGCGATAGCACACGTAATGGAAGAGAATCAAGCTCTTATCCCCAATATTTTTCATACACTTGAGAGTTTATACATATACACACTATCGATTCATTCATTCCATTCGAAAACTGTAGTCATTTTCAATGCTTCATTCGAGCGATTTTCCCGCGAAAATAAAAAGAAAAAAATGAATTAATTTTCCTAAGTGAAAAGGCATGTAGTTGTCTCCAAGAGTTTTATGAATATACAAGAAAATCACATCCTGTTTTTTTCCCCCTTTCTTTCTTTAGGAGTTGTCTCTGGGGACCAAATCTCTACTGCTCTTAGTATAGCCGGCCAAGTCCACACAATACTGGCACGAGTAATCGATCTTCCCTCTATGGTCTAAATTACATTCACAATAGATCTGGGAGTAAAGTAATTAACAGATCACCTCATACGGTAGGTGACAATGATAAATAAGACAAGAGCGCCATCTAGCTTTATGGTCATGTTCAAATTCCTCTCACATACAGGGTGCTGGGGAAAAAAATATCCAAATTTCATTTTCGTTTGCTCATATGTATGGAATTAATTTCTTTCTAACGTTGAGGGTATATTAAACATTAAATTGGAAGTTTAAAGTTGAATCCACATCTCATGCACGTGTCTACGTGCTAATGAACTAAATTTACGCATTTATTATTAAATTAGATATCGTCGCTGCGCCTCGAAGAACTGCTATGTGACTTTTTTTTTTTTTTTTTTTTTTTTTTTTTTTGTCGAACATGAGTTATGTCGTGTAAAACCAGAAAGCTGTCAAGCAGCGTTCCTCATAATGTTGTAAGCTAATATTCAATTGTTTTGTCACAACAATGAAAAATTATAGATTGAAATTAAAGGCTTCTGGTTCTCATCACGTATGCATTGATTAATGTATACAGATCCTCTATGTGCTTATAAAGGCGCAAAAGGTACTACACAAACACAAAAATAGTAATATAATACTGTTGAAGCAAGCTAGAACAATGTGCAGAACCAATTTTATTACATTTTTCAAGTGTTTCCATGTATTTGGGACTGAAAAGTTGTGGTTTTAACTAAAGGTGGGCAAAAAACCGGTTTTTCGGTTTTCGGGTTTCAGAAAAACCGAAACCGGGTTTTGAAAATTTTCAAAAAACCGGTTTCGTTTTTTCCGAAGCCGGTTTCGGTTTTTTTGTCGAAACCGGTTTTGGTTTTCTTCAAAACCGGTTCGGTTTTTCACCTGATCCGGTTTCGGTTTTCTTCATAACCGATTCCGGTTTTTTTTTCAAAATTTGTTCTATTTCTGACCAGAATGGTGTTTCGTTGTTCTCCGGAAACCGAATCCATTTCCACAGAAATAGTTTTATGTGTTTTCGAAAAGTTTTCACCGAAACCAGTTTCGGTGAAAACCGAACCGGTTTTGTAGAAAACCGAAATGTCGGTGTTTCGGGTTTCGGTTTTTATAGAAACCGGTTTTCGGTTTTTATAAAAAACCGGTTTTGCCCATCCCTAGTTTTAACACACAGCGGTTCTTCGAGGCGCAGCGATGAATACAGGTAATTAATTATTATTGTCATGTATGCATTATAACAAATGTTTTACTTAGTTGTTAGTCATTTACAAAGATTAAATAATATGTATTTATTGTAAGCAAAGCTCAGGTTAAAATTCCTTTCATTGTTGCGCCCGTATTAAAACCCACACTACTTTCATTTAATAATTTAAAATTAGATTCGATGGAAATTAACTGTGGAATGAATTTTCTGTTTTGATATCTATAAAACTTTGATAGGAAGGCTGAAGTACATTTCTTGAGAAAGCAGACGCGCCGAATCTTTCACAGTATATTAATGCTATATATAAGGAGTAAGTAATGCACATGTCGAACCAATAATAAGTGTAACGGAAGCGTTATGGACACATGATAAAAAGTCGACAGAACCTGTGATAACTGAAATCCGTGTTCAGATAAACTAGAAAATGACATATTACAATTCTTACCATAAAATGATCCTAGAAAATAGGATTCTTCTCAACTCAGCGACGAGCTTCAAACAATAATAATAACGTAGGCATCTATAATCACTTAGTATAGTATACAGACTTTAGTAGTAATTGTAGTGTTTAGTCGTCAGAAGTAAAGGTGGTAATAACATGCAAAAATCTTCAGTTTCAAATTTGTGTCCACAAATATACAAATGTTTTGTCTCCGGGCTTGTCTTCAAATCAATCTGGTAAGTATTTTTTGCATCAAGAAAACATAACCAGTATTTTTCAAACTAAATTCTGTGAAACAGTGGCGGATCTACCCTGGGGACAAAGGGGCCTAGATCCCCAGTTTCTGAGTGACAAAAATAATTTAAGCGATTATTTATATATTTTTAAAGTTTACAGTAAATTCATGATATAAAATTTAGGGGGGACCCGGCTCCCCTAGACCCCCCGTGGACATGGGGCTGGTTATAACTTATTTCCATTTTTATAAACCCCTTGTCTTAGTAATAAACAGCAGAACACATTCATGCTCAGAATCGTCACTATCCCATTTCAATAAAGGCAAGCACAGCGGAGCGGCGATTGGTAACTAATAGAAATTAGCGTTCCTCACGGACTGAGATATTATAAATAAACCGATGTACCTTTTCCGAACAAAGAAAACGTACAGTTACATACAATCCGATTGACATATGCCCTCACCAACGATCGGGACATGCGCGTGAACACGATATATTATACATTTTATTTGCTTACCGTGTAGCAATAAACTTCTGTAGACTGTTAAGGAAGCAATTAGGATTTCTGGACTTTCGGCATCTATGGCCACGATACACCGTTACGTATGAGGCATGACGTCCCTTGGCGATCACACTATCCGAGGAAAGGAAAAGAGGAAAGGATAGGGGAGAAGAAAGGAGCGGCCTGGGGACTATATGTTAGTACCATCCCAGCATTTGCCTGGTGTGAATGAGTACACTCAGGATCTGAAAAAGTTTACAATTTTTCGATCGAGCGTCTCCACTGGGAATCGAATCCGGGACCGCTCACACCAAAGACGAGAGTGTTACTGACCACGCTACGCAGAGCCACTATAGACAATTAAATATGGCATTCATGAATGTTTTAATGCCCTCGTTAAAGCTTACTATCGCAAATACAGACTTATTACGTATTACCTACGCAGAGGCACAACGGCTAATGTCCTCATCTTTGGTACAAAAGACGAGGTTTCGATACCAATGTGTGAATTCCTGTCGTTAGGATCACATTGTAAATCCACATTTTCTATATCTCAATAGCGAAATGTACATTAATCAAACACAAATTAAACAACAATATATATTAAGCAAGTAAAAACAGTGTTTGATACTTATCATCCTGTCAAGATGACAGGAAGAGCGAGTGGGAGAAAGGACAAGAAATTTCTCTGAAGAGCTTTTCCCGCGTAGTACTGCTACATAAATCACAGAAACTAGCAATTTTCTTTCCGGTTCCTCACGACGCAAAGCAAAAGCATCACAACACAACCTACGCAGCGAAATTGGCAAAGACATTAAAAGGCAGGTGGATGGCGATGATGAGACAACGCTCCGCCTCATAGACTGCAATTAACGCCACTGAAATTACCACCTTTAGTGTCAAGCGGTATTGATTGTACGCATTCAGAACTTTTCTCGTAAAAGATTTGCACACACAGAAAAAAAAAAAAAAAGTGAAAGAATACACACGTGCTCCCAGAAAATTCATTAAAGTTGTTTTTCCATTGTAAACCTACAAGTTCTGAAGACTCGTTGCAAGTGGAACTTCCTGAATAAAAATAGAAGTGGGCAAAGGTTCTTTTTCCACGCACTCCATGCGTGACTATTAAAACCACTCCTGCAATTTGCGCGTGTATCAAGAGGTCTTTGTGCGTTTATACAGCAGGCACTTAACATAAGAGAATCCTTCTAAATGAAGTGAGCTTCCACTTAGCAAAGAAGAAAGAAAAAAAAATGCCGATATTGCTAACCCAAAAGGATGTTTCTATTAAATATTCGGTGTTTATTTGAAATTTTTAATTAACGAAGAAAGAGAGAAAGATGTTCAAATTTAGCCTTTGTAACATAGATGGCCACTTCCAGATTTTGACACTATTTTGTAAGGGATTGGTCTTAAAAATCACTGGTAGGCATAAATGCTCCAGCATTTCTATACAGCACTCAACATCAATAGTAAGATGAAAAATGGATATCTACACTTTTTCGAGACGTGACAGCCAACATTATCGAGTCCCGGTGTGCGCGTATAGAGCGAAAGTTTAGGATTATAAAATCGAGTGAGTGGCAAACGAAGTATTGATGGAATGAAAGAAACAGGAAAACTGAGAAAACCTATGAACACAATGCTGTCTGCCACTAACTTACATAGCATGGGATCGAATGAAAGTTCAAGCTACTGCAAGAGGCGAGCGCTACAGCTATAAGCTATTACACCCCCAATTAGTGTAAAATTAACATTGTCTTAAAATCTTATCCTACCACGGATTACAGCAAAACAGTTATTCCACAACGTATTTCCAAGCAGAATAACCCAATTTAATCAAAATTTTCTACATCACACATTATTTAATCTCCATATTAATGTTTCGAACACACATCTGGAGTCCACCACAAAAGAAATTCACGTCATTTCATTGAGGTTAGAGTGCAACCGACATTCATTGCTTTTACAACGATGTGAGTTTTTGCTTGTGTATATTTTCCATTACGTAACCAATGACAGTAACCCACTTAGCGCGAAGAAATGTTTTCTTTCAATCCAGCCCATATGTAAAAGAATGTTAAGCAATACTATTCAACAGTGCGACAGTCCACAACACATGTTTGTCCTACACGACAAAATAAAAATAAATTCTATTTAGCCAAAGTTTAGTTTTCATATACTTTCTTTTTTCTTTCTTTCTTTCTCTCTCTCCCTCTCTTCCCAATTCTTAAGCCAACGGCCTTGACCATCTCACCTTCTGTTTTATAGAGGAAACAGAAAATTGTGTCGTAAAAAATATTTTTAATTGGTTTTCGCCGAAAGGGAAACCTGCATTGTGTACCACTATCACGTTCAAACCCATTATCATATTCAATATAAAAGGTAAACGAAGGACGAGAACTTCCGTATGTGATTCAATACCCAATGAAACTAAAAGTATGAAAAATTGAATCTGGGCACACAACTTGCAACCACGAAACACAGAAATGTGTTTACCAGTAGTCTATTATTTTCGCACAATAAGTTAAAACTGGGCTCCTTTACTTTGAAAATGTTTCCTTACAGCTCCAAGGACAATATACTGTACGACGTATCTCTGCTCCGTAACTAGGTATCACACACAGCATAGCTTTGTACTCCCACACACACATTATCATCGGTACATGAACCCATGCCTTCCGCACAGTTACCGAGAACTATAACTATTTGCCCACGAAGTAGTTGATAAATACAATTCTACTTTTCAAGATTGTAAAATGTATGTGTGTGGACAGGGACAGGGCCGAATATTGTGAAAGACCAACAAGATTACTTATGATATAAAGATATTAAATATCTCTTGGCCTAAAATCATGCGGAGTTAGTGTTGTGTTACAATTCACAGCACTCCCCTGAACCTTCCCAATGGGTTACGGTTGTACGGTAATTGCTTATTGCCATGATATGGTATCAGAAAATGCTTTCAATGACAAATGCGTTGTCTTCTGCTTTAGATGGTGGTGCTACGTGACTGGAAGACGGTTCATACATCAATACGACTATAGTACTGAGTTTCCCGATTGCGAGAAAAAAAAATCCCCTTCGGTGATTTTAGCAAATACTTGTCTAAAGTAGACACTTGATTTTCTTAACACTTAACAGGTTAATATTTAACACAAAATTTTAACAAATATGTTTCATGTGTGTTTTTTTTTTTCTTGCCATTATTTTCCAAACTCGAACATCAATGGGCACTACTAAGTAGTGAAATGTAAGGTCTGCATACAGAAATATTTGACTAAAACAGTCAAATTGTTCTATACTTCCTTGCCAAGTTTAGTCAAAAGCAGTGTTTCTTCCAGACATTTTCTTTTAGGGACACTGCCCCCTTCGGAGCTCTGAGTGCCCCTCGGAGAAGACCAAAATAATACATCTACAATATAGTAATAAATAGAAAAGTACCAGCAGTGTCCCCCGGAACCCAGTCTTCTGAAAAAAACACTAGCCAAAAGTCCAATAAGTTCTGTAGATAGATTGTGTACGATGCACAGATTGAGATTCACATACACACTCAGCCATGTCAAGACTTACCTCCATGTGGAGTTTGATAAATATCAGAAGAGTTCTGGAGATCGCGCATTTGCTTATTATATAGTGTCATTGTATTTTTTTTAAATAAATATATATGTATGTAAATTATTAGAAAAATCAAATGAAGAACGAAAATGCACAAGAAAAAAAAAAGTCAATTTATAAAGAGAAGTCTGTAGTTTAAAGTCTTACACCTGCGGTATGCAAATTAAAGGAGAACATATGCGAGGAGTGACCAGAAAGTAAGGTTACAAAGTCTGCAGTAAAACATGTATACATTATTTCATACAACCAATAAGCCAACATACATTAGTTTATTTTTCGATGTAGTCTCCATATCGGTTGATCCACATGTCACATCGTGAGATGAGTTTGATTTTTCTCTCCTTGTAAAAAAAAAAAAAAAAAAAAAAAACTTTTGCGTGTTCAGTTACGCTGTCACGAAGTGTTTCACTTCCTCCTCTAAAGCGAAGCGACAGCTTCCGAAATGCTTCTTCAAGTGCGGGAACAGTGAAAGTCGCTTGGAGTGAGGTCAGCGCTGTAAGGAGGGTGGACGATGATGTCCCAGCGAAACTTCTTTAACAATGTGGTGGACTTCTGGACTGTATGGGGGCACGCGTTGTCGTGACAAGAAGGTGAAACTCGGTCGTGACTATTTTGAGTATTTGTACTTTAAATAGTCTAAATTAGTTAACTATATCATTTGCATAAAGTTTATGATATAAAATTATTGTTCAAAGCCAATGTATTTTAATAAGCCTCCTCTAAAATCAATGCATGTGAATTGTGCTTCCATCTTCCGAGTTCTTTTAAACTATGTGTATATGTTTGTGGCCAATCCTTTCGACAATGGGATCTCGGAAACTACAGGTTCTAGAAAGATGACGTTTTCACTGATCGATTGCAAATTTTGCGTAGATTGTCCAGTTTTAATTGAATATTTAAAAAGAAACATGGCCATTATTTCTTTATTACATTTTTTTAGGCTACACAGGAAGCGTTGAAATTAAAAAAAAACTAAAGCATCATATCCTATGCGTTATACATTCCAACACCACATTATTGTATATTAGGGTTGTATATGTCTCAGGCGTTTGTTCCATGGCCAAATAATAGTGAAAAAGGAAGGATAACCATTTCTCGAGTCTAAGATAAATCTTTATTTTTTGAGTGTTTTGCGCAATGAACACCATATATAGCTGATATTATAATTAATTGTATATGTAATGTATTTGCTTATTATACACTACATGCAAGAAGAAAGAAAACACTGGTCATACATGAATTAGAAACTCCAACCGGAAATAGGCTCAAATCTTGCAAACGGTACGAGATATTGAGAAAAAATAATCGAAAAAATCTCCCCTTTATGATGCCCTTTGCCGGTTTTTTTTTTTTTTTTTTTTTTTTTTTTTATCAAGACGTCTTTCACTTGTGTCTGTAAAGGGACATGTACATATGTTGTAAGGAATGAGGAGATTTATGCTCATATGCGAATGATGCGCTGTGTAGAGAGCGCAGGTTCAGCTAGTAAGAACTTAAAACGTTTAAAGCTTTCTGGGAAAAACATAATAACAAACTATTTTAGCAAAGCTTCAGATTTAATCAGATTCAGTCAGAAAAGCAGCAGTAAAGAACAATAATGAAAAATAGTCCAGTGTACGTAATTGTGGATCTCTCAGCAGGAATAAAAATTCTGATCAATGAAATAATGATGGCGTAAGTGAATGTGAAAATGAATTTCATTTTGAATTATTTCTTCCCCCACATTCACTTTAAATGGTACGATCATGCACCACGCTGAACCAACGTGTGCATGCAGTACATTTAACATACATACCTGATTCACCTGTCCCCGTATATAGAGAGGATTACAGGCACAAAAAAAAAAAAAATCTATTCTACGGGAAACAGAAAAAGATCATGAGCGTACAAAAAAGGAATGTTCTGGCACAGAGACAAAACGTAGAAACAAGGCATTTCAACACTGAAACGGTACCCATTGCATTACACCTCTAAGTGTCTCAGAACCATGTAGTGCACCAGACACTCCTTTCGAGATCATCTTCTACGAACGTAAACAACCGAAATAAATCACAGGCAACTGTACTTAAGAAAATACGCCTATTCCGGAATCCTGGCATAACTCATTCATCACTTCCATAAGAGCACAATGGAAATTTTTATGCAACTATTCTTACGCTTATCTTCAAACTTTAAAAGACATTGCATTGTCTCACGTTCTTTACACGAAAAGTTCTAAAATACATAAACTAACTGTGATTCTTTTTCTAGCACCATTTACATTTTTGCTTCACTACTCTATTTTTATAACCAACATCAACTCAATATTGAACGGATATATCACATCGAAGCTGAGGTTTCGGGTTTGATAGGCCTATATATTGTCGTTCTTATTATTATTATTAGAACTTGGGACTTCTGAATACAGGGTAAAACAATGTATTGTACAGCTATGATCACGCGAAAAGAGCTTTTCCTTGAAATATACCGTATGTCACTTACGACTGACTACCAAACAGCTGGATAAAAAGATGAAGAACAAATCTTCATCACCAGAACTGAACCCAACCAAGCTTCTCCTTTGGGGCTGTCAGGGTTAAAAAGCAATCCGCTCAAACCACGTACTGTAGGTAATCAATATAAAATGCATGTCAAAAGAAACTCCAACATCTATCTGAATGGAAATCCCGTTAAAACAGACGTGGGTTCGATAAACCGACCCACCTCACACTGACACGAAAAACATTCTATCTTAAGAATACTGGGATAGTAGTGGGCAATAATCTATTTGAGGATGTAAAACTCAACTGTATATCACTCGGCATGCCATGGGGTATTTTACCTTTTCGGAGGCACGTTAGCATGAGAGATGACGTCCCTCGGCGAGCACATTATCCGGAGAAGAGGGGAGGAATGAAGCGGCCTGAATCCTAGGTAATATCCCGGCATTTGCCTGGTGTGAATGGTGAAAACCAAGGGGAATCCTCACTCAGGATGGCTGACCTGAAAAGGCTGTTACACCTCTTCGACTATTGTCCCTACCAGAAATCGAACCTGGGGCCGCTCGCCCCAATGGAGGAATATTTTTTCAGTCTTACCGGAAAGGAATTGTGTTTCTTCCAACAGAATGAAGCTGTTAGTTATATTTCTGTAATTCCATTTGCATTCATGAGATATTTTACAACAAAGATTTCTAACCTTTAAAGTACCTGACCTATAGACATGCGAGCGGTGCAGCTTATGACAGCTTAATTGTGACGATTCAAGTTTTTGCGCTAAACGAAAGGTCTTGAAAACAACCTACAATGGCGTCTTTTGAGGGAAATTACACCGGTACAAATTTAAGTTTTATCACTACAAACTATGAAAAGAAAACTTCAAAGAGCTTCAGGAAACAGCATACAAGAATTGATATATTAAGCAGGCTTCCTTTCCTTAGCCTGTGGCGGTAGAATTTGAATATTTACAGATGTGACTTCCCTCAAAAACCGCCACTGGAACTTAGTTCATTTAATAGCATTTTGTGAATGTACGCACAAATAAATGGCCCAAGTCCTATTATGTTCGTATTGTTGAGTTACTTTTGAAAACAAAGATGGGGAAAACATTAACAAATAAATGTAATTTCACAAAGTTATTTGGATCAATTAGTTTGCAATGTACAGTATATACACTTTTGCATTATTGTGCACTCTTGTTCCTCATATATTTTCACCTCAGCCTTTAAGCAAAATAACCTGAAGGCCAAATGAAAAAGGAAGGTCTACGTACTCCAGAGAGCTGAACCGAAAACATATACCCCTTGGAAATCCACGAAGCCTGCTGTTTATGATATGGATCGGTGGTGATTTGTATACAATGATCACTTTTCATAAAGAGCGATATACCAGATATCCCTTTAATAACAGACATTATAAGCCCAGCAACTTTTTTTTTTTTTATTGTTCTTTTTAAAAATTAGTTCATGTACCGTCTGAGGAAAACTTAATAAACTGGTTGTAACACTTCATTGTTAGCTGCATGAATTTCCTTCTTTCTTCCTTTCTTCTGTTAAAATCACTAAATAAAGTTTCAACTCCATCTTGAGAGTAGAAGCATTTTTTAAAAATATATTATTTAAAATGTATTGGTATATATACAGTATTAACACAGGGTACTTGAAAACAAAGTTTTGTGGATAATAGTAGGTGAAAAATTTTCGAATCAAAAAGAGCCAATAAATTTCAAACAAAAATTTTCTTGTAGGCCATATAGCTGGAGAATTACGTACACACGGTGTAGCCGAACCTAAACTATCACTTAACTCAGTAGGATGTGCTTATTCCGTAGAAAATACGAAAACTTGATTTAGGGGCCGTTCAAAAATTTTGTGGCCCCTGATCCAAAAACCAATTATTGGCCAAGATCGCAATATTTTAATCCATTTTTTGTTTAAAATTCTTGTTTGTTTATTTTACTAGTACGAAGTTTTAACAACATCCAGGTTATAGAACACATGGACAAAGGGATCTCTCGTACCGAAGGCGAGTGTGCTAATCATATAGTCATGAAGGAACTCTCCTCAGCAAGACGAACAAAAGAGTTAGGCTGGCCGCATACTGACCAAAGGAAAGTCAGTCAAGCCGAGGCAGAGGGAGGCAGGAGGATGATGGAAGAGAAGCCTCAGCACAAGGTCGGAAAGGCCTGTGTCTAGTAATGTGCTCGAGTGAATATGCACTACGATGCTTTTGTTGCACTGTTCACATTTACTCAACCTCGGTTCGGCTGTCCTGTCCTCTGGTGAATATACGTCCGGCCTTAATGCAAGTTACAGACTTTCACACAAATAATACAATCAGGACTTTCGAGATAAAGGGAACACACAGCCTGAATAGAAAATACGAGCGAGTGTGTATGTACATAAAAGTTCTAACTAGAAAAACCATAATGTATTGTTTTACAGGTGCTTTCGTCGTAACAGTTACCAATTTCTTTATCTTGGTTATATGCCTTTATATATCATTAATTTTCGATTAATTTCTGTAATGGTATTCTAATTTTGTATTTTAACATTTATACGAGAAGTAGACATTTAACGTTTATATATTACAAATTAGTAATATAAAATAGCCATGTTAGTCGCCGCGGTAGCTCAGTGATAGAGCGGTCATCTCTGGTGCCTGGGGTCCTTGGTTCGATCCCAGCTCGCGCCAAGTGAACCTTGTGGCGGACAAACACTGTGTGCGTGGCTTTTCTCGGGGTTCTTCCGTTTCCTCCCACTTTCTTCATTCCACCATTTCATTCATTTCTCATCATCACCGTCTCCTTCAGCCTAGCCGGCATAACCGTGGGACGTAAAACTTAAAAGATTTCATTTCAACAGCCATGTTCCCTTAAAATATACAATTATGTCGATTTCTTTTTGGAGAAGATATCACAGAAAATGTAATAAGGGCGTCGCTGCCTTACAAAAAAAAAACTGCAAACCATTGATGGAACTTTCTCATTGGAGATAAAATCTTTCAGTTGAAAATGAAATGAAATCTTACGTCCCACGGTTATGCCGGTTAGGCTAAAGGAGACGGTGATTATGAGAAATGAATGAAATGGTGGAATGAAGAAAGTGGGAGGAAACGGGAGAACCCCGAGAAAACCCACGCACACGGTGTTTGTCCTCCACAAAGTTCACTTGGCGGGAGCAGGGTTTGAACCCGGGACCCCATGCACCAGAGGTGAACGCTCTACCACTGAGCCACCGAGGCCCCTTAAATCTTTCAGTTTTATGTCCTACGGTTATGCCGGCTTGGCTAAAGGAGACGGTGACGATGAGAAATGAATGAATTGGTTGAATGAATAAAGTAGAAGGAAACAGAAGAACCTTGAGAAAACCCACGCGCGTGATGTTTGCCCACCACGAAGTCCACTTGGCACGAGATGGGATCGAACCAGGGACATCAAACACCAGAGGTGAACGCCACTGAGCCACCGCGGCTCCTTGAACTCCCTCACTGGATTCTCCATAGAATCATCATTGAACGTTCATTGTGACCACAGGTTCAAACCCTGTTGTAAGTAGGAAGACTTGGAAACAAATCCAGTAACAATTTGTATTCGTAGGTCCCGTCGTTTGGAGCAGACGCATTACTTAAGAAATTAAGGGAAGAACCACGATCTCTAACCTCCGCCTCCTAATATATCAATCCACAAGTTATTTTATCATCATTGCCTTTCGGCTACGAAGTTTAAACCACGCAGGATTAAATAACTAAAAACTGCATTTTCTTTCATACCTAATGGTCACCGTTTTAATTAGTTTTCTTTCTAATTTATGCTTAGTCATTCTCTATCCTATTAACTCCACTGACAAAAAGGTAATGCGTGCCTGTCCCTTGAATTGCAGCAACTACCATGAATTAATATTTCTCCCTTTGCAACTACAAAGTAAAATATTTATTTCCTCGGATAATTTAGACAAGTTGTATGCAACAAAGAATAATCTACTTGAAGGAGAAAAGAATAAAGTGAGAAGTATAGGTTCATCTGCACTGACAACGCTGTGGTAAGATAATACGTGCTGTGCTGTAACGCAGCCCGTAATTTTAGGGACGTTGTTCAAGTATGATAAACTAGTCCTCCTTTCCTCCGTCCTTCTCTCTGTCTATACAGTTGTAATAATCAGTATCATAAAAGAACACACAGACACACTCATAAACCAGTTAAGAAAAATATTTCCCGTTAGCAGTTTCATTTCGTTATTAATGCGTTCCACCCACGTTTACTGTCGAAGTGCATAGTCTTTATTTATTCATATGCATGCATATATACTCTCACGCATGAGTGTGAAATACTTCTCTATCTCTCTTTATATAGGCCTATATGTACATAGTGTGCAAATTAGTAGACTACTGATATTAAAGGGGGAAGGGGATAAAATGAGGCCCAACAGAACACAGAAGTGTAGAGATGCAACAATTCAAAGTGAGACATTGATTCCTGTTCACTTGATATCAGCAATAAAGAAGAGATTTATTAAGGTTGGTGTAAAGGGACAAGTTTTGCCAATAGATGTCACTACAATCTTCGTATCTCTCTCATGTGTTTTTTTACCTTTCACAAAAATTCACGATTTCTCTTACAAATTTCAAGCTAGAGGTTTCAAATTTTTAGAGAAGGAACTTCATAACCTATCGAAGGCAACAATCCGTGCCGATTTCTTATTTAGAATTTTCTTCATTGTTGAAACAGTTGTATTGTTAAAAGGTTTGGATATTCCTTTCAACAAACAAACCATTTCAACAATGACGAAAATTCTAAATAAAAAATCGGCACGGTTTGTTGTCTTCGATAGGTTATGAAATTCCTTCTCTAAAAATTTGAAACCTCTAGCTTGAAATTTGTAAGAGAAATAGTGAATTTTTGTGAAAGGTAAAAAAACACATGAGAGAGATACGAAGACTGTAGTGACATCTATCGGCAAAATTTGCCCCTTTAAACTAACCTTAAATCAATCAACTTGGAACAACTAAATTAGTTATTAACGGTGATACAAAAATTTGTCACAATATTTTGCGAATAGATTTCTCACATCAAAATAAGAAAATAATTTTATATAGACCTGTGGGTGGAAGTTCATAGTTTCGTAATTATCGGATGCCGAAAACGTGAAAAAAAATGAACTTCAATTAAAGGTCCATAGTTCCACCACAATAGAAGCGATCGTAGTCAGGTGAACACATCACTGAGGAACTAATATGTGAACTAACCAAATACCGGTATCCATCTTTCAGAACCTCCGGTACTTGCACAATCATTTTAGAGAGGCTGTTTGGGAGTACTTGATCACTTTTCACCTACATCTCTAAAAAAAATTAGTGTGCAAGTACTAGAGCATTCTTAGACATGGATATTTGGATAGTTCACATACCAGTTCCTCAGTGATGACTGACCCGACTACGATAAGTCCCATAGTAGTGGAGCTACGAACTTTTATATTTCCCTTATTTCACGTTTACGGCACTCTATAACTCCAAAACTATCCACTTTTGAGCACAGGTTCATACGAACTTTTTTTTTCTTATTTTGTTGTGAAGAACTGGTTCCCAAAATACTGTGGTACATTTTTTTACCGTGGTACCAAAAGCCATGGTGACTGGAACGAAGGGGTCTGTGTCAAATATAAAAGTAAGAGAGGAGAAAATAGAACAAGTGAATAGTTTTCGATACCTGGGTAGTATTCTTAGTAATAACATGAAGTGCGAACGTGAAGTAAAAGCAAGGATAGGAATGGCGAAAGAAGTCTTTAGGAGGAAGAAAAGTGTTTTGTGGGACCTTGAACAAAGGGTTGAGAAAAAGACTCATACAATGCTTCGTGTGGAGTGTTGTACTGTATGGGGCGGAAACGTGGACATTACGTAAAGGTGATGAAAATCGACTGGAAGCCTTCAAAATGTGGGTGTGGAGAAGAATGGAAAAGATTAGTTGGGTCAAGCGGAAAACAAATGAGTGTGTGTTAGAAATGGTGGGTGAGAAAAGAACACTTAGATATTATTAGGAAGAGGAAGAGAAACTGGTTGGGACATTGCCTAAGAAGAGATTGTATCATGAGGGACGTCCTAGAGAGTATGGTGGCGGAAAAGAGAGGAAAGGGGCGAAGGAGACTACAATTAATGGATGATATAAAAACATTAAGATCATACGCGAAGACGAAGAAGATAGCGGAGGACCGTGGAGCATGGAAGCTTCTCAGCTGCGGCAAGTGACCTGCCAATAAAGGCAGAATACCTATGATGATGATGACTGTATATTGCGTGAAATCAACAACTAATCTTTCGCACCTAACCAAAAGTATTTCAGTACAGAATTGAAAAGTATCTTACATAGAATAAATATACAGTGCAAGACGTTTTTAATTTCATACATGACTTTGTTATATTAGTCATCTAAATTATTTCCTCCGATGAATTAAAGGGTATGAGGATAGGGTTACAAGTGACAGCTATAGGCATAAATAAAATAGTTAAGCTGAGCGGCAGTGTAAGCGGGGGTGAAATAATATGTATGTTGTAATAGCTGTGAGTATAAAATTACAAGCCAATGATTAATAGTTTACTACTTCCCTCTTTCATTTTGAAATAGGGTTAGATGGTTAAAATTACATGAAAGAACAAAAACCATTGGAATTTGACAATATATCTGATCTATTTTTTTAAAATCACTAAACATGGTTTAGAAGAAAGGTAAACAGGCATCTCTGTGGCTTTAATTTGATTTTTAGTTGAGCGTTCCTTTCAGCAGCGAAGCTACATGAGACGTGAATCTACAACTCAACGTGCAATCCAAATCACATGATCTTCCGTCGAGAAACGCACCCGGGTCTTCTACGCCAAAGGCGCGTGCGCCTAGCCATGGGGGAGCTCTGCATCCAAGTGATGGTTCAGTTAAGTTTCTCTGGGGGAGTCAAATTGTGATTGAGGGGAGAACTTCCGCTCATTCCCCTGGTAATTCGCAATATATATATAACTTGCATAATTGGTCCCAAGAAACGTTTCAGCTATGCCAAACCGTGTTGTTCTTACATTTACGAGGTGATGTAAATACTCGAAAACCGTAAATCTAGGAACAACGCGACATGGCCAGTTCTTCCGGCGGACTGAAAACAGTATGCACCCTGCAACACAGTAGACTAGTTTGGGTTGTTTAACTTAAGGGCCTTCTGATATACTCAATGTTTTTTGAACCTACAAAACGTGAAATCCTTCTCTCCTCCGAGTCCAAAATTGAGAAAATGACTTCGTACGCAAATAGATCTAGTTTACGCGAATAGATCTAGTCAAGATCTATTTACGTACGCAATTTAGTGGTTGTACGTAACTCCTTTCTGAGAAAAAAAATCTTATGACAGACATCCCCAAACACACATTTTTTTGTTATGTTAGTAAATATAAGTTTACGCTGAATTTAATCAAACCTAAAAGGCAGGATATTGAACAAGTTTAAGACTGAATATTTATTTATTTATATCATGTTTATTTTTATTTACTAATTACGGTATTTTGGAAAACTAAAAGCACAAAAAGTCCTTTTTAAACACATACAAGTTGTAAATAAATAACTATATTTCTTCTGCTCTGAGTGGAAATACAAATCTTTGAGTTTTATATGTAACAGTCAGGCTATGCTTTGTACGCTAAAGAAGATATATGATTACTGAAAGTGAATGAAAGAATAAATGGAATGAGAATGCGGGAGGAAACGAAGAGAATGATAATTTAGATTTCTGGGCTTTCGGCATTTATGGCCATTCAGCCTGTTAAGTATGAGGGATGACGTCCCTCGGTTAGCACACTATCCGGGGACCTGGAAGAAAGGACTGGGGAAGGAAAGAAGACGTCTGGGACCTATATGTTAGCATTTGCTTGTTGTTAATGAAGAAAATCCAGGAAAACCTCATTCAGTATGGTTGACCTGAAAAAGCTTTTTACACTTATTCGACCGAGTGTCCCCACCGGAAATCGAACCCAGGACGACTCGCACCGTAGGCGAGAGCGTTAAGGAAACGAAGAACCCAGTGAAAATCCACAGATACGATGTTATTCACCCCCCCCCCCCACACACACACACGGCCTTCGATCGAACCAAGGATATCTCACACGAAAAACAAGCGCTCTAAAACTGAGTCACCGTTCTAGCAACTTGTCTTCCGGTAAGACATAAGCAATGAACGAATGTAAAATCACATTTTAAAGGAAGTAACTGCAGACATCGATCAGCTTCACAATACTTCCATCGTTCTGTACGACGAGGACTTCCTTCTGGTATAACTTGTAACAAACTTTTGACTGTTTACATATTACATAACATCAAATACAAGTGGCCTATTAGCTACAAGCAAAGGAGAATACACAGAAGCTTTATGACAATCGCAAACAATTTTCAAGAATCTTCGAGTAAGATAACAAGATAAAATGAATTCGTTGGGAGCTGACATACAATGTCACACATTAATACTATGTAAACATGTTTATAACAGAACCTTCTGCACTTATCAGAAGTTAAACATGTTTTAAGCACTCTATGCCTACAGAAAACAAGGTAACAAGTTTGAAACTAATTAAACTGAAGGTAATAGCAAAAAAGGATTCTCGAATGCTTCACAAGCACATATACCGCATCAATATTAAATAATGGCAACAAATAATAGTAAGTATGTAAGAAAGATATGTGAAAATGAAAAACACGTTGAAAGATTTAAATCTTAGCCCAAGAAGTTCCTCACAAAAAGTGGCACCAAAAAGTAACAACACAGAACAGATGCAGTGTAATCCCTCACCCTGTCTCAAGCAGTCTATTTCTAAACTAAAAGTAAAACGAAATGCAATACTTAATGAACAGTCTAAAAATAGTTCCAAAAATGAACCCTTTAATTTAATATGCGACCATTAGGCTAAAGGAAATGGATGATTAATGAAAGTGAATGATTACGAACGAATTGGTGGAATCAGAATAGGACGAAACGGCAGAAAACCAACGGACGGGTCGAACCATGGACCCTCTCGCATCAGAAGTGAGCGGTCTTACAATGAAAGCAGTATTGATAAAACGGCTACTGTTGTAAATTCTTCAAGAAATCAGCAAAAATACAGGACTAACCTAAGTTAAGATGCTCCTGTATATCAAAGAGTTAGCGCATGTAGTACCGGTTTCGATTTCCCAGTGACAGGATTCTATCTGCCTTTTTTTTAAAATCTATTTTGCAACATGAAGCAACCGGAGATTTATTTATATTAAGATGTCTAGATGTATTCATAATCTGACTCTATGGTAAATTCTCAAATAGATATATGGATAAACTCGAGCGAAGCAATATGTAGAACAACGTTACATGTGAATACATAAACGATTCGTGCCTTCAACCGAGGTTTGTGGCATGATCTTGTCTCTTGGAGGCGAAATAGTGTGGTGGAGAATGGCCTATATGTAATAAGGGTTTATCTTGCATGATCTGTGCACTAGATGCAAATCCGGTCGAGATCCGGAACCCACGTTAATAGCAGGTCATCTTCATAACCTCGGTGTCACATTGAGAACGTGTTCTTACTGATAAATAACCCAGCGGACTGGCGAAAGACGTTTGTATTATGTTAGACTATTAACAATATTCAATAGTGGAGTTGCTTTTTGAGTTCTACGAACTCAAAGACTTGTGTGACAGTAATTCAAATTATCCTTACCAAGTAGTGATATAAGAATCATATAATATATATATATATATAACAACACTATCCATGGCTCTGGATTGGATATTGTAACATAGGAAACACCGACCAAAGCTTAAACACATACTGTATTTTAACCCTATAACATGTAACGGTTTCGGACATCTAACATAACCTTTACCAAACACTACATCTTCATTTATGTTCTGTAGTGTCTGATGAAGGATATGTTAGATATCCGAAACCATTACACATTACGTTTAAAATACAGTTGTGTATTGAAGCTTTGGTGAGGTTTCTTTTGTTAAAAAATTATAGCTATAAAACTGAAACAGGTGTTAATACATTGGTGTGTTTTCAAATATTTCTTTAATCCTCCGTACTGTTTTGTCTCGGTTTGGTAGAAAAAATATAAATGGCAACCTTACACTAAATTATTATCTCAATTTACAGTTCCCAACTATGGGTTGACGTTTATTAATTCCGGGACAAATATTTTGATAATAGTCTGGGCATATCCATTTACCTAGGATGATTGAGAAGCGAGATGTGTAACTGTTACCAACCAGATTTGTAAATAAAGCTAGATATTTACGCTTAACATAAATAGTGTTATTGCTATTGATATACAGTATATAGTTATGTAACTCCCAGGTCTGTTATTTCCATTTTTGCAGAGAACTACATGAGACATACTTTTATGAAAAATTACATTCGCGAAAGCATCATCACAAACACACGAAAAAAAAAAATCTTTACTCATAATATATTCCATTTTTAAATACCGGTGGTTCACCGCCATAATACTAGAATAGAAAAATTAACAAATTCTGGTTCTGGTAACACTTTTTTTTGGGGGGGTCAGGCCTTTCCCAATCTGGGGTCCGCAAGACGATTTCACGGGGTCTGTAAGCCAATATGAGAAACGCGCACACAGTAGTGAGAAATACATCATTTTAAGTAAAGATAGAATTAACAATGACAAGTCAATCTGCATGAGAACTGATATTCGACGTACAAGAAGTTGACTATACTATTAGCCTACGTACAGGATTTATTTATATATTCGCAACATCTTAGTCAAGGTGTCCGGCTAAAGGTTAGAACCACCAGGATCACCCGATTACGGGTATCACATGATTATACCACTGCAAAGAAAAACAAAAACACCCCCCCCACACACATATATATATATATATATATATATATATATATATATATATATATATATATATATATATATACATGAAAGATTTTATATACACTAACATACTAAGCAAGGAATCCTAAATATATATTGCAAGGGGTCCTTCACATGTATTGGACGGCAGACTCTAAAGTGGGCCGCAGTCTGGAAAAGGTTGGGAAAGACTGGCTTAAATTTTAAAAGGAATTTCAGTGCAGAGAAGTTACATGGAAAAGAGAGGAACACAAACAGCAGTCGTCACTTCAGCTGAGTTGTTTAAATTGACAATTTTCCTATGACTAGCAACTGCGATAGTTGCAAACTTGCATTTTATTTACAGCATCTATTTGTCTATGTAACCAACGTACCGTATATTCATTATTCAAGAGACGGAAGATTGAATTTAACCGTCCTGGTGAATAAAAGGATTCTTCCAAGACCAGGGCCGGATTAAGGGAGGGGCTTAAAGGGAACGGGGCTATAGTCCTGGGCTTCCACTCTGATTAAAATCTCAACTGGCTATCTAAAAAGAATCATGAAGATACAATCATCATCATCATAAAATAAAATTTGACCAAAAATATGAAACATATTCCCTAAACTTTATTACTGTACTTTCACAGAAATGTATTACGTGAAGTCAGCAGGGCCACAGATTTTTTTCCAGCCCCGGGCCTCCAGATGGGTTAATCCTAGGGTGACCAACCGTCCCGTAAAAACGGGATTGTCCCGTTTTTTCACTACCATTCCCGGTGTCCCGAAAAATTCTCCCGGGACGCCAAAATGTCCCGTATTTACGTACATACGGTACAAAAAAACCTTTGGAATCGATAAAACTTCCTAATTTATATTATTTTTTCTAAGCTATGGGATTATATTGGAGTATGTCGAATTACTGAGCAACGTCATTACGACGTTTGCGATATTGGATGTAGTGGCTGCCTTGTTTTCCCTCCTAGGCATCCCCCCTCCGCAGACGACAGTGCAAGGGGCTGAAAGTCTTATGAAGAACAATGTAACCTGTTTTTACTCTCTGTTTGGGCGCATTGAGGCGCTGTCATCAGTGTTTCCGTGATTTGACTGAGATGTAACATACTACGAAAGGGTAACAAATGTATAGAACTATAAAAGTAAAAAGAAAATCAATTGTAAGTGAAATAATGTTTAAAAGTAACAAAATGCAAATAAAAGGAGTTGGAATCCGATGCTGAGAGTAATGTAAATCCTGTTGGTGACAGATTTGAGCGCTCATATATTTTTAGTAATGTTTTTCAAATATTTCATTTTTTAGTTGCTGTTAGTTACTTGTTATTTAATTAATTCCAGAACCTTTTAAAAAGGTTTTAAAACTAAAATGTGTAAATATACTCTTTTTTGTGGGGGATACAGAGAGAGAGAGAGAGAGAGAGAGAGAGAGGGAAAGGAAAGGCAAAAATATATATTTAGGGGAGCAATTTATCGAGAAATAAAAGGTGTCCCGTTTTTTCTAGTTGACGATTTGGTCACCCTAGTTAATCCAGCCCTGACCAAGACCAAGAATTAGAATACCCCCTGAGTAATCCTACCCAAACCAGGGCAGTTCGGAACCCTCAATCTTACACGTAACTTTTATTTTCTTCGTAGGAATATTTTTGCACACTCATATATTATTATTATCATTATATAAACAAATCCATAAATTCTTAATATAGCCAGCAAGACCTTAGGTAATCACACGAAAACATCATTTCTTCCTCTTTGTAGTCACGTGAAGTCATGTTCGGAAGGAGGGAAGGCAAAAAAGTAACGGGAATGCTTTTACTCCGCCCCCAAGCTAAATTCTTAATGGTTCGAAAACTCTTTCTTCACGCTGCTCCGCCTCACACAAACAAAAGAATAAATATTCCTCGCACTATACACACACCTGACATGAACAATGCATTTTCTTATAAACATAAAACGAGAAATGCTAGCACACATGATAGGCTAATTCTAACAATGTTTTAGAAAAGAAATATTCCACTATATATAGGGTGTTAATTATATAGCGTGTATAGTTAAAATATAAACGGTTTTTATAAGCGATTTAAGCCACCAACCACAAGCGTATCTTCTTGAAGGCACGGTAGAAATGCCTCGTATTCGATCTCACATCAAGTACGCCGAGAGTGGACAACATCGTGTTGGCCGTGGATTTTCCCACTGTTATCCTTTCTCCTTATATTCTTATTTGCCCTTCTATTACAGTTAGTTTACTTGCATTACAATGTCCATTATTCCTTGTCGCTCTAGTGGTCCTTAAAGATACAGAGCCCTAATTCTCTGGTTCGATCCTTGGTGTGTTGCAAGCGGAACGTCCCGTCTAACATACTTTCGCACTGGAGAGGGATGTTAACTTTAATCAGTCGATTTAAAAATAAAACCGTTTTTTTGTCAGTATGCAGTATAAGCATGCACATCTTTTAGTACAACTAGGAAGAGCAAATACGGACTATGGCCGACCAGGGACAGATAATTACGTGCTCGCTACCTTGCCTCCCAGCGTTATTATTTCTGTGCTTACAGATCGCAATTCACTACCTCTTAATCCAAATAGCTACCCAACTTCCTCATGATGCTGGGATAATAGGGAGAAAATCATGTGCACCGGTCGAGAATCTCAGAATAAAGCATGGCAATCCACCTACTTATAATTATGACGCCTAGAACGTAATCATCTTAACAACAATTTGAAGGAAAACACTATTCCATTCCTATTTCGCTCATAAGACGCTGTTGTAGATTGAGAAAGAAATATAAAAAACTTCCCCTTTCAAGGGGTTGGACTATAGTAAATATTTATAAGGTATACAAAACAGCCCTAACTAGCTCCCGCAATCACTACTACGCAGGAATAGCATTGCTCACGAATTGAAAATGATAAATTCCACGTGTTATTTCGATTCTCGTCTCGAAAAACGAGATGAAAAGAAACTTTTAATTTCGAGACGAGAAATTTCACGTCTCGAGAAACAAGATGAAAATATTTTTTTTTTTTATTTCGAGACGAAAAATTTCACCTCTTGTTTTGATTCTCGTCTCGAAAATCGCGATTAAAGGTACTTTTTAAAGTCGAGATGAGAGTAGAAACTTCCGTCTCGTGAACAATGCTAGTTCACTGAAATCCTAAACACGATTCTAGTGTTACATGATTTCAAAATGTAAAAACTATAAACTGATAAAATAAGTTTATGAGCACAACGAATAGATTTGATAATGATTTGTGTTTCTTTATCAACATTTAAAGAAACACAAATAATTACACAATATACTCCAGTAATAAATATTGTTAATTACACCAAGATGAAATTAAGGAAAAAAAAAATGGGCATAAATTCAGAAAACGACACTTGAAAAACTTTTTGCGAATCGGGACGAGGTCCGATTATTTGTCTTGTGAGCAACACTACGCACGGATGTCTAATCTCGCAATATTACACGCTCTGAACTGCAATTATTTGAGATTACATATGATTTATACCAGCATATATAATATGCTCTGTTGTTTCACAATCGACCCAGCTTCAAAACAATGTCAAACAACATTCTTGTCACACCGCATACACACTGACGGAACTTACTTTCGAATGGAATATGATCAAGGTGACCAGACGACCCGTTTTAGCCGGGACAGTCCCTTATTTTCAACCGTTGTCCCGTTTTTTCTGATTCTCAAACGGGACGCTTAAATGTCCCGTTTTTAAGCAAACATGACCCAGGTGTTTCGTAATTATTATTCAAAATATAAATGGTCAATGCTAATTCTACACTCTTCCGTACCAACACTCATTGGGAATGTTCAGACGTGCCTAGAACTTCTGAATATTCAAATGAGAATTGAGTGTTCTGTGGTTCAAGTGGGAATCGAGTGGTAATTCTGAGTGTTGAAGTAGTTAAAAGTATTTTTGGGTAGTACTTAAGTTAGAAACGCTGTGTTATCATTCTTACTTGTGTATTTTGTAAATTGAAAACACTGCTGAGTCCAAAAATGCAATGGGGAAGTCACCCCCTTCCCTGTCGCCGATTCACATGCGTCCCGTTTTTAAACGTAAAAGTTCTGGTCACCTTGAATATGATACGGTTTATCATTCATTACAAATACGAAACAGTTAATATAAACACATGAGGTAAAAGCAGGGTGTCCATCCCCAAGGCCATGATGAAAGCCCGTAAACTATCTTGACATTCCATACGAACACAATGTTCTAAAATATTTTCTAAACGGGTCTTTTCTCCTGCACTTCTTCCAATTGTGGTACAGCTTTTGATTAAAAGTGTCGATCTCCCATAAATTAGTTACGTATACTTTAAGTGTAATTCTGTAATTGTTATGTTATGTCTAATTTGTCGCCCCACCCCCTTGTTGCACATTGCCTCATGATCCTCTTCCCTGGGGTACCAACAAGTGGCGGATCTAGGATGGATTTCGAGGGGGGAGGAGCGGTAGGTTGTAATACAGCTACTTAAAGCTACTTTTAAGAGCTCAAAACTCTGGTATGGGTTTTATTTATATAGCTCTACAAAATAAGAAAGCTTCCTCTTCTGGGGGAGGGGGGCATCGCCCCTGGCACCAACACATAGCAGTTCAATAATTTCAAATTTCAGATTTTGCATAGAGGCCCAAGATTTTCCACCGACATAAAAAGTTTTACATTTTTTTTTTTTATTAGAAGGCCTATATTACTATACAATTAACTGAGAAAATAATCTAGTATATCTCAAACTTTAGGAGCTTACTATCATCCCCCCCTTAAAGCGTCCCTGCAAGAGATAGATGCAAACAATGTTCGGAATTCATATTTCATAAGAGAAAATTCATTATTTTTTACATTTCAAGTGAAAGAAAATAACATCAGGGACCACACCCACGGGAGGGACCAACGGGTCCGGACCCCCAAACTTCTAAACATACATTTGTATACTTTATCAATAAAACTACAGGATAATTGTTTTATGGAGAAATCAATGCCCCACCATGAAAATTTGATCTTACACTTCATCTGTGCTTTTTCTCTTATAAAACACATTCTAGTTCTATCACCCCCCTCCCCGAAAATATAAGTGGAAATGTTTTACAATTACTTACCGTCTTTTCGGGTGGAGAATACTACATGTTCAATACTACATAAATGTAGTGGTTTGTAATATCGGAAACCTCCCCCCGCCCCCAAAGCTCGGACTCTCCAACAAAAAAAAATTGGGTGCGCGCCTGAATAACATCAAATTAAACATACAAAGATAAAGTAGTGTCCGCAGTACACGTCGATAGGAATTCAACTATGATGGCTTAAAATTGATTAGAAAATTAAAATCATCACTGCCTATGCTATATGCTAGTCACCATACAACTGTGGAATAATAATAAAAACCTAATATCTACTGGCAAATTCGAAAACAATCTTGTTCAATCGCATAAAAGATGTATATCTGTTAGTGTCATGCTACTGTGAACACCACGAAAGTACTCTTATCACATTACGCTTGGCGTAGAGACACCCTCATTTAGAGACAGATCAACATAGCCTATGCAACAGAAACCGAGAAATCTGCAAAATCAGTGGTCGAAGTGAGGCGATATGCGGTGGTATGCCATACCGCCTCTGGTTATTATTCATTAACTGAGGACATACCGTCTCTGGATTTTCAGTGATCAAGATAATATTTAAATAGCCGGTATGTTGAGTCAAAATCATAATAAAACATACCACCTCTGCTTTATTTCCACTTCGAACACTGTGCAAAATTCAATATGGATCGACTAAGAGAGCCCAACTTTTTTGCTTGTAGCTTTCTTCTTGAGAACAATGTTCAAAAATTTTCGATCTCTTATTCAACAACAAAACGTTTCTCCATCCAATGGTGAGTGCATATGTTTAGTTCAACAAATAGGCTTAGCGTATATTGTACCTCGCTTGTGACTTCATATGTTATGTATTCAGGTGTTTACAGTTCTCGCTTCGTAAAACTGGTTGATTCACAGTTCCAATCTCGCGAAACAATGTTTCTTGTGGCACAAAAAGGCGACTTCCTTTCAGAAACCATATCACGCTTCTCATTAATAGAATATCACAGACACACACACAAAGACGTTTGAGGTTACCGTCTATTATGTCACATACACATACAAAAGGAACAACAGAGTCCCGAAGACAACGTTTACTTTTGTTTCATACTGTTATACTCGAACCGGGAATTAAATTCAAAGGGAGCCGCATCCCCTCACCAAATCAGTCAGTTAAAACTGAATGCTATTTGTCTCAAATATCTACATAGGCCTATACAAAAATATTTTTATTTATTTATTTTTGCAATAGCACTGGCTGTCACATAACATTTGAAGGTAAAAAGCATTTAGGCTTGTGACTTATCATCTACAAAGACATCAATGAAATTTTTATTCTAATAGGTCCATGCAAACTTCAGGACGGTTCGGCCACCCAGTAATGGCTCTCATGGTATTTTGTAGTAATAATTTCAATATTATAAATACACTTACGAAATGTAATTTAGCTGATATTGTGATGCTCACTTCTGTTTCCCTCCGTATATTCCATACCGGTATGATATATTGAAATCACGGAGAGGATCAAAACGAAAGTGAGTAGCCAATATACAAAATGCATTTAGCTAATATTTCGCTTATTAAGATCAATTACACTGATACGATCCCCCCTCACATTAAGATAACATTTGGTCAAGTGCACCTCTACTGATACCATTAAAAAGTTAAACGAAATCTTTAGTTTTGCGTCCCACGTCTATGCCGGTTAAGCTATAGGAGACGGTGATGATGTGAAATAAATGAAATGGTACAATGGCGAAAGTGGCAGGAAACGGGAGAACCCCGAGAAAACCCACGCACAAGGTGTCTGTCCACCAGAGCTCACTCGCCGCGAGCTGGGATGGAACCAGGGACTCATGCGCCAGAGGTGGACGCTTTACCACTGACGATACCATTAGAATTTAATCCCTGGTAATTTATTTTATTTAAAATCAATTTTATCTCGTGCCATATATCTCGGGTAAACAAACGGTTATTTGGAAACTTGCTTGTCCAGTGTTTTAGCGTTCGATCCCGAATGTAAACATTGCATTACCGTACATATTTTTCACAAACAACGATAACGAAATCAAGGAAAAATTATTCATTATAATGACAGAAAGATACAATTTAATATAAATAAATAAATAAAAATGTCAACATGCGGCAAATGCCAGAAACAGGGTTGTATTTTCAATTGTCTCCATCCTTTGACTTGTCTCCGATTGTAAACAAAGGACAGAAGCGCTTTTGTTGTTTCTTTTGTCAAATAAATGATTAAAAGGGAACACACAACACAAATCTAGATTAAAATAAAAACCATAAAATGTAACTAAATACTACTACAATACTTGAAAAAGAAAGAAAATAAAGATAGCTTACCTTTTGCGCCTTGCACATTGCATTGATGGCCTGCACATCATGACTGGTATGTCTGCTCTCATGCAGACACAGAGGACATACAGGTATCTTGCACACCATGCAGTACATTGACAATGCTTCATCGACATGTTCGCCACACTGTTGGTCCTTGCTTCGAGTCTTGTTTCTGAGCGCGGCCTTGCCTTGTTGTGGAGAGAGGAGTGTGTGTTTTGCCAACGGACCGCGGGCAGGATGACAGCTGTCCCGACAAGCTGAACAATAGAACACCTCGCACTGCTCACACATTACCGTTGCATCGCGCGGATCTGTTTCACAAAGCTGACACTTTATGGATAAGTTCTTACTCTCCCCATATTTGTCAACAATTGTCTGCATGGCACGATACTTCGGGAGATTATGGGCGCCGTTTTCGTCGAAATAAACAACTTTATGACACACTGGACATGTCAGGGAGAGTGCACTGCTCTGAAGAGGGGGAAATAATATTCCCTGAATGTTAGGAGTGCCGACGTAGCTGTTGGGGCGACTATTACACACCACGCCGCTATCTGTCTCGCTTAGGATGGAGAGTTTATCCACGTCGGGATAATCCGGGCCCAACTCTGCAATGGTTTCATTTACGGGCTCAGACGGAGCTGCCGGTGCCGGGTTTTGAGGCGCCGGCTGTTGCAAATGTACCGCACAATTTAGACAGAGGGCGTGGTAACATGGCAACAAAACAGGATTGCTATAAAGCTGTTTACAAGCAGGACACCTTAACTCCTCCTCCATCCTCAACCACTGCTCTACTGCGACTAGCACACGCGGGCGCAGTTCAAAAGCGTGCCACCAGAGGCGCTGCAGTGCTGCACTCGCAACTCGCTTCCGACATATACATCATTAACAGTATTGATTCCCCTCTCGGCGATTTCTTGTTCGCAAATTCTGACTTTATGTAAATGAGAAGCACATATCTGAACACTAAAGTTAATCAATTACCATTATGTCTAATTTATGCTAAAAGATGTTTTCATATGCTACCAATACGAAGTTCTTTTTTTGCCTTCTTCGTTTCATAGCAGACTTCTCAGTTGGCTAGCGATCAAATACAACACAACAAGAGACCAAGTGAATAACGGGAACCGTACGATCGCTCAGGTACTGAATGGGAGGGTTTGTTTACATGACTGCGCTAAGTCGCAATCACAAACAACTCTCGTTTCATTTTCTTGCCTCATGAGTTTGTTTACGTACGCCGTCTTACAACAGGAATTTAATTATAATTATCCTGTCAGATACTTTATTAGTATCTCCTTCCTTAAAGCCACGATACTAACATAGTATATCCATATAACAAGGGTGTTTTGAAGCATCACCGAGTACCCTTTATTTACCCTTTTGTGTCAACAAAATGGGCTATAGAGACCAAATACTCGTTAAGACTAAAAACAGTCATTATAATTTTCTTAATTGACCTAGTAACATTAACTCTGCCCTTCCGTAAATTATGCTCAATCGTCGCTAAAAAGACATAGGTCTATGTTCTTTGTTTAAAAGTTTACCTTTGATATTAATACCCTTTCCAACACCATGATTTTATAGAACTGAAGTACGGTATTAACTGGATTTTGAGAAACAGGACGCAATGTGATAGTTAACTACACATTTTGTCTGGATTTTATTTGATTTATTTTATTTTATTTTTTACCCAAAGTTTCGGACTTAGAGAAAGTTGTGTGTTTGAAGTAACAAGAAAAACAAACAAAGAAAAACATTTTGAATGGAGATTTTTAAAGTTAAAAGAGGAAAAAAAGTTGCTCTAGGTGAGGCTCGAACTCACAACCCCGGCATAGCTCACATGTGCTGTCTTATAAGTACCGTGCGCTAACCAATTGCGCCACTAGAGCATGACGTACAAAGCCTTAGCTGTTTGTTTCACATTCGTAAGTTATCTACGATTCAGCTCGATGTCATTCATACATGGAACGATCTGCATACAATGGTTGTGAGGAATTTCATCGTATACCAGACCAGTGTTTTTCAGCTCGATGCTCGCGGACCAGCAAAAGACAGAGACAAATGTTGAAGAGCGGCAAGGTAAGTAGAAAACACTAGAAACTAGTGGCGGATCTAGAAGTAAAAACTGTGGGGGGGGGGGGGGGTAGGAAATCCAGAACCCAGAGGTATATCATTAGTTTACTGTAAAATTTCAAAAGTATATAAATAGACTAATAGATTCAATTATTTCTGAGGAGGGGGCTAGTCTCTTCCGACCCCGGGCTAAATCCGTTACTGCAGAATCCATTTAAATATTTAATTTTACTACTTACTATCAATATTATTTCTTATTTTTATTTATTTTTGGAATAATGAATCAAAAAGTATGAATTTTTGGAGCCACAACTGCTATTTATTTTTTTGGATTAGAAAACTCTACACTCACACTAAAACTAACTAACTCTATGGCCTATGGAACCCGGAGGTTCAATGCCGCGTTCACACAAGCTCTCCAAATGCCTTCTATCCTAAGCCAATTGGATCCAGTTTCTACTTTATTCCTAGTCACCAACTAATTTATGTCCCTAGTCGCACAGTCACACAACTAATTTATTTAATATATGTCAAAGGTAAGTTTTGAGGACATAATGCGACATTTTCTGCTATTTATTTTGCCAAAATCTCTATTTGTAGATTCAATGTTGAAAGTTCAAGACGTAGAGTGACATAAACGTCCATCAGCTTAGGTATTTTGTAATTGCACTTGCACAGACAACAAAATGCGTTATTTTACATACGTAAATATGTAGCTGAAAAGTCACTAACAATTCCAAGGCTTTTCTGCTCAGATAAGCACCTTCTTTAACTCACAGATACCCGAAATCGATTTAGTGATTTCTACCTCTTTTTTTCATAAAGAGTTTTGAAATACATTAGAAGCAGAAAGTTTCTTGAATGAGACGGTGTCTCCTCTGTCATGTACCAAAGTGACCGGCATAGTAACAGAGACTAACAAAACAATTTTACATGCCCTTCACCTTGAAAGCAACTATACTAAACTAATTGTAGCTGTAAAGAAACAAAATAGCAATTAACGATATTATGTATGTATTTCGTACTTTTTTCTAAATGGCGAATCATGATGCTGTACTACCACTACTATTACTACTACTACTACTACTACTACTACTACTACTACTACTACTACTACTACTACTACTACTATTACTACTACTACTAATAATAATAATAATAAAATGAAATCTTTGTTTTACGTCCCACGATTATGCCATGTAGGCTAATGGAGACGGCAATGATGAGAAATGAATGAAATGCAGAAAGTAGGATGAAACGGAAGAACCCCGAGAAAACCTATGCAAGCGGTATTTGTCCACCGCGGTATTTCTGCATCATCTAACGGCGCGATGTGTAACTTTTAGCATTCTAAAATTATACATCTTTGTTCTAATACAAGCAACTGGAATATGGCTAACCACGCTAAAGTCTCCGTTACCCATGAAGATGTTAATGGATTGACTATATTAACCAACACGGCTGAGATAATTTGAATAAGAAAACATGTATCCCTTTATCATAGGCAACCAACATTTCTTTGCTAATGTGAAGGTTGCATAGAAGCTAGGAAATGCTATAGATTTTAAACGAGGTATGAATAACCAACGGTACAATTACCGTTACCCGTGTTAACGGGTTAATTCCATTAACGAACTCGGCTTAGATAAACTCTTTAGCTCTCATCTATTGCAAAACAATATTTTCATTCAAGAGCTATCGTGTGGAGTAACGGATGGACGGACTTACTACTACTACTACTACTACTACTACTACTACTACTACTACTAATAATAATAATAATAATAATAATAATAATAATAATAATAATAATAATAATAATAATAATAATAATAAAACTTTCAATTCATTCACCAAATAACTTAATGTAGAAATCATTGGAACTTTACCGAAAAAATAGAAGAGAAAGATCTGATCCTATCATTTTCCTATTGTTGGAGTATTTGCTTCTCTTCATTGTGCTGCATAACAGCGAGGTGACGGAGGACGCCTCCTATAAAAGTGAGATCCAAAAATAAGTCTCACTCGTATTCGTGATGTTGTTCTCCCAGAGAACCATAGCCAAAGGGACAGGTACTGTAGAGACATGGATCTATAATTTAATATGAGATCCCAATTACACGAATCGAACCCAGTCCTTCCACATCAGGTGCTAAAACTCTACCCAGTTTTGTCACTAGGAAGATGAATCTCTTACTCAGAATGAAGTACACGCAGATGCCAAAAATCTCTTAGAATTTTATGCTCCTGAGTGAAATACAGAAGAAATTTTTAGTAGTGCTCTATAGCAGTGCTATTCAACCGGGGGTACGCGAAAATGTTTCTGGGGGTACGTAATGCTGCTTCTGGAGGTCTGTTGAAAATGTCTGTTGACAGTTCACTGCAAATGAAATTCGATAACTTGTCAATTTGTGACTTTTGCATTTATGCTCGAGAATAGTACAATGAAATTAATGACAGAGCTATTTCACAACTTCTTCCATTTCTATCAACATATTTGTGGAACAGGGTTTCTCTGTATTAACATCAATAAAAACGAAGCACAAAAATTGCTTGAATTCAGAATCAACTCTGGTTCTCGCACTCTCGAAGTTTCGACCAAGAATCGAGGAGTTGGCGTCCCGGAAACAAGCCCAGTCATCTCATTAAGAGGTTAGTTCTATAGTTATTTTTTGGTTTTCAATTTTTAACATTGTACTCAGTGTACGAATTATCAGGGAGGATGAGGGGAAAATTCCCCTCAGTAGAACTGGATGTCTCCCATATGTTTTAAAATTTCCCATGTTAATTTTTTGGGGATGTGCGCTTTATCCCTCTGTAAATAGTCTTTTGATTAGCACACTGATGGTTGTTTTGTTGGTCGCTGTGCTCGTGGGTTTTCTCGGGGTTCTCCGGTTTCCTCCCACTTTCTTCATTCTACCATTTCACTCATCTCTCATCATCACCGTCTCCTTTAGTCTAACCGGCATAACCGTGGGACGTAAAACTTAAAGATTTCATTTCATTTCATTGTTGTCTTGTTGGGTCTCTATTTGCCTCCTCTTTAATCAACAGAACATGTGTATTAAGTTAATTTCGATTTAATTTCTTTTAAAAAGTTACTGGGGTACACAATGGGATAACGAACCGTGTCTAGGGGTACACGAGAAAAAAAAAAAAAAAAAGGTTGAATAGCACTGCTCTACAGCCACTACGTAGCAAAGTAACTTTCATTCTCAAATTCCAATACTTTTAGGTTTTCTGCCAGGAAGTTTCGGCAGTTTTAATTCTTCAGATCGAAATTCAAACTGATTGAAAGAGACCCAAAATTTTTAATGATGTATCATAATAATCGAAACCGATTACAGCTTTGAAAGGAAATTAAATCTTTGACTTTGACGTCCCACGGTTATGCCCTTTAGGCTAAGGGAGACAATGATTAAAGCAAGTGAATGATGATGGAAGAATCGGTGGAATTAGAAAGTGGGAGGAAACGAGAGTACCCGGAGAAAACCCGCTGTTGTTCACCACAAACTTACTTGGCCAGTGATCGAACTAGGGACCCCGCGAACCAGAGACAAGCGCTCTACCACTGAGCCATCTTGATTATAGCTTTGAGTGCGTGGCCTCGGCTTCTCTTCCTAACGTCAACACAGAATTTATGGCGTTGATCTAGCATCATGAGCGAATATTTTTCGTTTGTTACTTGAAGTTTAGCAGAAAAAAAAATGAAATGAAATTTTTGAGTTTTACGTTCCACGATTATGCTAAAGAAGACGATGATTATGAGAAATGAATGAAATGGTGGAATAAAGAAAGTGGGATGAAACGGGAGAACCCCGAGGAAACCCACGCATACGGTGTTTGTCCACTACAGAGTTCACTTGGCGGGAGCAGGGTTTGAACCCGCGATCCCATGCAGCAGAGGTGAACGCTCTACCACTTTTTTTTTAAAACTTCCTGACTTATTTTCTACTTCAACCACTGTTCAGGACTACTAGACACGACAGGGACACGAACACAGAAACATCGAGGACAGTTAAAATTCCACCCTTGCTACTACAGAGGGACTCGAACCCCCAATGGGCTTCACCTTACGATCATCAGCCTAACGCCTCAGACCGCTCGGCTACACCCACCGGCTTACACCACTGAGCCACCGCGGCCCTCGGAAGTTTAGCAGACGAGGCTATATGAGACGTGAACCTATAGTTCAAGATGGAATCGATTTCCTTGCAAATTTGTCTAATTCACACAGAATTAGATTTTTATTCTTTGTTCCATTGTCTAAATAGTGACGAGGGATTACAACACCAGTCTATACTTAACCGCGTTACTGGCGACCGGCTGGGCTGGAAATTTCTGCTCCTTTTCCTAAAATTCACCACTTGAAAACTAATTTCGCACAGAAAAACAGCCTCCTTTCCTAATTGCCACATTGTGTAAAACGTCAGTATTGTATGTAGTACTAGGATTAGATTGTCGGTGGAAGAACATTTTGAGCGCGTTTGTATTCCATTTTAAACTTGAGGTCCATGTCTCACATAGCCTCGAATCTGAAATAAGACTCTAAGCTTCAATAAGCAAACAATTGAATTTCTTCTTTGCCTGATGTTATAAAGAGCACTGTGCATTTTCACTGAAGATTTTGAGAGAAATATCATGAATTTTTCAGCAGGGCTCTTACGGAAAGTAAAATCAGAAAAAATTAGGCCTATAGTGTTATCCCTATCTAATGTCCTAAGTTTGTGTAGAGATATTAAGACATTAGGCAAGTTTTTCTTCTCTTAGCATCTAGCAGCGGCGTCGATTTTTGTATAACTTTATGGAAGGGCGGGGGTTATGGGCATTCTTGTATGTGTGTGTTTGATGCCAAATATCCAGACACGGATCCAAGGAAAGATCGAGATTCTGGAGGACCAAAGAAAGTCAACCAGTGATTCTTCCAGACCTGTTTTTTTTGGGGGGGGCACTGCTCCCCGGAACTCTGACAGTGCCCCCCGGAGCAGACTAAATTAATACGTTTATTATATAACAAAAATAGAATAGTACCAGCAGTGCCCCCCCCCCGGAATACTGAGTGTGCCCCCCGAAACATTAGTTCTGAAAGAAACACTGAAGTCAACCCTGCAGGATTGACACTGTTTGGCTTCTGGTGATAAAACTAATTTTTACCGTGTGACTGCTCTTACGAGCCGCCACTGGTTGTGTTACGAATATGTATGTTACATGGGAAATATAATTGGATTGTGAAAAAAAAAATCTCGAGACTAATTGCAAATCTATATATATTTTTGTAATATCTCGAAAGCAAGCTATATTTTTCTACTTCTTGGACTGAATAGTTCATTTTTCTTTGGATGTTCCCATTGTTATGTAATTTACGATTGTGAAAGATTTGCATCACAGATAACATGTTCAAGGTCAAGTGAGTTCTTAACGCTCATAGCAACGTGCTCCAGTGGCGCAATTGGTTAGCGCACGGTACTTATAAGACAGCACTTGTGAGCTATGCCGGGGTTGTGAGTTCGAGCCTCACCTGGAGCAAAAGCTTTCTTTTTTATTTTGTTCAACCGTTAACTAAAATTTTTTTCCCTGTGCGGAAATCAATAAATGCTTATGTCGTTTCAAAGAAGGTAGACAGAATAAGAGAATAAAAATAACAGAACATTTAATAGTTTAAGGTAGGAGTGTTGCAAAATAACATTATATCAAGTGAGATCATACATGTGTTAACATTTGTTGAGAAATGCTGTAACACACATATACACAATTAAATATTGCTGTCTCAGTTCATTTACAATTATTTTAATATCCACCAAAACTTACTACGATAATTGTTTCAATAAATTAATCTATTGTTGTTCCTTTTAAACTTTGTATTTCCTTAATACTCATCATACATTTCGCAGAAATTAGAAACGCACTTCAATCGACTATAGCTTCTTCACCTTTAATGGTGTTTAAAATGTTTTTGCACCGACATCTAAGGTCTTGTGTGCTACGATTGTAGGAAAATTGAATTACTTGTATGAAAAAAGAGTTCTTTGTATATAATTGTATGTATGCTTAAAAAAAAAAAAAAAAAAAAATGGCTAACACCGCCTTTGCAATGGTTGGCCGACTTAAAAGTCAAAGTGCCTGTCATATATTGTGAGTATATCTAACCTGAGGTGAGAAATTACTCTAGTATTTAAATATCTATTTCAATAAGATGAAACGTTTCGGAAGTTGGTTGGGCTTCCAGAAGTGACCTCGTGAGTAGTATAGAAAATTTCTACTATATCTACTAATTGTAAGGAAAAAAGCAAAAGCTTGTATAATATACCCGCAGAATGGACATTTTTTGTCTGACCAAAAGTTTTAATTTAACGATTCCATCGTGTAGAACGAGTCTTTATTATATGATTTCAAAAACCTCAGAAAAATATGTCTTAATTACGGAGATACAAAATTTCAAGCAATGCAAAAATGAACTGCTTACGTCACGGCAACAGAAACAAGCGTTTTGGCGTGACATCATATATTGGTCTCCCTCTCGCATTCGTATTGAAAGTTTCAGAGGATCTTTTCATATTGCAGCTTCTTACTGTAAACTACAAATAAATTTAGTGGAATAGTGAAAGGAAAGTGACGAAATAAGTAAAATATTTACTGCATACAAAAGTAACGTGTTAATAAGACCTATTTTTCTAGTTTAAAATGTACGTCACATAATGTTCCATCATTACAAATATCTTAGATAGAGCCTATGTATCAGCAGGATTATTTTATTGTTGTATTAGACGGAAACACTGGAAGTCTGTCTACTACATAAGTTCAAATTTAAAAAAAAATCACGCGCAGATTGAGAATATCCAGGCCATCATATAGTTACAAATATAGCTCTTCGCTACTTTCAAAACTTGGCTCTCGGTGCTTTGAAATTTCATGTTCTATTGATGCCTATACACTTCTCCCACTCTTAATTTTACACACTAAAAATTTAACTATTTATGACGAACTTGCATGCCAGAAATTAGCACTTTACTACTAAATTATCTTCTATTATTTTTCTTAAGTATGAATAAGATTCGTTTCGTAAGGTCCATTGGTAGCGCAATTCATTTACGTAGAGGTACTACCAGTAAATAAGATTACTATCATAACAGTTTTTGTGTACTTATACGTGCAGTTTACATTAGTTTTTAAAAGAACTGCAGAACTTGAATAAGTACGTTTATTCATAGACACTGATTGTATTGTATTGCTACGGGATGTAACTTAGTTACATCTTTCAATGCGTTGACCTTACTACTGAGTAATATTTCAGTATAGGTGTTAGATACGTTGTTGTATGATCTTGCAATTTAGTACATTATAATCTTATCCTTAGATATTCGAGTATGTTCAAGTAATTGATTATAAACAAATAGACAAAGATTTTAAGTTGACACTTGAAAAATATGCATCGAAAAACCAGAGGCGTCCTTTCAGACTTCACTTGAGGAGGGCAAGAGCACCACTGACATGACTTTCAAATTTTTACTAGTATATTAGAAGACAATCTATCAAAGTATAAGTATTCTTCAAACTCTTAAGAGGGGCAATTGCCTCTCCTACTCTCCCTAAATGACGCCCCTTCGAAAAACTAAGCACAGACAGTTTCCCCTTTACAGACAGATGACATAAAAACATGGTGGACATTATTTTAAGCGCACGAGTAAGAGCCCGAAATTCAATCACAAATTTCGACAAGTTACAGTCAACGCATGAGCGAAAGGAATCGGCTGGTTCTAAAGTATTTTATAGCGCCAATAATTTTTAAAAATCAGTGGAAATGTCCATTAAATGGCTTACCCTTTTAACGAGTACCTTGATGAGGTAGTAACATTGTACCTGCAAAGTTTGACAACGGTGTAGCATGTCTTGGTATAGTGACACAACTAATTCTGAATTTAGTGGGCTTTCGTACTCCTGAACGCAGAACCTTGAAACTTTACTTCGAAGAGCTGGGAAGATTTCTACCCGCGTACGATATATTTTATTAAAACTTATTTAATGATTTTTGTCATGAAATTATTATAAATATTAGCTGCAGAATCCTAATATTTCTATCCAAACATAAACTTTTATTGAAACTTCTATCGAAACTTTCAATACAAATATGCGAACAGCAAATTTCTTTTGCGGTCTCCCTATAAAGCCAGCAAATCATCATAAGTAACAATCCGACAGCAAGATCAGTGGCAAAATAATAGGAAAAGTGAAACCTGTAAAACCAAAGGTCGGATGTTCGAATCCGCGACAGCGAGTTCTTTTCTTCAGTAAAATTAGGAAATAAGTAACAAGAATGTAATGGCTGATAGCAACACTTTAAACAAATAAAACTATGAAATAGTAGGCCTAATACAACCATATATCAAGAAGCACTTTACTTCATGCAAAAATGTGATTTGTGTGAAACAATAGTCGAGCGTTCGTTGATACTTGAAATGTAGATAATTCTGCGTTTGACCCTTGAATGCATTCCTTATTGCATGGAAAAAGTCATTTCTTCATTTCTATGCATTGTAAAAACCTTCGATTGGATTTTTATACAAGCCAATAAAAACTTAAAACTAACAAAAAACGCCTTTGTGTGTAAATAGGTGTTAATAATTTTGCAAATATATTGTAACTATTTGGAATTAATAATATGATTTAAATCATAAGGGAATTGCTAGATAGTATGGTGGCAGGGAAAAGAGGGAGGTGACGAAAGAAGCTACAGTTGATGGAGGTAATTAAACAGAAAATATGTACGTGGAGATGAAGAGGTTAGAAAGCACGAAAGCTTGCTTTGCGGCAAGTGATCTGTCAATAATGATGATGATGATATGATTAAGGATCTGGAAGGATTATCGCCACAGAAGTAAAAAGCTCTTGAGTGAATTTTATTCTACATAAAGCCAACATATTTGTTAATGATTATAAATTGTACTATAGTAAGTCTCTGATTATTTCTCGGTAAATCTTAAGTATTTTTTTTCTCTCTCGAAAATAGCTCAACCAAAACTCCGGATTATGTTCCAATATGAGCAACGCGGTGATATTAGGCATTCCAGAAACTTTGTCTATGAAGTAACACTTGAAATAATTTGGAATTACTCTATTATAAGTAACCATCTCTAAAGAGATTTGTTAAATATAATTACAAAATAATTGGCACTGTAGCGGTAAGCAAGAAACGAGAGAATATGAGATTTAAGGGTTTCTCGTATTGTTTAATGAAAATGATGTCTTGTCTCTAAAATATATACATATCTCCATCTCCTCTCGTTCAGAATTTCGAGTTCTTTCGTGGCTAAGCTGTTAGCGTACGCGCCTTTGGCGTGGAGACCCGAGTTCGATTCCCGGCGGGAGCTCATGTGATTCGGATTCCACGTTAATCAGTAGGTCCACGTCTCATATAGCTTCGCTGATGAACGGGACGTTCAACTCAAAACCAACCAACCCAACTCATTCAGAATTTGCAGGCGAGACGAAAACGATAAGAATTTAAATATATTACTGGCATATTGTATAATGTTATTTACTTGACACTACATTTATAGGGATATTCAGTGTCGAGGCGGGTTAGTTGATTTTTTTTGGAGTTAAATGTCCATCTAAGCACATATACCATATGAAGCGTGGGCTTACAGCTTTACGTGGAATTCGAACTACACGACCTATTAGCGTGGAATCGAACTCAGGCAATATGCTAGACATATAGCCACGAAGCAGCTAAGTACCAACATTGAGTAAATAATACATCAAACGTGTTAAGTCTTAAATGTATACATTAGCACAAAAAGCTGGCGACAGCTAATTGCGCCATAACAAGCGTAGTCGCATTGAGCTTATTTACATACAACAATGTCACATTAGCATCTTCGTAGCAATTTGTGTCTCGTGTAATAAAACCAGGTGCTTATTCGTATCAGCACCATCACCATTTTCATTTTTTCAAAATAGTTCAGAAATGAAAGAATATTATTATAATACATTTTTGTAATTTTTTAGAGATTACAAAATGCTAGGCTACTTAACATGCTTAGGTATGCCTTTGCTAATTATATTTTCAAAAATGTGGAAAAGAGGAAGTTCCTGATAAGCAACGAAACATCAAAAACATGAAATAAATTATTGATCTCAAGATGGCCAGCTCAAGGAGACAGAAGAAAATATTCTCTCGTCAAATACCCATTCTTGATTGTCAACTGCTTCCGTTATAATTTATGAGATTTGCTGCATGTTGATTAGAATGTTGCAAATTTCCATCATTTTAGTTTTTTTTTTCTGTACTTTTATTTGTATTATTTTCATGTCACCTGGAAATTAGGCCGCGCCTCCATTGCTTCCGAATGCATATTCGAATTTCCCAGCACGTGTAAATAAATTGGAGTGCCTCAACTAGTTCCGACCTACGAAAACTGACGAAAAGATGCGAATGCGAACGATTCCAACCTGCTGGGATTGTTCGTCCAAATTCGTGCGAATGGAGAATCGTCTGCAGGGGCATTGAGCACTATGTGAGAGAAGAAATTTGTTTTGCGTGAAAGCAGACAACGTTGCAAGATGAGGAGATAAAAAAAATAAATAAAAACAAAGATGGCAATACATGTCGATGCTTAATAGATTATTATTATTATTATTATTTTATAAAGTTCCATTTAATATTCCCTCTTACCTTAATGTCTAAAACCAAACGACTCTTCGCAGAGAGACACTCTCGATACTTTCAAGTGCATGTGAGATTTGCATGTAATATTTTTCAAATGCATGTGAGATTTCTTAAGTATGTAATACAATATTGCAGGTGTCATTCTAAGATACTCAAAAAAAACTTTTCTTCTTGTTGCTCTAGTTGATGCAATAAATTAAATTCTCCCTCCTTATTTTTGATAAAAATATGTCATTCATCCACATTCGTCTTCTTCGTGCTCTAGGTACGAATTTTCAAGCAATAAAATTTCACATTGAAGCTTTCAAAGAGACATTCCAACTTGATTCGCATTCGCAAAACTTCGGACGCAGTAGAGGCACATTAATTCCCAATTTGCATTTGCAATCCATTTGGAAGCAATGGAAGCTCGGCCTTTGAGACGAGATCCCCACATTCTCCCGTTTCTTGGCAATGACTGATATTGGGCCTCATTCTGTAACGATATCTGCGGCACCTAACCCGACAACGCAAATCACTAAACAAATAACTATTACTGCAATGCCGATTAACGCAATTTTCGCGTTGAGATGACTCAAATAGTACAGAATGTTAGATACGTGAAAAACTTTTTTTTTTTAAAAAAAAAGAAGAAAACGGTTACTTACCAAACCGAAGGGAAGATACAAACATGTTGTTGAAAACAAAAGCAGGGTGGCAGTGATCAAAAACTAAATACTCAAATCTCAAACATCCCTTTCGTAATAATGTTTAATACTTATTTTAACAAGTTTATTATCAATCCTGATGATAGTAAACACACCATACAATAAAAAGTACATACTCCAACAATTTCTAGAACTCAATACCAATTCTAAATTACTAATTTATATATTAATCCTTTTTTATACCATCAAAAAATATGTCTAATATATGCAAATTATTAATCTTTCTATTATTCCATTTCTTGTTGACTTCACGTATAGTCAATATCAGACATTATTAACCTCGCATACTAAGTATCCAGCTTTTCACATTGATTTTGTTATCAGAAGCCAACAAAACAGGAAACCACACTCAGCAGTTCGCATACGTTAAAATGGAAAACAACCGGAAAATCATACCTCACATATATAGCTCTGGCTCTCAAATTTTTCTCTTCAGTCAAAATATAAAATCAGTTTCGGTATCAAGGAGAATCAGTCAAGTGGAAAAGCAAAGAAAAACAGATTTATTATTACACATATTTATTCAATTTAATTTAAAATTTAAATATTCCAATTTTGAAT
Organism: Thermobia domestica; assembly: GCF_964235325.1. NCBI lineage: Eukaryota > Metazoa > Arthropoda > Insecta > Zygentoma > Lepismatidae > Thermobia > Thermobia domestica. The sequence goes on from NC_137458.1 coordinate 50,451,424, forward strand.
CATGCTCTAGTAAAAAAATAACTACAGGCTTTCTATTAATCAATTTCTTGTTGACTTCACATATAGTCAATATCAGACATTATTAACCTCCCATGCCAAGTATCCAGCTTTTCACATTGCTTTTGTTATCAGAAGCCAACAAAACACGAAACCACACTCAGCAGTCCGCATACGTTAAAATGGAAAAAGACCGGAAAATCATACCTCACATAATTAGCTCTGGCTCTCAAATTTTGCTCTTCAGTCAAAATATAAAATCAGTTTCGGTATCAAGGAGAATCAATCAAGCGGAAAAGCAATGAAAAACACATTTATTATTACACACATTTATTCAATTTAATTTCAAATTTAAATATTCCTATTTCTAATCATGCTCTAATTAAAACATAACTACAGGCTTTCTATTAATCAATTTCTTGTTGACTTCATATATAGTCAATATCAGACATTATTTACCTCGCATGCCAAGTATCCAGCTTTTCACATTGATTTTGTTACCAGAAGCCAACAAAACAGGAAACCACACTCAGCAGTCCGCATACGTTAAAATGGAAAACGACCGGAAAATCATACCTCACATAATTAGCTCTGGCTCTCAGATTTTCCTCTTCAGTCAAAATATAATATCATTTTCGGTATCAAGGAGAATCAATCAAGCGGAAAAGCAATGAAAAACACATTTATTATTACACACATTTATTCAATTTAATTTCAAATTTAAATATTCCTATTTTTAATCATGCTCTAATTAAAACATAACTACAGGCTTTCTATTAATCAATTTCTTGTTGACTTCATATATAGTCAATATCAGACATTATTTACCTCGCATGCCAAGTATCCAGCTTTTCACATTGATTTTGTTACCAGAAGCCAACAAAACAGGAAACCACACTAAGCAGTCCGCATACGTTAAAATGGAAAACGACCGGAAAATCATACCTCACATAATTAGCTCTGGCTCTCAGATTTTCCTCTTCAGTCAAAATATAATATCATTTTCGGTATCAAGGAGAATCAATCAAGCGGAAAAGCAATGAAAAACACATTTATTATTACACACATTTATTCAATTTAATTTCAAATTTAAATATTCCTATTTTTAATCATGCTCTAATGAAAACATAACTACAGGCTTTGTATTAATCAATTTCTTGTTGACTTCATATATAGTCAATATCAGACATTATTAACCTCGCATGCCAAGTATCCAGCTTTTCACATTGATTTTGTTACCAGAAGCCAACAAAACAGAAAACCACACTCAGCAGTCCGCATACGTTAAAATGGAAAAAGACCGGAAAATCATACCTCACATAATTAGCTCTGGCTCTCAAATTTTGCTCTTCAGTCAAAATATAAAATCAGTTTCGGTATCAAGGAGAATCAATCAAGCGGAAAAGCAATGAAAAACACATTTATTATTACACACATTTATTCAATTTAATTTAAAATTTAAATATTCCTATTTCTAATCATTATCTAATGAAAACATAACTACAGGCTTTCTATTAATCAATTTCTTGTTGACTTCACATATAGTCAATATCAGACATTATTTACCTCGCATGCCAAGTATCCAGCTTTTCACATTGATTTTGTTATCAGAAGCCAACAAAACAGGAAACCCCACTCAGCAGTCCGCATACGTTAAAATGGAAAACGACCGGAAAATCATACCTCACATAATTAGCTCTGGCTCTCAGATTTTGCTCTTCAGTCAAAATATAATATCATTTTCGGTATCAAGGAGAATCAATCAAGCGGAAAAGCAATGAAAAACACATTTATTATTACACACATTTATTCAATTTAATTTCAAATTTAAATATTCCTATTTTTAATCATGCTCTAATGAAAACATAACTACAGGCTTTCTATTAATCAATTTCTTGTTGACTTCATATATAGTCAATATCAGACATTATTAATCTCGCATGCCAAGTATCCAGCTTTTCACATTGATTTTGTTACCAGAATTTAACAAAACACGAAACCACACTCAGCAGTCCGCATACGTTAAAATGGAAAACGACCGGAAAATCATTCCTCACATAATTAGCTCTGGCTCTCAAATTTTTCTCTTCAGTCAAAATATAAAATCAGTTTCGGTATCAAGAAGAACCAGTCAAGTGGAAAAGCAAAGAAAAACACATTTATTATTACACACATTTATTCAATTTAATTTAACATTTAAATATTCCTATTTTTATTCATGCTCTAATTAAAACATAACTACAGGCTTTCTATTAATCAATTTTTTGTTGACTTCATATATAGTCAATATCAGACATTATTAACCTCGCATGACAAGTATCCAGCTTTTCACATTGATTTTGTTACCAGAAGCCAACAAAACAGGAAACCACACTAAGCAGTCCGCATACATTAAAATGGAAAACGACCGGAAAATCATACCTCACATATTTAGATCTGGCTCTTAAATTTTGCTCTTCAGTCAAAATATAATATCATTTTCGGTATCAAGGAGAATCAATCAAGCGGAAAAGCAATGAAAAACACATTTATCATTACACATATTTATTCAATTTAATTTAAAATTTAAATATTCCAATTTTTAATCATGCTCTAATGAAAACATAACTACAGGCTTTCTATTAATCAATTTCTTGTTGACTTCATATATAGTCAATATCAGACATTATTAATCTCGCATGCCAAGTATCCAGCTTTTCACATTGATTTTGTTACCAGAAGCCAACAAAACACGAAACCACACTCAGCAGTCCGCATACGTTAAAATGGAAAACGACCGGAAAATCATACCTCACATAATTAGCTCTGGCTCTCAAATTTTGCTCTTCAGTCCAAATATAAAATCAGTTTCGGTATCAAGGAGAACCAATCAAGTGCAAAAGCAAAGAAAAACACATTTATTATTACACACATTTATTCAATTTAATTTCAAATTTAAATATTCCTATTTTTAATCATGCTCTAATGAAAACATAACTACAGGCTTTCTATTAATCAATTTCTTGTTGACTTCATATATAGTCAATATCAGATATTATTAACCTCGCATGCCAAGTATCCAGCTTTTCACATTGATTTTGTTACCAGAAGCCAACAAAACAGGAAACCACACTCAGCAGTCCGCATACGTTAAAATGGAAAACGACCGGAAAATCATACCTCACATAATTAGCTCTGGCTCTCAAATTTTGCTCTTCAGTCAAAATATAAAATCAGTTTCGGTATCAAGGAGAACCAATCAAGTGGAAAAGCAAAGAAAAACACATTTATTATACACGCATTTATTCAATTTAATTTAAAATTTAAATATTCCTATTTTTAATCATGCTCTAATTAAAACATAACTACAGGCTTTCTATTAATCAATTTCTTGTTGACTTCATATATAGTCAATATCAGACATTATTAACCTCGCATGCCAAGTATCCAGCTTTTCACATTGATTTTGTTATCAGAAGCCAACAAAACAGAAAACCACACTCAGCAGTCCGCAAACGTTAAAATGAAAAACGACCGGAAAATCATACCTCACATAATTAGCTCTGGCTCTCAGATTTTGCTCTTCAGTCAAAATATAATATCATTTTCGGTATCAAGGAGAATCAATCAAGCGGAAAAGCAATGAAAAACACATTTATTATTACACATATTTATTCAATTTAATTTAACATTTAAATATTCCAATTTTTAATCATGCTCTAGTAAAAAAATAACTACAGGCTTTCTATTAATCAATTTCTTGTTGACTTCACATATAGTCAATATCAGACATTATTAACCTCGCATGCCAAGTATCCAGCTTTTCACATTGATTTTGTTATCAGAAGCCAACAAAACAGAAAACCACACTCAGCAGTTCGCATACGTTAAAATGGAAAACGACCGGAAAATCATACCTCACATATTTAGCTCTGGCTCTCAAATTTTGCTCTTCAGTCAAAATATAATATCATTTTCGGTATCAAGGAGAATCAATCAAGCGGAAAAGCAATGAAAAACACATTTATTATTACACATATTTATTCAATTTAATTTCAAATTTAAATATTCCAATTTTTAATCATGCTCTAATCAAAACATAACTACAGGCTTTCTATTAATCAATTTCTTGTTGACTTCATATATAGTCAATATCAGACATTATTAACCTCGCATGCTAAGTATCCAGCTTTTCACATTGCTTTTGTTATCAGAAGCCAACAAAACAGGAAACCACACTCAGCAGTCCGCATACGTTAAAATGAAAGACGACCGAAAAATCATACCTCACATAATTAGCTCTGGCTCTCAAATTTTGCTCTTTAGTCCAAATATAAAATCAGTTTCGGTATCGAGGAGAATCAATCAAGCGGAAAAGCAATGAAAAACACATTTATCATTACACACATTTATTCAATTTAATTTCAAATTTAAATATTCCTATTTTTAATCATGCTCTAATGAAAACATAACTACATGCTTTCTATTAATCAATTTCTTGTTGACTTCACATATAGTCAATATCAGACACTATTAACCTCGCATGCCAAGTATCCAGCTTTTCACATTGATTTTGTTATCAGAAGCCAACAAAACAGAAAACCACACTCAGCAGTTCGCATACGTTAAAATGGAAAACGACCGGAAAATCATACCTCACATATTTAGCTCTGGCTCTCAAATTTTGCTCTTCAGTCAAAATATAATATCATTTTCGGTATCAAGGAGAATCAATCAAGCGGAAAAGCAATGAAAAACACATTTATTATTACACATATTTATTCAATTTAATTTCAAATTTAAATATTCCAATTTTTAATCATGCTCTAATCAAAACATAACTACAGGCTTTCTATTAATCAATTTCTTGTTGACTTCATATATAGTCAATATCAGACATTATTAACCTCGCATGCTAAGTATCCAGCTTTTCACATTGCTTTTGTTATCAGAAGCCAACAAAACAGGAAACCACACTCAGCAGTCCGCATACGTTAAAATGAAAGACGACCGAAAAATCATACCTCACATAATTAGCTCTGGCTCTCAAATTTTGCTCTTTAGTCCAAATATAAAATCAGTTTCGGTATCGAGGAGAATCAATCAAGCGGAAAAGCAATGAAAAACACATTTATCATTACACACATTTATTCAATTTAATTTCAAATTTAAATATTCCTATTTTTAATCATGCTCTAATGAAAACATAACTACATGCTTTCTATTAATCAATTTCTTGTTGACTTCACATATAGTCAATATCAGACACTATTAACCTCGCATGCCAAGTATCCAGTTTTTCACATTGATTTTGTTATCAGAAGCCAACAAAACAGGAAACCACACTAAGCAGTCCGCATACGTTAAAATGGAAAACGACCGGAAAATCATACCTCACATATTTAGCTCTGGCTCTCAAATTTTGCTCTTCAGTCAAAATATAATATCATTTTGGGTATCAAGGAGAATCAATCAAGCGGAAAAGCAATGAAAAAAACATTTATTATTACACATATTTATTCAATTTAATTTAACATTTAAATATTCTAATTTTTGATCATGCTCTAATTAAAAGATAAACTACAGGCTTTCTATCATTCCATTTCTTGTTGACTTCACATATAGTCAATATCGGACATTATTAACCTTGCATGCCAAGTATCCAGCTTTTTACTTTGCTCTAGTTATCAGAATGCAACAAAACAGGATACCACTCTCAGCATACGTTAATATGAGAAACGACCGGAAAATCATACCTCACATAATTAGCTCTGGCTCTCAAATTTTTCTCTTCAGTCCAAATATAAAATCAGTTTCGGTATCAAGGAGAATCAGTCAAGTGGAAAAGCAATGAAAAACACATTTATTATTACACATATTTATTGAATTTAATTTAAAATTTAAATATTCCAATTTTGAATCATGTTCTAGTAAAAACATAACTACAGGTTTTCTATTATTCCATTTCTTGTTGACTTCACCTATAGTCAATATCAGACATTATTTTATTTGTACTCCATGGAAGGTCTAAAATATTTCGGTGTGTTTTGAATCCCTCCTCCCCTTATACCATACGCGCATCTGTGCTGTGCTAATTTTGAGTTGCTCACATGTAATAAGTGCCGCTGTTTTTGTCCTCACTAATATTGAATTAGGTCTTAGGTATTTTCTTTAATTATCTAAGTTAACTTTTATTGGCGCTAGTTTAGCTCTGGTTCGTAATAATTTGGTTTCAGTTAGTTGGTGGTTTTACATCATACATGCGTACGTAGTTCACGTATTTCTCGTTAGGTGTCTTCTTTAGCAGCTGGCTTTTCACATGTGCGCATTGTATCCATCTCCAGAGCTTAGTCTCTGTTTCGTCTTGTTTTTTAATGTTTAATAATAGATGTAGCTACGGTGCCTGGCTATTGAGAAAAGTCCCTTTGCTAAGCATTTAATTATTTATACTATAACTTAAGTGAATACTAATTATTCTTTGCAGTTTAACGCTCACAATTACACCCTTTGGCATAACTGAGGGAATGACTGAAGCCAGTGAATCATGATGAGACAATTAGTGAAATGAAAATGTTTGATGAAACTGGAGTATCCCGAAAAATAGTAATTCTTGTATACACCTGTCTAAAAATTTTATCGTACCTTGATGTGCTAAATATTAAAGTTTATCTATTACCGATTTGAATCCCTTCAAGAGCCGACATTGTATTGCAGTATCCCTTTGACATATGGGTAGTGATTGTTATACTGCTTAAAATGACGTTCATTTTTGTTAAACTTTTATAATGATTTTTGCTTTCATTTGCTTCTAGAACATTACAACAATAGTTTTTGGTGGTTTTAATTACCTAGGTACATCAAGCCGCAGTTACAGTGGACAGTGCGATTTTAGACGTATTATTATTCTATTGCTAATGTTATTCGATCTCTATTACACAATTGACTTTGTGTTTATTCAAATTTAAGAGTGTGTTTATTACAGTACATTTCTCTCATTTTGCTACAGTCAATAGTTACTATTTATATAGCGTTTAATATTCAATTGCTATAGTATTCAATCCGTGTTCAGGATAGACGCTTATGCCAGGTGTTTTATATCGCTCCAGTTTCGCAGCAAATATGTTTACTATTTCTGAGTTATGAGAAAGTAAAAGAAAAAGGTTTTAAAAGAAAACGACTAAAGAAAAGAAAAATAATCGCTAAACATCACAGCCACTTCTTGACGATTTTGAAAGACATAACTCAATGTGGTAGTAGCATTCACGGACGGATTTTTCCCAGCGGGAGATGTGTTCGTTGACGTTGTTTGACTGCTGTTTTGTGGTTCACTGAGGAAAGGAACCGAACCTTTGTGTTTCTTAAATTGTACTTGAGAAAAGCGAAGGAACCCTACACAAGGTGCGTAATTGGACTACGGTTACTTATAACTCATATTATTTCGTGTATAGCGAAGGGTTATTATTATTATTATTATTATTATTATTATTATTATTATTATTATTATTATTATTATTATTTAATATTATTCACAAAGGAAGCAAAGAAACAAGTTCTGACGCATTGAAACTCTTTAAAAGCCTTACTGATAACATAAAATAACAATATGAAGAAAAAGCTCCCTAATTTCCAAAATCAAAAACCTCAATTATAAAACTCTAAGTCATCTTCAACCTTGTGTTTATATATATGTCATCATCATCATCATAGGTATTCTGCCCTTATTGGCAGGTCACTTGCCGCAGCTGAGAACCTTCCATGCTACACGATTTTCCACTAACTTCTTCTTATTCACGTATGAACTTTCTATTTATGTGGTTCCGTGCATGTAGCGCCCGTAGACTTAGCGCCCAGTGTTTCTGGCTCACAGAAGGAATTTTATATTGATTTTATCTCACAATCAGCGATGTCCAGTTCATTTTATCATTCTTTCCACAGGTCAGAGCTCCTTCGTGGCTAAGCGGTTAGCGTACGCGCCTTTGGCGTGGGAGACCCGGGTTCGATTCCCGGCGGGAGCTTATGTGGTTCGGATTCCACGTTAATCAGTAGGTCCACGTCTCATATAGCCTCGCTGCTAAAAGGGACGCTAAACTAAAATCAACTCAACTCAACTCTTTCCACAGGTCTTTAATTCCTGTTATTTTCTTACATCCATGTTCCGTGTACTTAGCGTCCACTAAGTAAAACTGTTATGAAGAGCGAGAGAGAGACAGAGAGACCAGCCAATAGCACTGATTATGACGCTTCAATGAATCATAACCTCCGGGGGAAAGGGAGAAACGCAGAAACGTAGTTATATATATATATATATATATATATATATATATATATATATATATATATATATATATATATATATATATATATATATATATGTGTGTGTGTGTGTGTGTGTATGTATGCATGTATGCATGTATGTAACTGTACTCCGTGGTATGCAATGCTCTACAATATTTAAATGTACTATAAACTAAGGTTACATATTTAGCTTTTAATGTGAAAACTATGTAAAACAGACGTAATCTAGAATACCGCAATGAGGATAAGGCATACAAAAAACGGTGAACATATTCTCACGACTGAGAACCGGGACAAAATGTAAACTGTCGAAACACCGGGATAAGAGTCTTCATGGAGGTCACGGTGGTTCAGTGGTAGAAACACTCACATTTGGTTCATAGGATCCCTGGTTTTATCCCATCTTGCGTCAAATGGGCTTTGTGGTAGTCAGACGCTGCGTGCATCGATAAACTCGGAGTTCTCTCGTTTTCTCTCACTTTCTTCATTACACCATTTCATTCATTCTCACAATCACCGTCTCCTCTATCCTACTTCTATCTCCTTAATCGTGGGATGTAAAATCCAAAGATTTCATTTCATTTCAAGAGCTTCCAAACCGGGACTGTCCCGGTAAAAATCTGTCAAATGGTAACTCTGACTATATAACAACATCGGGTTTGATACTAAAAAAGAAAAAAAGTCATATTATCATATGGTATTACACAGTTTCAGAAAAAAAAATCTAACAAGCTATCCGCATTAAGTTTGATACATATTTCACAGCTTTATGCGTAATATAAATCTATATAGTTAAGCAATTGATATCATACACTACAAGCACTGAAAAACAACGTAACGTTCTATAATAAAAAGAACGTTGCTTTACGAACCAATAAGTTAATCGCTCTACGAACCTTATTGTACACATTATACCCTGAAGTTACAGCCTTATGCAGTAATCAATTCCAATCAGATATTGAACGAGTATGGTGTTTCTTTGAGAATAATCCATCACTAAGTTGAACAAGCGCCTTTGAAGGCTAGTCGTCTTCCATTTTACCCTCTTCTTCGGTAATTCATATCGCTGCTCTTGTTCGATGCAGTTGAAACCATGGCCTCATCCTTTTGTAATGTCCATCCACAAGGAAGGATGGACAGGTTCAACCTTTTGGAATTTCAAATTTGAAGCTTCTATCAATTTACTCGTTCGTGTCTCTTTCTGTAATTTTGCTATATGAACGGGTATGTTGCAAGGAAACAAAAGAGGCTAGCAAAGAAATTGAATCGTAAGATCACCGTAAGATGAAAGTCGCATACTCCAGATACTACCTGATGCGTAATGTTTATCAAAATAAATTAGGAATTCTTCATTTTCTTCTGGTACGATTTGCTGTAAGTAATCCATCACTTCTGACCCTTGTCAGAGAGAAGGAAAACAAATCCGTCCACCATTCCATAGAAATCGAACTTTCTCATTCTCCCTGTAAAAATTCGCCAATCCCAAGTGCTGCAGTATGTACTTCGTGTTCGTGTGACTTGTCTGGAACGCTTTGGCTTACGACTTCCCTCACTAGCCACGTCTGGTTGTGAGTTTAATTTACATATTCCTATATATGTTTGTTTTATCCCTCCTCGCTGGCCTATTGGCAAGAACGCAAGCCTTTGGCGTATGAGGTTCAAGATTCGATTCCTGGTGGGAGAGCATTGAATGACCAAATTGGTTCGGATTCCACTATAAACAGTAAATTCAAGTCTTCTTTAGCCTACCTGGCAAAAGCATGGGACATAAAACTAAATACAAACCTATTTATTTATTTATTATTTTTATTTATTATTATTATTATTATTTATTTATTTATTTATTTATTTATTTTATTTTATTTTTTTTTTTAATTTTTGCAAAAGGGAGTTTTTATTATGAAGTAAAACACTATTCAGAAGTATAATATTGAAATTTGCAAGAAGAAAACTTATTTCTGCGTAATAAAATTTAAAAATTAATTAGTCACATGTAATTGTTTTAGAATTCTCCATGTTTTTTTAGGTACTTTTCACTACACTAATTAGCACTTTGATAAGTCGTGATGAAATGTAAACATAGTTTCGTTGCAATTCTCCATGTCCAGTAGGCATTTTTGATGTACTGTTATTAGCGCTTTTGATATTTCGAGATCAAAGGTTTGAAGGGGTCTGTGTCCCACCCAACCATTTTTCCCAGGAAAATACGAAACACATATTCCATCTTTTAACGTTTATAATATCTGTGCACAATTTCATTCACTCCGGCTAACTTCTTCTTGTCTTTCGGACCTCAAATTTCTCCAAATTTTGGGTGGAGGCTTTTACCCTTAAAACAGTTTTCCCCAGAAAAGAAAAAAACACGTATTCGTTTATTTCATGTGTAATATCTACCTGGCAAATTTTATCAAAGTGGGAGTGTTACACTTCGAAAATGTTACATGTCAGTACATTCATGTAGCTTGCATTTGCGGCAGAAAGTTCTTGTTTTGTGCCCTCTTTGCTGGAGAGAATTTCTTAGACTGTTCCTCTTCAGTATGCAGGGAAGCTTCCATTCTCCGTGATTTTTTCTCAACGTTGGCGAACTGCTAACCAGACGAAATGAAGAATTTACGGCATTTCAAACTTTTTTAATGTCTGTTTCTCGTTTGAAATTACGCTTTGATGACACAATACCATAAGTGTTGAGTCCACTTACATCAGTTATGTAAAATACTGTCATAGGCTATTTTGTTCATTGTTTTGTAATCTAACAGCGAGCCATATGATTTTTAGTGGGATCGTGTGATTTTGTTGTGTTGTAATATATGATAACTTTGAGTTATTCCTCCGCTCTAGAAGTGACCACTTCAGGATAGTTGTGCATTGTGTTTTGCAATGGGTGATCTTACAGGGTATATATTGTCAAAAGAGACAGCGCACCCAAAAAATGAGAAATTGTTCGTCTACAGTCATATTATATGTAAGAATAAAATTATATTGCAGAGTGTGTGAAGAATCTGCAACTTCACAAATTAGGAACAGTTCATCATCAGGTATTCTAATAGCGCCGATGTTGTCATCAAAACATAAGGCAGCCCATGTAGGATCGCTTTTCTCCGGAGTTTTGCTTTTTGCATTAGCACGTGCTTTTGCAATAGCTATAGGTGCTACGCTTCAAACTTCTAACCAATCCTCTGGATAAGAAAACTACTCAACGTCTCATTTCAATATCGGTACCTGAACAAGAAACTTCAGTTGCATTTGTATATAAGTCTGCTAATATCTTATCGTCTGTCGGGAATCAATTTCTTCATTGTTTATTGATTTACCAAAAATATTCCTCCTCTACCATCAATAGTGACGTGTATTGTTAGTGATCTGTTTGTCTACCACGTGCAATGATCAAAACACACTAACAATAAACAAAACTTTACATACAATCAGTGGCAAAGCCAGGATTTCTATTCGGGGGGGGGGTCAGTGTCCTACTCGGGAAAACTTTTTTGTTAGTGTGGAGACTGAAAGCACAAATTTATATTTTATTCTAGCAACTTTTTAAAATTTTGGTTCTTGGGAGTTCATATCCCGGGAAACTCCCCCTGGATACGCAACTGCATACAATGGAAAAATTAATACAGTTTGATAGACAAAAGCAACTATTATGCTTCTGACAATGGGCTTATATAAGTGAATAAATAAAGAAAAGCTGCTACTAAAATAAGCAAAATTGCAAATAATTAAATCAATCAAACTAAATAATAACACATAAAGTTGCAATATGTTATATCTGACTTCATTGGGACAGTTAGAAGATTATCAGAACGTTCACTCCGCTACGAGCCACAATCTCAATCTATTCTGAATCTATCCTCATATTTCTTCATTAATGGACCCACTCGGCACCCAATGCTATAAATTTTAAAAACTATCACTTAACTCACGGAAATGAAAAAAAAAAAAAATACTTAAATAACATAATACAAGAACACAACCAGGGAAATGTCATAGAATTTCAATACTTACTAACCCTTAGTAATTATTACAGAAAGTATGCGTACGAGTGCAATGGACCCACCTGGTAGTCCTAGGCAGTGGCGGCGGTTGGACGTTAAAAGTGGGTAGGCAAGACATGATCTGAATACAGTATTTGTATGTCAATGTTACTTTTCCTGGTTGCTTGTAACACTTTCTTAGACTAAAGGCTGTATAACTATTAGGAGGCTGTTATATAGACTAAAGGCTGTATAACTGTATAACTATCTTTTTCAGTTAAAATACCGTATATCTTGTTTCATATTTTGTTACGTAAATTGACAAGAGCAACACAAGATACTAACTCTTTGTACTCTTATACAACGAAGGTGTAAGAAGAGATCTGATTCCTTGCTCATGAAATCAAAAAATCATAAAATCATGCATCTTAAAATTCTGTCTGGAAAATTGTGTGATCAGATTAGGGACCTATTTAATAACAAATTTGCAAAACAAATAAATAGAAAGGATAATATTAATCAAATAATCATAGTAATGGATAATAAGGCTTGTTCTGCAAAAGTTATATTGAAACTGGAAATTAATGAACAACTTATATTTTTAATTCCACGCATGTTATTATATGTGTTATTACTCTTAGAAAGACAGTGAATACTACAAGCATATGCTACGACATTCAAAGAAATATTTTTGCAGCTTCCCGAAACATGTTCGTTGCCATTAGATACAGTTTTCATTTTCTTGGAATACATGAAAACTCAACAACACTTAGTCACTCCACATTCCAGTTATACAAAATAATCCTAAAACCTAGAATTATGTTGAATTTACTAAATTTAATTGTATAACAAAACTGTATATGTACACCCCTAAACTCGTATATTACACTGCAAAATTATATATTCCTTACTGAGCTCCTTCGTGGCTAAGCGGTTAACGTACGCACCTTTGACGTGGGAGACCTGGGTTCAATTCCCGGAGGGAGCTCACATGGTTCGGACTCTACGTTAATCATTAAGTTCACGTCTCATATAGCTTCGCTGCTGAACAGGATGTTAAACTGAAAAAAATCAAATCAAAATATTCCTTACTATAAGAAAGAAGAAAAGAACTGTCAATTTTTCAAGAAAATAGCTGTTTTAGGAACTGTCAATTTTTGTGCAATTAAAGAATAACTTGTGAAGGACTTCTTTTCTTGCGAAATGATATCTCAATTAGATCCATAGCGGCTTACTAACATATCGAGCCCTTGTAAGATGAAATGAAAGTACGCTCGAATTGTCTCGCTCCAAGAGCTTAATTTTTGAGCCATTTTTAGTGGCATTTTTAAAACGCAATTTCTGTAGCTTTCTTAACTTCACGGAAAGATAACCAATACGTACTCATGGAACGACAAATATTTTATGGCACCATTTGTATTCTATGAACCAATAATACATACAAAACTTTATATTTCCAAATGAAACTATATACATTAATGGGTCATTTCAAAAAGTGGAGGGGCAACCTTTGCCCCCCCCCTAATCGCCGCCCGTGGTCCTAGGGTTAAAAGTGTATCCTTGTATGTATATTTAGATAGAGGAAATACTAGTTCTTGCCGAATTTCTTTAACTACTTACGATATGTTCCATAATTTTTAAACTAGGGTTTAAAATGTGATTGATTGCGTTTAGGGCGGCTTATAACACTTGACACATGTTCATTAGAACGTTTTATTTTCATTTGATATAAAGAATTACCCAGCAAATTTTGACATTTGAATTTTTTGACACCCTGTATTTACGATAGGAAATGAAGTTATGCAATGTGCATAAATAATTGCTGTTTTCCATGCAGTAGTATTTGCATTAAGGTGCGTGTAATTATTATTATTTAAAACTATATAAATTTTAAAATAACGCTGGCACATGAATTCACATCCATATATGAAAATCTCATAGGTGATATGGTAATGCTCTTAAGTCGTAATTAAATTTTACGTAATTACAGATGTACATGAAAAGTCAGAGTGTTAGACCTGACGGTAATAAACAGAAGAGGAAGAAAAGAACACATTTCTTTCAACTTGCCTAAGGCGTTTTAAAAGTGACATGACAATTGTGCAGGAAGTTTTTGTCCTTTTGTCGTCAAAAGACAGGGGATGGGATAGATGATTTGAGTACGAAACTACATTTATACATATAAACTAGTTCTCTCTTTGGTCAACCCTAGCACACTGATAAGCATCAAATATTTTCTGGGCGCTAAGTATACGATATTATATGTGGGCGCTAAATCTACGGGCGCTAAGTGCACTCCACGATTTATATATCGTCGATTAATTGTTGCCTATTTTGTTCTCTCCCGCTCTTTCCTGCCACCATACCCTCTAGCACGTCCCTCATGATACAGTTAACTTTAAAACCTTTAACGGAAATTTTTGTGAGTTCTGTTCAATTTCCCTAGGTAGTTTTTATTATATGCTAATTCCAGAAATGATTCTCCGAGTACATTTATTCTTTATTGACAGATACTAGGCGCATTCTTTTTATTTGTAAATGTATATACTGTATATACAGGTATATATATATATATATATATATATATATATATATATATATATATATATATATATATATATATATATATATATATATAAGTATGTTTTAATTTCGCATACTGCCTGTGAGCTGTTTCAACCCGAAGAAACCAAATGTATTCAAGAAGCTTTGGAGGCTTACGGAGCTGAAAATATTAAAAGCGACCTTGCGTTTATCAATACTCATTTCAGTTCGTGGGGTCCGCAGTGGCTCAGTGATAGAGCGTTCACCTCTGGTGTTTGGGGTCCTTGGTTAAAACCCTGCTCCCGCCAAGTGAAGTTCTCCCGCTTCCTCCCACTTTCTTCATTCCACCATTTCATTCGTCTCTCATCATCACCGTCTCCTTTAGCCTAACTGGCATAACCGTGGGACGTAAAACTCAAAAAATTCATTTCATTTCCCTTTTAGTTCAAAATCAAAAAATTATAACGAGATTAGAAAAGCGATTATTAGTACTTTGTAGTGCATTAGAGCAGTTTGATCCAATAACGAAACAGACGCCACCAAGACCAATCGGACAAGAATTCCTTCGAAACGCAGTCAATAGACGCTAAAATTTCTGGCATAAAATTCTTGTCTGATGTAAATAAAGTGTTCCTGAGAACAACGACTCACGAATTTCAGATTTATCGCCAAGTAACATTCCTTCTTTGAAATACTGTCTCTTAACGACCCGTGACATGGAAAGAACATTTTTCATATACAGTAATGTTTTGACAAATAAATAAAGACAGGCTTTTCCAGGAAAACATAGAAAAGGACATAGTTGTATATTGTAGCATAAATGCATCATACTTATACATAAAGTATATGTAGTTCATGTAATACGCCTTTTTTCTCTACATATAATAAAATTCCTCATTTAACTTTAACTTTTGAATGGTGCATATTTACAATTTTTAGTACATATTTGCATATTTTCGTAATTTTTAACGCATATTTACATGCATATTTTGCCGTTTTTTAGTGCATATCGATCCGAAGTCTACTTATAAGTGACGGGCTTAAGATTGTAGATGCCGACAATGTCCACAAATCTGTATAAATAAATCAAAAATTTATAATCACAGAAATAACTTGAGGATGAGGAAGTGAGGTAAATCACAAGAAAAGTTAAATCTTTAATTATATTTTTGTATTAATGTTAATAAAAGTAGAGAATCACGAAGTAGCACAATTAATTAGGATGTATCCTGGAAAAGAAAAAAAAAATTCTGTATTTAACAACATCTAAGTGGAGTGTAAAGTTCGACGACGGTGCACATGAAAATTAGCGATGAGCGCAAGAGTCCTGGTCTTCCAGTTTTTGCAAGAGTCTTGCATGCAAGACCAAAACCAAGACCAAGACCAGGACTCAGCAGTCCGCATACGTTAAAATGAAAAACGACCGGAAAATCATACCTCACATAATTAGCTCTGACTCTCAAATTTTCCTCTCCAGACCAACTATAAAATCAGTTTCGGAATCAAGGAGAATCAATCAAGCGGAAAAGCAAACAAAAACGCATTTACTATTACACATATTAATTCAATTTAATTTAAAATTTAAATATTCCAATTTTTAATCATGCTATAATTAAAAAATAAACTACAGGCTTTCTATTATTCTATTTCTTTTTGACTTCACCGATATTCAATATCAGACATTATTAACCTCGCATGCCAAGTATCCAGCTTTTTACTTTGCTTTAGTTATCAGAAGCCAACAAAACAGGAAACCAGACTCACCAGTCCGCATACGTTAAAATGGAAAACGACCGGAAAATCATACCTCACATAATTAACTCTTGCTCTCAAATTTTGCTCTTCAGTCAAAATATAATATCATTTTCGGTATCAAGGAGAATCAATCAAGCGGAAAAGCAAAGAAAAACACATTTATTTTTACACATATTTATTCAATTTAATTTAAAATTTAAATATACCAATTTTTAATCATGCACTAATGAAAACATAACTAAAGGCTTTCTATTATTCAATTTCTTGTTTTCCTCACATATAGTTAATATCAGACATTATTAACCTCGTATGCTAAGTATCCAGCTTTTCATATTGCTTTAGTTATCAGAATGCAACAAAACATAATATCACTCTCAGCATACGTTAAAATGAAAAACGACCGGAAAATCATACCTCACATAATTAACTCTGGCTCTCAAATTTTGCTCTTCAGTCAAAATATAATATCAGTTTCGGTATCAAGGAGAATCAATCAAGCTGAAGAGCAAAGAAAAACACATTTATTATTACACATATTTATTCAATTTAATTTAAAATTTAAATATTCCTATTTTTAATCATGCTCTAATGCACACATAATTACAGGCTTTCTATTAATCCATTTCTTGTTGACTTCACATATAGTCAATATCAGACATTATTAACCTCGCATGCCAAGCATCCAGCTTTTCACATTGCTTTTGTTATCAGAAGCCAACAAAACAGGAAACCACACTCAGCAGTCCGCATACGTTAAAATGGAAAACGACCGAAAAATCATACCTCATATAATTAGCTTTGGCTCTCAAATTTTGCTCTTCAGTCAAAATATAATATCATTTTCGGTATCAAGGAGAATCAATCAAACGGAAAAGCAATGAAAAACACATTTATTATTACACATATTTATTCAATTTAATTTAAAATTTAAATATTCTAATTTTTGATCATGCTCTAATGAACGCATAACTACAGGCTTTCTATTAATCCATTTCTTGTTGACTTCACATATAGTCAATATCAGACATTATTAACCTCGCATGCCAATTATCCAGCTTTTCGCATTGCTTTTGTTATCAGAAGCCAACAAAACAGGAAACCACACTCAGCAGTCCGCATACGTTAAAATGAAAAACGACCGGAAAATCATACCTCACATAATTAACTCTGGCTCTCAAATTTTGCTCTTCAGTCAAAATATGAAATCATTTTCGGTATCCAGGAGAATTAATGAAGTGGAAAAGCAAAGAAAAACACATTTATTATTACACATATTTATTCAATTTAATTTAAAATTTAAATATTCCTATTTTTAATCATGCTATAATTAAAAAAAACTACAGGCTTTCTATTATTCCATTTCTTGTTGACTTCACATATAGTCAATATCAGACATTATTAACCTCGCATGCCAAGTATCCAGCTTTTCACATTGATTTTGTTATCAGAAGGCAACAAAACATGAAACCCCACTCAGCAGTTCACATACGTTAAAATGGAAAACGACCGAAAAATCATACCTCACATAATTAGCTCTGGCTCTCAAATTTTCCTCTCCAGACCAACTATAAAATCAGTTTCGGGATCAAGGAGAATCAATCAAGCGGAAAAGCAAAGAAAAACACATTTATTATTACACATATTTATTTAATTTAATTTAAAATAAAAATATTCCAATTTTTAATCATACTCTAATTTAAACATAAACTACAGGCTTTCTATCATTCCATTTCTTGTTGACTTCACATATAGTCAATATCGGACATTATTAACCTTGCATGCCCATTATCCAGCTTTTTACTTTGCTCTAGTTATCAGAATGCCACAAAACAGGATACCACTCTCAGCATACGTTAATATGAGAAACGACCGGAAAATCATACCTCACATAATTAACTCCGGCTCTCAAATTTTGCTCTTCAGTCAAAATATAATATCATTTTCGGTATCAAGGAGAATCAATCAAACGGAAAAGCAATGAAAAACACATTTATTATTACACATATTTATTTAATTTAATTTAAAGTTTAAATATTATAATTTTTGATCATGCTCTAATTAAAACATAAACTACGGTCTTTCTATCATTCCATTCCTTGTTGACTTCACATATAGTCAATATCGGAAACTATTAACCTTGCATGCCAAGTATCCAGCTTTTTACTTTGCTCTAGTTATCAGAATGCAAAAAAACAGGATACCACTCTCAGCATACGTCAAAATGAAAAAACGACCGGAAAATCATACCTCACATAATTAGCTCTGGCTCTCAAATTTTGCTCTTCAGTCCAAATATGAAATCATTTTCGGTATCAAAGAGAATCAATAAAGCGGAAAAGCAATGAAAAGCACATTTATTATTACACATATTTATTCAATTTAATTTAAAATTTAAGTATTCCAATTTTTAATCATGCTCTAATGAAAATATAACTACAGGCTTTCTAGTAATCCATTTCTTGTTGACTTTACATATAGTCAATATCAGACATTATTAACCTCGAATGCTAAGTATCCAGCTTTTCACATTGCTTTTGTTATCAGAAGGCAACAAAACAGGAAACCACTCTCAGCAGTTCGCATACGTTAAAATGGAAAACGAAAGGAAAATCATACCTCACATAATTAGCTTTGGCTTTCAAATTTTGCTCTTCAGTCAAAATATAAAATCATTTTCGGTATCAAGGAGAATCAATCAAACGGAAAAGCAATGAAAAACACATTTATTATTACACATATTTATTTAATTTAATTTAACATTTAAATATTCTAATTTTTGATCATGCTCTAATGAACACATAACTACAGGCTTTCTATCATTCCATTTCTTGTTGACTTCACGTATAGTCAATATCGGACATTATTAACCTTGCATGCCAAGTATCCAGCTTTTTACTTTGCTCTAGTTATCAGAATGTAACAAAATAGGATACCACTCTCAGCATACGTTAATATGAGAAACGACCGGAAAATCATACCTCACATAATTAACTCTGGCTCTCAAATTTTGCTCTTTAGTCCAAATATAAAATAGGTGTCGGTATCAACGAGAATCACTCAAGCGGAAAAGCAAAGAAAAACTCATTTATTATTACACATATTTATTTAATTTAATGTAAAATTTAAATATTCCAATTTTTGATCATACTCTAATTTAAACATAAACTACAGTCTTTCTATCATTCCATTTCTTGTTGACTTCACATATAGTCAATATCTGACATTATTAACCTCGCATGCCAAGTATCCAGCTTTTTACTTTGTTCTAGTTATCAGAATGCAACAAAACAGGAAACCACTCTCAGCAGTCCGCATACGTTAAAATTGAAAACGACCGGAAAATCAAACTTCACATAATTAGCTCTGGCTCTCAAATTTTGCTCTTCAGTCAAAATATAATATCATTTTCGGTACCAAGGAGAATCAATCAAACGGAAAAGCAATGAAAAGCACATTTATTTTTACACATATTTATTCAATTTAATTTAAAATTTAAATATTCCAATTTTTTATCATGCTCTAATGAACACATAACTACAGGCTTTCCATTAATCAATTTCTTGTTGACTTCACATATAGTCAATATCAGACATTATTAACCTCGCATGCCAATTATCCAGATTTTCGCATTGCTTTTGTTATCAGAAGCCAACAAAACAGGAAACCACACTCAGCAGTCCGTATACGTTAAAATGAAAAACGACCGGAAAATCATACCTCACATAATTAACTCTGCCTCTCAAATTTTGCTCTTCAGTCAAAATATAAAATCATTTTCGGTGTCAAGGAGAATCAATCAAACGGGAAAGCAAAGAAAAGCACATTTACTATACACATATTTATTCAATTTAATTTAAAATTTAAATATTCCAATTTTTACTCATGCTATAATTAAAACATAAACTACAGGGTTTCTTTCACTCCATTTCTTGTTGACTTCACATATAATCAATATCAGACATTATTAACCTCGCATGCCAAGTATCCAGCTTTTTAATTTGCTCTAGTTATCAGAATGCAACAAGACAGGAAACCACACTCAGCAGTCCGCATATGTTAAAATGAAAAACTACCGGAAAATCATACCTCACATAATTAGCTCTGGCTCTCAAATTTTCCTCTCCAGACCAATTATAAAATCAGTTTCGGTATCAAAGAGAATCACTCAAGCGGAAAAGCAAAGAAAAGCACATTTATTATTACACATATTTATTCAATTTAATTTAAAATTTAAATATTCCAATTTTTAATCATGCTCTTACAAAAACATAAACTACAGGCTTTCTATTATTCCTTTTCTTGTTGACTTCACATATGGTCGATATCAGACATTATTAACCTCGCATGCCAAGCATCCAGCTTTTCACATTTCTTTAGTTATCAGAAGCCAACAAAACAGGAAACCACACTAAGCAGTCCGCATACGTTAAAATGAAAAACGACCGGAAAATCATACATCACATAATTAACTCTGGCTCTCAAATTTTCCTCTTCAGTCAAAATATAATATCATTTTCGGTATCAAGGAGAATCAATAAAATGGAAAAGCAATGAAAAACACATTTATTTTTACACATATTTATTCAATTTAGTTTAAAATTTAAATATTCCAATTTTTAATCATGCTCTAATGAAAACATAACTACAGGCTTTCTATTATTCTATTTCTTGTTGACTTCATATATAGTCAATATCAGACATTATTAACCTCGCATGCCAAGTATCCAGCTTTTCACATTGATTTTCGTTACCAGAAGCCAACAAAACGGGAAACCCCCTTCAGCAGTCCGCATTCGTTAAAATGGAAAACGACCGGAAAATCATACCTTACATAATTAGCTCTGGCTCTGAAATTTTGCTCTTCAGTCCAAATATAATATCATTTTCGGTATCAAGGAGAATCAATCAAATGGAAAAGCAATGAAAAACACATTTATTTTTACACATATTTATTCAATTTAATTTCAAATTTAAATATTCCAATTTTTAATCATGCTCTAATGAAAATATAACTACAGGCTTTCTATTAATCCATTTCTTTTTGACTTCACATATAGTCAATATCAGACATTATTAACCTCGCATGCTAAGTGTCCAGCTTTTTACTTTGCTCTAGTTATCAGAAGCCAACAAAACAGGAAACCACACTAAGCAGTCCGCATACGTTAAAATGGAAAACGAAAGGAAAATCATACCTCACATAATTAACTCTGGCTCTCAGATTTTGCTCTTCAGTCAAAATATAATATCATTTTTGGTATCAAGGAGAATCAATCAAGCGGAAAAGCAATGAAAAACATTTATTCTTACACATATTTTTTCAATTTAATTTAAAATTTAAATATTCCAATTTTTAATCATGCTCTACTGAAAACATAACTACAGGCTTTCTATCTTTCCGTTTCTTGTTGACTTCACATATAGTCAATATCAGACATTATTAACCTTGCATGCCAAGTATCCAGCTTTTTACTTTGCTCTAGTTATCAGAATGCAACAAAACAGGAAACCACTCTCAGCATACGTTAATATGAGAAACGACCGGAAAATCATACCTCACATAATTAGCTCTGGCTCTCAAATTTTGCTCTTTAGTCCAAATATAAAATCAGTTTCGGTATCAAGGAGAATCAATCAAGCGGAAAAGCAAAGAAAAACACATTTATTATTACACATACTTATTCAATTTAATTTAAAATTCAAATATTCCAATTTTTAATCATGCTCTAATGAAAACATGACTACAGGCTTTCTATTATTCCATTTCTTGTTGACTTCACATATAGTCAATATCAGACATTATTAACCTCGCATGCCAAGTATCCAGCTTTTCACATTGCTTTTGTTATCAGAAGCCAAAAAAACAGGAAACCACACTCAGCAGTCCACATACGTTAAAATGGAAAACGACCGAAAAATCATACCTCACATAATTAGCTCTGGCTTTCAAATTTTCCTCTCCGGACCAACTATAAAATCAGTTTCGGAATCAAGGAGAATCAATCAAGCGGAAAAGCAAACAAAAACGCATTTATTATTACACATATTAATTCAATTTAATTTAAAATTTAAATATTCCAATTTTTAATCATACTCTAATTAAAACATAAACTACAGGCTTTCTATCATTCCATTTCTTGTTGACTTCACATATAGTCAATATCGGACATTATTAACCTTGCATGCCCATTATCCAGCTTTTTACTTTGCTCTAGTTATCAGAATGCAACAAAACAGGATACCACTCTCAGCATACGTTAATATGAGAAACGACCGGAAAATCATACCTCACATAATTAGCTCTGACTCTCAAATTTTCCTCTCCAGACCAACTACAAAATCAGTTTCGGAATCAAGGAGAATCAATCAAGCGGAAAAGCAAACAAAAACGCATTTATTATTACACATATTAATTCAATTTAATTTAAAATTTAAATATTCCAATTTTTAATCATGCTATAATTAAAAAATAAACTCCAGGCTTTCTATTATTCTATTTCTTTTTGACTTCACCGATATTCAATATCAGACATTATTAACCTCGCATGCCAAGTATCCAGCTTTTTACTTTGCTTTAGTTATCAGAACCCAACAAAACAGGAAACCACACTCACCAGTCCGCATACGTTAAAATGGAAAACGACCGGAAAATCATACCTCACATAATTAACTCTGGCTCTCAAATTTTGCTCTTCAGTCAAAATATGAAATCATTTTCGGTATCAAGGAGAATCAATCAAGCGGAAAAGCAAACAAAAACGCATTTATTATTACACATATTTATTCAATTTAATTTCAAATTTAAATATTCTAATTTTTGATCATGCTCTAATGAAAATATAACTACAGGCTTTCTATTAATCCATTTCTTTTTGACTTCACATATAGTCAATATCAGACATTATTAACCTCGCATGTTAAGTGTCCAGCTTTTTACTTTGCTCTAGTTATCAGAATGCAACAAAACAGGAAGCCACACTAAGCAGTCCGCATACGTTAAAATGGAAAACGAAAGGAAAATCATACCTCACATAATTAGCTCTGGCTCTCAGATTTTGCTCTTCAGTCAAATTATAATATCATTTTTGGTATCAAGGAGAATCAATCAAGCGGAAAAGCAATGAAAAAAACATTTATTATTACACATATTTATTCAATTTAATTTCAAATTTAAATATTCCAATTTTTTATCATGCTCTTACAAAAACATAAACTACAGGCTTTCTATTATTCCTTTTCTTGTTGAGTTCACATATGGTCGATATCAGACATTATTAACCTCGCATGCCAAGCATCCAGCTTTTCACATTGGTTTAGTTCTCAGAAGGCAACAAAACAGGAAACCGCACTCAGCAGTCCGCATTCGTTAATATGAAAAACGACCGTAGAATCATACACCACATAATTATCTCTGGCTTTCAAATTTTCCTCTTCAGTCCAAATATAAAATTATTTTCGGTATCAAGGAGTATCAATCAAGTGGAAAAGCAGTGAAAAAACATTTATTCATATTTATTATATTTAATTTAGAATTTAAATATTCCAATGTTCTTAAGTTACGGTTTGTTCCGACTGAAGTAGGCCAAGGAGCGGATCCAGAACGGACTTCTAGAGAGGGGCGTTAGGTTGTAATACTGCTACTTAGAGTTACTTTTAAACAGCTCCAAACTCTGGGATGGTTTTTATTTATATATAAAATATGAAAAACACTTTCTTTTTGTGGGGACGAGCGATGGCCCCGATAGCAGCCCTGGCAGCTTATAACTCCGAAAGCAAGCATTTGTGCACCCAGGTTGATCTATACTTTTCTTCTTCTCTTGGTGTCAAGACTCAACTCCCAAAATTTTTCGGTGTCGTTTTGATTCAACCTGTATAAATCAAAAGACCACATAGTCACTGACTAATATTCTAAATAGGAGACACCCGTTTGTTCATATAAATTGAATTTAGCTTTACCTTCAACAGTGCTGTTAAATGAAATTTTAACCTACATGTGATCTGAATCACACGAGATTGTACCGCCGGATGGCGTCGTGCCATGGAAAATCAGCGCCCGGGGCGAAATATACGACGGCGCCCCCTAGTATATATGAGTGAGGTCGACAGACCAGCCGCAAAGCGTAAGGGGAAGCATTGGACGAAAAACCTAAAGATATTATCTCATTGTTTTTAAACATACGTAGTAAAACACAATGATACTCTTGTATTGTTTTTCACTGTAAGAAAAAGATGAAAAAAAAATGAAAAATTTAAAATAAAAGACAAATAAAACAGGTCCATTATGGTATGTGAATAGTGGCAAAAGTTACAAACCTCCCTTTTCATTCTGCGCCTTTCGTTTCACAGCAACTTCCGCTGCACAACAGGTAATAATTGACACGCGCCAAACACGCCACTCCATTTCCTTCCCTCACGTATAATAGTTTTTTTCTCTCTCTCTCTCTCTTTTATACACTTTCAGAAATTCACAGGCTCGGTTGCTGTCTTCCCTGAAACCACAAAACAACATTCAAATAACCTCAACCGACAACCCGCCCGCTGTGACAACCCATCCGTCAATCTTGTATCAAGAACGAAAGAATATGATGGTCTTTTCCTTTTTCTTTTTTTCTGTCAGCTTTTTAAAATCCTTTTTTCAACACAATTTTCATTGACTTTCCCGTTGCCCGAAACAGGAGCAATGTAACACAATAATCATAATCGTCTCCCCTGAACGCTTATCGAATACTTTAGGAATAGAATAATAAACGCTATATTAATAGTACAGTAAATATTGACTATATCGAAATGTACTGTAATAGACCCCATTTCAAATTTTGATATGCAGGAGAAATCAGGTTTCCTTGTCTCTCCTCGTATTTTTTTCAAGTCACGCCTCGTCTCACTTTGAAGTTTTTTTCTCTGGTTTCGATTATCGAAAGGAGGTCCTCAACCCGTGGACATACAAAATTTATGACCTCAATTTATGACCTATGCATAAAGGTCTGAAGTTTTATAGAACGACTTTGTCCGTCCGTTCGTCTCCCGTTATGTTTCAGAGCAACACCGGTAAGAGATATAGAGAGGAGGTCAGGGTTGGATCCAGGACAGACTTCTCGGGGGGTGTTGTAATATTGTATAGCTACTTTTAAGAGCTCCAAACTATGGGATGGGTTTTATTTATATAAAATAAGCAAGTTTCCTCTTCTGGGGGAGAAGACGCCCCGATCGCCCCCCTGGATACGCCGCTGGAAGAGATACTTCACCATCGATTAAGCTTCACAGAAACAGGTTAGCCCAGCATTACTGGTTTGAATATTTATCAATTATCATTATAGAACAAAAATTATAATAGACAGCGAAAAACATTTTTCTGCAATCGATTCTGGGCAGTGTTGGGTAAGTTACTTGTAAAAATGTAATGCGTTACAAGTTACTTTACTTTCCTTTAAAATGTCACGCTTTACTTGTCCCCAAAAAGTAACTGTTACCCTACTTCCAAAGTAACGCGTTATTTTTAGGCACGAAAGAGTCATTTCCATTTTACACTTAGACCCCACCGCCACACAACTGTACAGAAACTTGACATTGACTAATCAACGTAGCTTTCCGTACGGAAGACAAATGCAACATAATTATCAAGTTGAGTTAACGCTTTCAATAATGTTGCATGCTGAATTTAACAAGAAACGCAGTTCCTAGGAAGTTTCCGAGAGACGATATCAAGGCACATCCAATGGATCTAGAGCAAGGGGGAACGGTCAGAATGGCAAAAGGGCAAAATGGCAGGGTACATAATGGCAGGAATTAATGGTAGGAGAACGAAATGGCACGCGGACGAAATGGCAGAGGACGAAATGGCAGGAGGACATAAAGGCAAAAAGTATAATTTGAATTCTTGGGTTTTAAACTATTTTGTTTCTTACTTGGTAAATGAAGATTTCGGCATAAATTTTTTATTTATTCATTATGTTCCAAAATTCGAACTGCTAATAATATTTCAATTCTGAGAATTCTGATGTCAGAATTAAGAGAGTGCCACCAAGATTTCCACCGGAAGTTTGGATTTTTGATGAGGCAACTTTGTCTAACAATCCTCGCACAAATAACTTATGTGAGGGGTGGAATCTTCAGTATTTCCATTTGGTTGGACATAACCACCCAACGGTATGGAAATTCATACAAAGCCTACAGAAAGAGAATTCCACCGTTCATTCTACCATTTCCTAGTGCGAAAGAGGACAATACCCCGTCAAGAAAACTAAAAAGGTTTATGTTGATCTGCAGCATAGATTGAGGAACCTGTGTGTTGATTATTACACAAACAAAAGATCTTTTGAGGAATTCTTTCGCGGAATTACTCACAACTTTAAATTAACGACAATGTGAGTAGTTAGTCATTCTTTTGATTGCAAATTGTTTTTGTAGTCTATTTTACGGTTTATTTTATTCCGACACTTCCTAAGAGACCACCACTTTTACGATACTTTTTCGATACGAGACAAACACAAACTTTGTCTCCTAGACTATTGTCATGGTCTGTATATGAGTAACTTAAGACACAATCTATGCTACATTTGCGAACTGTTCTCTCGGGATTCCAGTAAATTTGATTCAAATGCAAAGTTTTCCGCGGCCCAATGCATATTTTACTAATTTTAACGGCCCATATGTAATTTGCATATTTATGGGCCTTCATATATCCGGAATTCAATCAAACACTACTATAACGCTTGGTAACAAAATTGTTTTATACTAGTTTCTTTAGATGGAACTGGACATGAGTGTGGGTATATACAAACCAAATTGGATCAAGTATTGGATCAAAGAATTGTTGTGAATGAATATTAGTCTACTAGTATACTGAGTAAATAGGCAGAACGATATTGAGGAGAAATTTATCGTATAAGCACAACAGTGGCTTGTGATTGAAGAGGACAAAATTATGTATTATGTATTATGTCAGAAATAAGATAAAGTATGAATAATGATAATATATTGTAGATATTCACTATTATTATTATTATTATTATTATTATTATTATTATTATTATTATTATTATTATTATAATAATAATAATAATAATAATAATAATAATAATAATAATAATAATAATAATTTCAGCACACAAAGTGTCACACGTAAATATTCCGTGAAAGCAGAGAAATGAACTTGTTTTTCCGATTGCCTTTGTAAATAGCTGTGGGATTCTTCCTGTTATTTGAGGAGTGTCTGCAAATTTTGACTACCATAGCTTTGCTCAAATAAATGACACACTGCCGCAGAAAAGTAATATTGTTCTTCTCCTATTTTTATTGCCTACTATAAAAAAGGAAAGAACTTAAAACTATTCAGTGAAGAAAAGTCTGAACCTCTGTAGGGACCTCTGATTACAGATTCCGTTTGGTGGTAACTTGTTTACTTGCAGAGTTGGAGGGCTGTTGAACAATAAACCACACGTGTTTAGTTGAAGTCCAGTATCAATCTGTAAGAAAGTTTGCCTCCAATGAATAAAATAAAAAAGAATTTCCGGCCATACAAAATATTAAGAAGCGAAATAAGCACTATATTTACCATGATATGTGGGGGGCGCGGAAGCTCAGTGCTAGAGCGATCACCTCCGGTGTTTCGAGTACCTGGTTCGATCCCAGCTCGCACCGTGTTGACTTTGTGGTGGAAAAACACCGTGCTCGTGGGTTGTTTCGGGGATCTCCAGTTTCATCCCACTTTCTTCATTCCACCATTTCACTCATCTCTTATCATCACTGTCTCCTTTAGCCTAACCGGCATAACCGTGGGATATAAAACTTAAGGATTTCATTTCATTTTTACCATTGTATGATAGGATTTAGCGAACATCATGATAATTGTCACTTCTGATGAAATTAAGTTATTAGGTGGACTGGATTGATATTAAACCACAAGGGAAACTTGTTTGTTATGTGTCATTGTATCGAATTGCATAGGAATGATGAACTTCCTTTTCATACTTACTCGAAAGTCAGAAAATGTGGTATACAAAGGGTGTTAATGAACTATACCAACAAACTGTAAGATGTGATACCTTACATCAAAATAAGATAAAAAGTTCATATGGGTCTGTGGGGAAAATGCCATAATTTCAGAGCTAGGGCTGCCCATAATTGCGAAAAAGCCAAATATCAACAGGCCCTATTTCAAATTCCAGAAACTGTGGATAGTGGTCATTATCAGCGTAAAGGAAGTCACTCATATGTTAAGGATCTTCAGTAGCACGGTTTCTCGTACTCGGGGAACGCATGGTGCAATGTTTTCATTCACGCTTATAAGTGAATAACACGTGAAATATACCGTGACGAAATACATAGCATCACACATTATTCAGAACACCAAAAAACAGTTTGTATCCTGTTTTGTATCTAACTATTTTGTATCCTCCTTGAAATCAGGGTATATCTGAAAACTCTATTGAGAGCATATCTAAGAATTACACCCTGTAAGGAATACTCCGTAATAGTGTTGTAAATTCCTGGTGGAGAAAACGGAAATTTTGGGTTTTATAAAAACGGTTTTCTACAGCTTTCCTTCCCGAACTTGGAAAAATCCGTAAAAATTGTGAAACATTGAAATTTTCAATATTTTACTACATTATGTTTTTAAAATGAAAACTATTTTATATTTACTAATTTTCAGTTAAGATCATTGAGTAGTTTTGTTGCTTGTATTAGAATAGGGAACTTTAGTGTCAACAAATATATTTGTACCACTCCTTTAGAGTTAGCAGCGTGATAGAATGGAGTTATGGCTACAAAACATCCTAAAATATAATCCTAATTAGATTAATTAATATAGACAGATTTAAATTAGCTTCAGTAATCTTATAAAGTTACCGTTTTATGGCGGGAAAGTGTTAAATAACAGGCCAGAATCAGTTTGGTTAATACCAGTATCTTAAAATATATATATATATATATATATATATATATATATATATATATATATATTATATATATATATATATATATATATATATATATATATATATATATATATATATACATATATATATATATATATATATATATATATATATATTTATGGAGATACGTGTTATCCGCGTGCTGTGTAAAATTTTCGGAAAATTTCAACCCATTAGAAAAAAATGTTTTGTTCGGAAATATTGGTAAAACCCGGAAAATAGAAACAAATTTTTGTTCGCCTGATGCTAATCTTATTTGCTGTAACATGTCTGTAGCATATATGTATACAATATATTTCGCTAGCAGGAAAAATACTTAAAGCAACAGTTTTTCATTTTACTTTTCAGTTTTCTGATAAAATAATCCTTCTTTATTATTTGTATATCTTTCGAACAACTTAAAAAAAAGAGATGATCATATTTACATATACACACATACACAGCAAAAGTGCGTAAATTTGAGCAGTGACAAATACATTAAAGAAATTAACATATGAAATTTCCGTTCGTTATTATTAAAGCCTAGCATAATACCCGTTTTTCGCACGGGAACAATACGTTTCACTTTGGACAAAAAGGGCACCAAAACTGTCACCAATGAACTTAGGGACATCAAAAATTATGATTTCGACACGAGTATCAGTCATTTTCAATTACTTTTAAATGTCACTTTCCCCTTTTAGAAGTAAAAAATGGGGGCTCAATTTGGATTTAAACGGCATCGGAAATATCACTCTTCATCTCAGCCACTCCGAAAACTATGGATACGACACTAATATTGGCCACTTTTTTTTAATTTTTATATATCCACCCCTTCTGCCTCCCCCAAGTTTTGGCGCTGAATTTGGATTTAAACATCATCGCAAATGTCACTGCTCATCTGAAAAACATTTGGCTTCTTAGCAATTTTGACAGCTCTAGCTCTCAAACTATGCACTTTTTGCCATAGGTCCATATGAACTTTATCTCTTATTTTGATGTGAGGTATCACTTCTTACAGTTTGTCGGTATAGTTCATTAACACCATATATATATATATATATATATATACTGTTCCATAATTCGTGTAATTTTCTACAGCACTGGAAGAAGATGATGTTTTCAAACTATTTACGTGTAATTTGTCACTCTTATTAAAAAATATCTGAATGTTTCGAATTTCTATAGGAAATAAGAGAATATTGCTTTTTAGCCCCTCTTTTACGGGTGTAAACACGAAAGTTCATTTTCCTTATGGCAGATTCAATGTTAAACTTTGGAGGCAGCTTTCTCCAATAATTATTCGTTAAGATTTTGGGGCAAATGAGTTGTATTTGTTACAGAACACTCATTCACGAAGCTAGTAAAGCCACCTCAAACATTATTTTGGGAAGTTCCCCCTTTTGGGGGGCAAGGGGCGTAAAAAGGTGGTGGATGATGTGTTACCAAAATCCAAATATTTATTTTCGGAATGCCAGTAAGCGCCAGATTAATCACAAATGTCACAGAATTAGTGCTCCAATGCTTTTTACATGTAAGAGTGACTGATAATTGGGTTACAGCCCCCTTTCAAAAATAAAAAGTCACCATAAATATCTTTCGTAGGGACATACGAAAAGCAGGCATTTTTTTTTAATTAACGTGAAATTTGTCGTCATTGTAGACAAAAAGTATGCGTTTTTCAAATCTGGAATGTTATTTTGGTAACGCACCGCCTTAGGGGGGCACAGGGGGCGAAGCATTAGAAGATGGATCTGCATAAAAATTCAAAATTATGTTCCGGAATTGCCAGTGAGCGTTAGATTTTTTACAACTGTCCCAGAATTAATATTCTAATGTTCCTTGAATGTGCCAGTGACTTATATGGGGCTATAGCCCCCTTTCAAAAATAAACAAATCACCATAAAATCTCCACAATCCTTAGTAGGGACATATGAGACGAAGGCATTCTTTGTTAATTAATGTGAAATTTGCTTCGTTGTAGCAAAAAGGTATGCATTTTTCACATCAGGGATATTATTTTTGTAATGTACCGCCTTAGGGGGGGCACAGGGGGGGAAGCATAAGTTGTGGATCTTTATAAAAATTCTGACTGATATTGAGATGCAGTCTCCCTTCCAAAAATCACATTAAAAATTCCCGATAAATATCCTTAGCAGGGACATACGGAAGAAGCTATAATTTGTCAATTAATCTGAAATTTGGCTTTCTGATAGTAACAATCTGGAATATTATTTTGGTAACAGGAGGCACAGGGCACGGTGGGTAATTTCGTACCTTTGAGGGTCATAAGGGGGGTACTGAAATTCCAAATTTTATATTGATACTGCTCATGAGTGTCAAATTAGTTGCAAGATGCACAGAATTAATGTTCCATACTACTTTTATGTACCAGTGACTAATATGGGACTACAGCTCTCTTTGAAAATCATCATAAATTCAATATGATTGTTCTTACCCAAATACCTAATGGCAGAAGCATTTCTTTTTAAATAATTAATGTAAAATTTGGCATTATTTTAGAAAAAAATGTTTGTTTATAAGAATTGTTAAGTGACAATAAGATAATACCCATGTGTAGATTTCTTTTAGGGGCATTGACTCAGAATTTCTTTTGCCTAATGAGAGTGTCAATGTGAAATATTGAAAGCAGTTTTCTCCAATTAATTGTAGGAATTTTGCAGTAAATTTGCATTTTTAATTAGAAAATACAATAACACTCTTTCGCTTGTACGTATGATGGTGCATGCGTCTGGAATTTTATTACGGCTATTCCTTTATTACGGGTTCCGGTGGTCCTTGTGGGGCTACAACTTCCCCTTTCCGGTCCCAAAATCACTTTGAAAACCACAATAAATATCCACGCCACCTTTTTATACGACTACAACTATAAATCTATAAGTATGGGGAATGACTTCTTTCTAAGGGGTGAAGTGTCGAATGGCCATCAAATAGTCCAGATCTTCCTCCATGCTTTTTTTTTTTGTGGAGATTCCTTTAAAAAGTTCTATCAAAAATCATGTAACAAGGGCGCCCATCAGGGTAGGGGCAAGGTGGGGCGCTCGCCTCCCCCCGTTTAGAGGAAATTGTGCTTCGGAAGATGGAAAACCCAATAGATATTTTAGAATAGTTACTGCAAAAATTGAGACTACATTTGAAATGTCGCTTATATTGCACCCTCTTGTAAACCAAAACATGGGCGCCCTTGTAGATGACTTAAAGAATTGTCCAGAGCGTAGAGATGATCATTCCAGATAGATTGGACAAGGTGTTCACAGTGGCTTTAGGAGATCGTATTAATTCATGTCTTGTTCGTTCACGAGAGCGTGCTGAATAAAAGTTAGTTCATTTTATCTGTCTTACACTCAGATTAATGAAATCTTTAAACAATTTAGTTACTGACAACTGAGCAAAAAAAAAAAAGTTTTTAAGAAGGACTAATATGTTTTCTTTGGTTTATGGTATAGCCTTACTCAACTTTATCCTTATTCCTCGCGAGACATTTGTTTTTACTACAACCATTTGTCCATAGTATTCGATTTCCTGACGTGCTCACATGTACAGTACACGAGAAAGCTACTGCGCGGAAAGTGGGATAATACAGTTATTGTGTAAGAAGCAAAGCCGTAGCTAAGGGGGGCCCAGCGGGGCGCCCGCCCCGGGCGCTGATAGCAAGGGGGCGCCGAACAAGCAAGGAGAAAGAAAAAGAGATTTTGGACATGAGTAAAAGACAAGTCGCCCCCAGAATGTATTGGAGCCCTGTTAGATCAATATTGCTGTCGGTTATCAATGAAATACGTAGATTTCTTAAAAATTTTCTTGCTCGCTTCGCTCGCAATCCAAGAGTTTAAATAAGTTACAACAATTATTTACTTATTACTTAAACAGTTATTATAGATGATTTCTTAATGACGTGTGGTATACAAAGTGCCCAGTGTACGCAGGAGCATTTTAAAAATCAGAAACGAGCAAAGTTGTGTTCGGCGTTTTGAAAGTGATGAGTTTGTTTAGTTCAAAACTTTTTTCTAGCCAATCGGATTAATCACGACGCACAGTGGGGCCAAAGCACTGAATTCTTGGCAAAAATAAGAATTCGCAATATGAAGCAGAAAATTGAAAGAAAACCAATTACTTCGGTATGTGCAGTGGCTACAATAATGTTATTTCGACATTATTTCATCAAAAACATAGAGTTTTACATCATAAAAGGAAATATTCCTTATATTCGCGCCTAAATTATATAACAGATTATATGATTGGCATAAACAAACGAGTGGGCAATATGCTTTGATTTGGCAATTTACGATTGGCTTACATTCTTAGGCATGAAAGGAAAAAAGTGTACTTATTCATTTTACAACTGAAGAGTAATAAAATTGAAGAAAAGTTCTTGCTTCTCAAAATTATTTCAAAGTTGTGGAGGATTCGTTATGACAATGAAGATGCAAGGATGCTTCAATACATAAAAATTATCTCATCACAAGTTCTCGATATGAATATATTATCAGATATATTAAACATATTATCATTTACAAGCATCAGTAACCTGTTCAGGTTGTTTCATATATTGCATCGTGCATTATGTGAGCTCATTTCAGGGCTTGATTGGAACACTCTGAACTGGAGCGAACGGAGGCTCATTACAGTTGATTCCAATGTCACTTCTGCGCACGCATCACAAAAAACACAATACTGAGTTGATTAACACCATTTTTAATCTGGTTCTACCTTATGGTCCATAGATTTTTTAGCAAACATTGGCGTTTCCAAATGTCGCCACTATTAATCAATATGTTTGACTAGAGTTTAGTTCTGTTGGTGAATGCCAGAGAAGTATGACTAGATGTTGGAAATAAGATGGATCCTGGGGGCGAAGCCCCTAACGCGGTCTGGGGGCAAAATTTCCAGAATCGACCTATATTCAACTTTGTCACTACGTGCATGGGGAACACACGTCTAATAACCTAACACTTGTTCTCACATTCATCCCACCTCAATTTAAAAGCAACATTGCATCCAGAATGCGGTTTTCTTCAAACATTTTCATGCGCTATATTTCCCAAAAGTGCAAATATGTGCAGGTTTTCTTTTTGCATACAGTAAGAACAGCTTCCGCTAAGACATATAAAAAATTCAGACATATTTTCTACTAAAATGCCATTCTATCGTTTGACCATAGTTTATATGCTTTCAGTACCACAGCATTTTCCAAATATGATATTAAGTAGGGGATTATCATAGGGATATGATAATGATATTAGCATCATTCCAAATATGATTATTGACTACACATCACATCAACATTCTAAATATACAAAACGATACATACATGTCGGTCGTGTCACCATGTTTACCACCCACTGAATATCTACACGCAATGTAGGAATAGTAGCATTCAAAGTCAATTTCCTATCTCCTGTCACTAAGCAGCACCTCTCCGGCTTCGGCAGATAACCAAATTTACACGTCCCATGAGTTCATTGTGAACTGCTATCACTTCTTTTCCTGTGCACTATCTTATGTGTACACTATTAAGGTTTCATTATAACAAATTATATCGAGTCAATCTTTTACTTCATTTTTCAAGTTTTTGCTAAGAATTACCTGGCCACACTGTGCGACGGTGAGAATGAAGGTATGAAAATGAGAAGAATGAAGAGACACATTCAAGCTGCTGTTCGCGCGGGAATATTAAAAATAAAGGTAAATGGGGTGAACAAATAACATTTTCGAACTTCAAGCAGTTGTGGAATAGGTGCTTAAGGGATCAGAACTTAGCCCAACGAAGTTCGACTTTTTCAGACACTAATCACTACCAATGATTTATTTTTAAATTCCATTGACATATCAAATGCTTCCAATTTGGAGGAATTTATTGGGGTCATTTTTTCATCAACTATTTTTGTATCGCCAGCATATTATTTTGTGCATACGTGTCTAGTTGTGTGATGTTTTTATCTATCTACATACATACAAAACGTAAGTACACACATTCTTTATACATGCACGTGTTAGTGTATTTTAATATGTTAATCAATAATAAGTATCTTAAATTCGGAACTTTCATTAATTAAGAAATTAAGTAATTACTATAATTTCAGACATATGTAGTAGCCAAAGTATATTTTGGATTTTAAGTACAAACATTGAACATATTCTTCACCTCCATCGATCAATACTTAGAAATTCACAAAGAAGGCTTCTTCCCAATTTCCATTACATTTCACAAACTATTTTTACCGTAAAATGATCGAAATTAAAATGCTATTGACGTGGTCACATACAGAATAAAATTAAAAAGTTTACAATTATTGCTGGAAATTAATACTGTCACCCATTTCGAACAATTTAAAAGTACATAGTTTCTAATGTATTGAAATTTCATTTCTTATCAATAGTATGAAACGTTGTAAATAGTAGTAACTTTCCATAACTGTTTTTCTAGTAAATCTGTATACAACCAAAGGTAGTTTTGTCAAGTTTAACAAAAAGTCCAAAATAAGACTCTTGAAAACAGCTCTTATTTGAAAAAGGATACATAATGATCATTTTTGTTTATTGCAATGGTCTTTCCAAGAAGATTAATAAAAATTCAGCGTAGCATAACAACAAAAGCTGTTTTTCTTATATATATATATATATATATATATATATATATATATATATATATATATATATAGAGAGAGAGAGAGAGAGAGAGAGAGAGAGAGAGAGAGAGAGAGAATGATTGGTAAGGTGAGTGTAGGAGCGCTGAATTCTACTTCGCCCCGGGCACCGAAATCTCTAGCTTCTACACTCACCTTACCGTTTTTTTTTTTTTTTTTTTTGTTTCTTTGTTTGTTTCTTTTAATGAATAAAGAAAAAACTATTAAAACTTAAAGGTCACCTATTACACTTTTAATTTTTAAAATATTACTTCTCATTAAGATTTTTTCGTTCGTGGTACCCGCGGCATTTTCCATTGTCATTTTCTGTTCTATTTCCAGCTGGTTTGCTTAAGTGTGCAGAAAATATACAAGTGACTTGTATGTGTAATTTTATGATATAAGAAGAGTCCAATTTGATTTTTAAAAACGCAACTTTTTTAAAATTATATTCCAGTTAAACAAAAACAACGCGGATATATATTAAATCTTGTACACTGACAGACGATATTCATTTACAATAGATTCTAGATTTTTAAAAATCGAAACATTCTTCTACAATAATGACAAATTCCACATTAACTGTAAAGCATATTTACCTTCTTCCCGTACGTCCCTTCGAAGGATATTTATCGTAAATTATATGAATTTTACAAGGGTGGCTGTAGCCCAATATCAGTCACTGGCACATGCAAGGATCATCGGAATATTAATTTTGTATCATTTGTGATTAATCTAAAGCTCACTAGAATTTCCAAAATAAAATTTGAAATTTTATACATCTACCAAATTATGCTTCGCCACCTGTGCTCCTTGTACCTTCTTCTGGTATTTCCCTACTAAGGATATTGATTGTGATTTCTTTTTACTTTTTTTGGAAGGGAGCTGTAGCCCCTTTATGACCATTCAAGTAGCATCGTAATAATAATTCTCTGACATTTGTTAATAATCTAACAATTACTGGCGTTTCCGAAAAAAAAAAAAAATGGAACTTTTATAAAGATTCATCATCTGATGCTTCACCCAGGCAGGTAGCCAAGGGGGGAGGGGGTCCGGACCCCCCCGCTTCGAGACCAAAAATGAGAAGAAATAACGAAGGATGAAATAAATGAAATGAGGAAAATAAGGATCGCGTTAAAAAAATTTAAAATCAGGAAGCTTTTGGTTACTCTTTCTTATGGGGAGATTTGTATTACTTTGAATACATGGTTGCGAGGAGCGAGATATAATGGAAGAGTCAGGGAATTTGAATTTTCTAGAAAATTTACGGAATTCTCAGAATTTCTAAAAGAGTTACGGAATTCTCAGGATTTCTGCTACTAGTCAGGGGGATTTCAAGGGAGATTTCAAGTTTCTGAAAGTATAGTGCCGTTGTGTAACAACGTGGACATTTTTTATCATAAATTTTCGTTATCGCATCCTTGCAGTATCAAACATGTTATTTCAAAAACAATTTTCTACTGCTTCCTTAACCTGTCATTGGAACAGACAGTACTTGACGGAATAATAAAAACAAAAAATTATGTGGAAAGAAAGTTCTGTTAACATTTGAATTAACAGAGAAAGAAACGCAGATATTGTGAAATATTTTACAAGACATTATTGAGTATGTACCTTTTATAATAGTGAATATGTACTTTTTATAATAGTGGATGTCATAATTAAGGAAAATTGTTATATTTGAATGGACAGAGGAAGGACGTAAATATTGTAAAATCTTTTTCAGCTCTTTTTTTTTAAATTATTTTACTTGAAATTTCTCATATTGCGTTATTAAAATACTTACCAACATATCCTCATTTTATTGTCCTAACAAACCAATATATGTTGATAGTAAAGTAGTTTAGATTGATCGAGCTCCTTGGCATTCAGGATTTCATGTCACCCCCCCCCCCCCCACACACACACACCGTTACGAAATCCTGACTGAACGAACCAATATATGTTCCAGTAAAATAGTTAGGAATGATCGAGCTCCTGTTGTCATGACCATAGTATTTCATGTCACGGACCCCCCCCTCTTCACGAAATCCTGGCTACGTGCCTGCTTCGCCCCCTGTGCCCCCCTAAGGCGATAGTTACTAAAATAACATTCAATATCTGAAAAACCCACACTCTTTTGCTACAGTGACGACAAATTTCACATTAACTAACAAAAATTACCTTCTACTCATATGTCCCTACCAAGGATATTTATAGTGATATTTTTATTTTTGAGAGGGGGCTGTAGCCCCATATAAGTCAATAGCACATGCAACGAGCATCAGAATATTAATTCTGTGACAATTGTGAAAAATCTGACGCTCAGAGTCACTGGCATTTCCAGAACAGAATTTTGAATTTTCATAAAGGTCCATTATGTAATGCTTCGCCCCCTTTGCCCTCCTAAGGCAGTGCGTTACCAAAATAACATTCCAGATTTGAAAAACGCATACTCTTTTGCTAAAATGACGCCGAATTTCACATTAATTAACAAAAAATACCTTCTTCTCGTATGTCTATGATTGTATATTTATGATGATTTTTTTAAATTTTTGAAAGGGGGCTGCAGCCCCATTATCACTCACTCTTACATGTAAGGATCATTGGAGCATTAATTTTATAACATTTGTGATTAATCTGACGCTCACTTTCATTTCCGAAACAGAATTTAGAATTTTTATACAGATCCATCTTCTAATGCTTTGCCCCTGTACCCCCTAAGGCGGTGCGTTACCAAAATAACATTCCAGATTTGAAAAACGCATACCTTTTGGCTACAATGACGACAAATTTCACGTTAATTAACAAAAAATGACTGCTTTTCGTATGTCCCTACGAATGATATTTATGGTGACTTTTTATTTTTGAAAGGGGGCTGTAACCCAATTATCAGTCACTCTTACATGTAAGGAGCATTGGAGCATTAATTCTGTGACATTTGTAATTAATCTGACGCTTACTGGCATTCCGAAAATAAATATTTGGATTTTGGTAACACATCATCCACCACCTTTTTACGCCCCTTGCCCCCCAAAAGGGGGACCTTCCCAAAATAATGTTTGAGGTGGCTTTACTAGCTTCGTGAATGAGTGTTTTGTAACAAATACAACTCATTTGCCCCAAAATCTTAACGAATAATTATTGGAGATAGCTGCTTCCAAAGTTTAACATTAAATCTGCCATAAGGAAAATGAACTTTCGTGTTTACACCCGTAAAAGAGGGGCTAAAAAGCAATATTCTCTTATTTCCTATAGAAATTCGAAACATTCAGATATTTTTTAATAAGAGTGACAAATTACACGTAAATAGTTTGAAAACATCATCTTCTTCCAGTGCTGTAGAAAATTACACGAATTATGGAACAGTCTCTCTCTCTCTCTCTCTCTCTATATATATATATATATATATATATATATATATATATATATATAAGAACGTCTATCAAGTTACGCCTTTAACGTAAACAGACTTCACATTGACGTTAAGTTTTATATCCTGCATCATTCACCCTCCCTCCACCCCCCAATTACAATAAATAAATTGAAAATGATCCAAAAATACAATAAAATTTAATACTTTTTTTGTTTAATTTATATGGAACACAACTTATATAGGACATTCTATGTGTATATATATATATATATATATATATATATATATATATATATATATATATATATATATATATATATATATATATATATATATATCTGTGTTGTGTCGTCATCGTTACGGTATAATCCATGCAGAACAGTTAGCTGGTTAGAGATAATTGAGTATGAGGTGGGGAGGTGGGGTTAAGTGTTTTTATATATATATACATATATAAATATATATATATATACAGAGAGAGAGAGAGAGAGAGAATACAGTGGTTAGCTCGCGTGTGTTAGGTGCCTGTGGTACCTGATACAGTTCCGAGTGGGGCACTATGATGATGCAAAATCGACTTGTACCTAACTTATACCTAGGGCAAGCTTAACAGAAATATTTTTATGTATTCTTTTATTATTACTCCTAAAATTTGCATACGCTATCAGAATTTAATATTCAGATTTATATATATATATAATGTAGTTACTTTTCTAATCATTCTAATATTATTTTATTTTATTTTCAATTTAATTAAGTTTAGTAGCTAAACAAAATACTGCTTTTTATTTGGTATGTTTGTTGGAAACTTCAGTAGGATTTTAAATACTTCAGGGAGATAGTGGTTAGTGACCTCTACATCATCAAAGATTACAAATTTATAGTATCTAGGAAATATTGTAAACAAGATTATTTTAGTTTATTAAAGCTATTGTAGCACTATATTGTAAGAATAAGGAAAGAAATAGTAAGGATGGACAAAACAAAATTGGCGACATAAAGTCTTTTGTTTAACACTACACACCTAGATACGATTTTTCAAACACAATACGTGGAAAATTGTTTCACTGACTACGATACTCACACTTTTAATGGAACCGCTACCTGTCCGGTTTGGGGTGGTTCAACTGTTCTGCCTAGTCAGCGAACATTCACAAATTCAATTTTGATGGTGTTCCAGGGTTACCAAAACAAACTGGTATATAAAACATATTTTTAAATATAAATTCAAACCTATAAATTATTTTGAAAAAAAAAATCAATATAGTTATGTTAATATATAGAATCGTGATCCTCACCCGTATTTCTTTATAGAACAGCTATTTTGTCAGTTTGCTATTCCTTAATTAATTTTATACTCAGTATTTTGGCTTGTAAGCACACAAGCATATACGCAAACACAAATAGCCATTTGGTTTTAAAAAAAATACCCTGATATAACGGGAATAGCTTATATGCAGTGTGGCTTTTTGTACGATGGAAAATTCCATCGCCGTTTCATTCCCTCAGTTTCTACTGTGATATTTTGACAAACACTTGTTCATTGTTACGTTACTAATGCATATCGATGCGGTTCTTCCCCATACATCGGTTGCAAAAATACACGGAATGAGAAGAGTCTCCAATAAAAATTAAAGCAAGAAATAATAAAAACATAAAGCACGTTTCATAGAATTTATCTTAAAAATACCCAAATTCGAATAGAAGGACTGTCCTCTTTTTCTGGTCGCTCACCAGAGATATTCACAATTCATCTTTTCATGTTGTAAAACAACGGTCGTTTTCAGCCCTTAGGAAAGAAAACACATAAAGCGACAATAGCAGGGGTATTGCCATTTTCCTTAGAGATGTCAACAACAGCAGTGACCTTTCAAGAGCAAGATGGTTACCGCGTTTCTTCCCAGCTGTCATTTCTTATATTAGATCGTAGAACCTCATAAAAACCGAAAATTCTGAAACCTATAACGTTCTTTCATGAATGACCGCACAAGATTTTCGAAAAGATTTTGGGACTCATTAGGTATGTGATAACCCAAACATGAAACATATGTGTGAAAATACACTGTTTATACTGTACACATTTTAGGATCTAGTATAAAGTATATACGAAACTTCATGTTTTTTTTTTTTTTTAAATAACATGATTATCTTTCTACTCTATTATTCTGATCACACATATGAACGTAACGCGAAGTCTCTAAACAACACTTTCCGGATAACAGCTTAGTCTCTGTATACATTTAAGGGAATTAACATTTTACTTCTTACTTTAAGTTGTTATAAATACGTAATATTTTCTTACAAATAATATTGTAAAATGAAATTTTATAGTTTAGCGTCCCACGATTAGCACCAAGGCTAAGAGCGACAGTGATGATGAGATGAATGATAATGATAAAATTAAGATAGAAGGAAAGAGTAGAACCTCGAAAAAACCTATGCAGATAGTATTTCTAGTTTAGTGTTTATATATTTTACAGTGCACCGTACCAGGAATGGGGTATTTTTTTTGATTCATGTACTATACATTATTTGTATCGCTTATAAACAAAAAAAAAATGAAGAAGAAGGAGATTTATTAAATAAAGTTTTCTCTACAGACTATAATGATTCATTATTCTCAGGTGATCTGTATTTTGTACATCTCAATTTAATTCAAATTACGGCATGTATAATTATTTTATTATTATTATTATTATTATTATTATTATTATTATTATTATTATTATTATTATTATTATTATTATTATTAAATTGGTTCCCAAGCTTGCTTACAAGATCAATGTTTTCATTACTAATACTGAAATAGTTCCTATGTTTTCATCCCGGGTTACAACCTATAATTTTTTAATTATATAACCAGAACAGCTTAAGTATAATAAACGTAATTGTAGGCCCTATGCCTTCTTTTCTACTTTTCCAGAAACATGTAAACAAGGTTCAACATTATCATACCCTTCGATATAATGACACACTTAATCAACCTTCCCCTGAGATTCTATGCGATCGCATTCAAACTAGTAACTTAATTCTGCGGAAGTGGCATTTCCCATTATGCTATCTCGCCCCTCTCGTATCCTAAAATTATGACCTTTCTCCTGAATGGTGTGCCCTTTGGAGAAATAACAAATATTTTCTATGGATCTAAAACCTCTTTTTTTCACTGTAGGCACATGTAGTTTATTGTTCGGACCGCCTTGCAAATAAACCACCAAACGGAATCTGTAATCTGATGCGAGGGTCTCTCTTCCTAACACGGTTCAAACTTTCCCTGCCAAATACTTTTTGTCTCTTTGCCTTTTTTATACTAGGCAATATAAAAGGGAAAGAATAATATTACTTTATGCGGCTGTTTGTCATTTACTTAAGCAAAGAGACAGTAATCTGAATTGTCTGCTAAATACACTAAGAATCCTTAGAACAACACTATTTACAAAGAGAATCAAAAACTATAGTTTACTTTTCAGCTTTCACGAAATCTTGACATGTATAACACGATACATACCAAAGGACAGAACAAGTCAATACGACAATTAATAATAATGAACATTTAGAACTGTCATTATTATTCACACTTTATTTTAATATTTTTGTCAAGAGTGTTTTATACATATTTTTCTCCTTCTCAATCACAAGTCATTGTTGTGCTAAGGCATTGTTTACTATTTTATCAAATCACTCCTTAATATTGGTCTGGCTTGGGTCTGCCTATTTATTCGGCACAGCGCTGCTACTCGTGTAAGATAACTCGGTGTATAAAAATTCGTTGTACAGAACAATCATTGTACGGAAAAGGGGAAAGTTAGTTGTAAGGTGGATTCCATGTAATACTTATTGCATATCCGCTTACGATAACTTATAAAACTTCATATTGTGAAAAAGAAAACGCCATAAAATTCACCGAATAAAATGATATTACGTATTTCCAGGAAAATTATTACTATCATTATTATTACATTGGACCTGGTATCTCTTACATGTCTTTACTAGGGAAATTACTATAATTTATTTTCGTCATACAATCAACCTAACAGTTTTTGTCAGAAATAAAACAATCACAACTATAAGTTCGTAGAATAGTTACAGAAACATAAATTATACACACAACTAAAAACACCTCTATATAGTACACCATACAACATACAGGATACATATGTAAGAAGCAAAAATATATTGATCAAAAAAGTATTAGTCGGATGCGCAATATAAAGTGGGATGGTTTTTTCAGATAATAGTTGTAGAAATAGTATTGAAATAATAATAATAGGAACAAAGGCTAAAACAATACATAACATTAACAAGTTCAGTAAAATATTTACTACGTCCCAAAAACACCAACAATATACACTATGGATCACAGGCGTACCCGAGGGGTGTGCCTGGTGTGGACAGGCACACCCTAATGGGCTGCATTATCAAAGAAAATTAAAGACATATGTTTCAATATGAGAAAAATAAGCGGTTTTTTTTTTCACGAGGAAATTATTGTAAGTATACTTTACTAGAAATATTGTATTCAAAATATTTATTCGAAAGACTTATGTTTCAAATGAAATGTCGATAGGT
Source organism: Thermobia domestica (assembly GCF_964235325.1). Taxonomy (NCBI): domain Eukaryota; kingdom Metazoa; phylum Arthropoda; class Insecta; order Zygentoma; family Lepismatidae; genus Thermobia; species Thermobia domestica. The sequence continues at coordinate 50,495,450 of NC_137458.1, forward strand.
AGCGTGGGTCTTTTCGACAAATCACACAGGCCAACATCGAAAAACAAATTTCTTCCTCATGTAAGAGTCATGAAATGATGAAATCTGTCGAAATATTGATTTCAAATTATTTTACTATCACATTTCATTCCATTCCTTATAGCAGACAGTAGAACTACGTTTGAACTTGAAAGTAATACGTTCCTTTATCTTAAAAGTTTCTAATGGATCCTACGGTCTACTAAACGAATATTTCTTTATACCTAGCATTCCCCACACCCAGTTTTCCGTACACCAAATTTTATTACACCAAGTTTTAATATACAGAATCTTCATGCTTTAGCGCTTCTACAAGATCATTTTTTGTTAATACACAACAATAATTACACAACTTATAAATCCACAACAATAATTCTGTCGCATTTTAAACCAGTGGTTCCCAATATAAAGCTTCCGAGATCTTGGAAAGCTAGCAAAGAGGGGGGGATGAAGCTAATGACATAAATAAGTTACTTATGTAATTTTAAATACGTATTACAAATATTACACCAACGAGCCGTTAAGTACCGTATAAATAGAAAATAGGTATTGATTAAGAACTGTGGTTTTATTTGGAACAAACGAGATAGAAAAGTAAGTCCCTTTGACCCTTTCTGCAGCAAGGGTATATCAGACGCAGACTTACTGCTTAACGTGAGATCCGAAACAATGAACATACGCCGGGAATCGAACCCTAGTCTCTCACGCCAAAGGTGCGTATGGTAACCGCTTAGCCACGAGGGAGCTCATAAAACATACTGAGAAGCTGCATTTGGAAAAAGATTCAACCTCCCGAAAACAGGAACTCTCTCTCAAACACACCGTTTTACATTTCAACGCTTAGCGCAAAAGAACAAAATCGGTAACAGATAGTAATAACCGAAGTTTTCCAGTGTATTCATGATCCCAGTTAATAAAATCATAACCACCCGTAACATACTACCAAAGCCGAGATTGTTTAAAATCCATTATTACTTCCGGTTTCAATATTGATCTCCATCGAGTACAAAAGGTATATCGAGAAGTTTTTTTCTTTTTTTAAAAAAACGATTACGCGTACAAAAAACAGGTATCATCTTAGCTTACTCTCTATTCAAACCCGACAAGTTGTTTAGCTAGATGGAGGGACACCTTCACTGACAACAGACACCTTCCTGAAATACATGGATCTATTACTCAAATGAAGCTCCACTTCTTAAAAATGTTATTTCTTTAAGCTATGAAAGAAGAAATCCAAAAATTTTGTTTATATTTAAAAAGACCTACAATAATCTACTTTTGAAAACAATATTTAGTACTATTGAAAGAAATCACAATGATGAAACATTGAGTGTAATTTCTAAAACTAGATTAACTTTCTTACTAACATTTATGTCGCCATTCGAGGCACGGACGAAGGCTTTAATTCGGCTGTTCCAGGCATAAACTTTATATTACATATGTATAGGCCAGAGGCGGATCCAGGGGGGGGGGCGATCGGTGCGATCGCACCCCCCCAAGAAGAGAAAACTTTCTTATTTTCTATATATAAATAAAACCCATCCCAAAGTTTGGAGCCCTTAAAAGTAGCAGTATGACAACCCATTAGCCCCCCCCCCCCAGAAGTCGATCCTGGATCTGCCCCTGGTATAAGCTGGAGATACCCGAGCTACTGAATTCCTTTTCCAACGTATTAGCATTGCCATCCAGTGCTGGAATGTGTCATCGATCTTAGGCACATTACCTCCTGGTAAATAACTGGACGGGATCTACAAGAAGATAGAAGTACAGACATCATAAAAGGCTGACAACCAGTTTGACGATGTTCAGAATAATGTATTGAATCTAGTAACGGAAAATACCTCTAAAGATACAAATCCAACCTAGTGTTTCACAATTTTAGTTTAAAATTTGTTGAACCTTTATTATTGTAATTATTACTCATATCCTAAGGTCATTGGTAGAAAAATAACTGTTATAAGTTTAATTAAAATATTGTGGAAAAGCTTTCAGGCGAAAAAAAAAAAATTGAAAATATCTATACAGTTACGTGTTCATGTATTGTCAATACATATACATATAAACATATATATACATCTAAACATATATATATATATATATATATATATATATATATATATATATATATACAGTGGCGGATCCAGGATATGATCAAGGGAGGGGCTAAACCACTTTTTGCCGTTTTATCCAGTGTAAAGCAGGATTCAACCTCATTTTATCCAGTGTATATCTGAGCTTCAAGAGGGGGGACTATAGCCCCTATAGTCCCCCCTTGGATCCGCCAAAATAATACTCCAAAATATATATATAAGCCAAAATAATACTCCATGAAGTAGGTGTGCAAATTCAAATTAATCAAATTTGGCTCAGTCTCCTGTTAGCAAAACAATGCATTAGCCTTTAACTCAATCTGATTTACGTTACACTATTTTGAGTCCACTTACTTAGAAACAATGTATTCTGGCTTTTGGCATGTCCTAAGACTAATCTCTGTTTTACATAACCTAATAGGAAAAAGCAGTTTTCCTCCTCAACACGCTCAATTACAGAAGTGCAAAAAAGGTGAAATTTGGCGTTCTGTCTATTACTATCACCACCCGCAAACAGTGTATCTAAATATGTATAAATAATAAATTATAACTTTCATAATAACATTATATATTTAATTACATTTACCTGTATTTGTGAAGTAAGTAACATATCTGTTATTATAATGGAAATTGTATTGAACAGTTGTATTGTTTATTTTTCTTCTTATGACAATCAGGGTAGTGACATAATGTAGGAATTTCAAGTGATGGTAGGGTTAGTAATTGAGGTGGTATTTACTGTATTAATACAATAATTTCATAATAGTATAAAATCGAAATCCAAATACAATATGTATGAATAAAGTATCAGAGCGTTAAGATGATAACAGTAGAACCTAAAATGATAAAAAAAAACCTTCTCTTTCTATTCTTATGTACATATTGTCTTTATATTAAAATAGAATAAGAAGAAAAGGAATTATATATACATATATATCAATATATATAATATATATATATATATATATATATATATATATATATATATATATATATATATATATATATATATATACAAATATAACAGTGAATCTACACCTCTCGCCCCGGGCGTCTGAACTCACGCGACTGCCCTGGTTTCTATTGACTATTTTCCAGTGAAATCATTTTCCTACGTCTTTTCTTCATACGGGGACCTGAACCGATAGAAATAAGGCGTCGGCATATTATTATTATTATTATTATTATTATTATTATTATTATTATTATTATTATTATTAATATTATTATTATTATTATTTTTATTAATAATAATAATAATAATAATAATAATAATAATAATAATAATAATAATAATAATAATATTGTTAATGCTAAATTTACGGTGAAGCATCATGCATACTAGATTAATCAATATTTAAGTCTTGCTAGTTTATTAAGGCCGGAAGAAATGTTATGGTGGACTTCACAACACCAGATCTATTGAAGATTGATACGGAGTAGTAACTACAAGTGCCACGTAATTTAAACAGACCCATGTCTCAGCCTACAGTTTGCAGCAAAATTATAATTAAGGGAGTTTAACCGTACTAGTGAATTTGGCGCCTCCATAAAATTCACTAAAATTTGTCGCCCTGTGAGGTTACAAGAAGAGTTATATATTCCTTCCGGGAAATCGCCACCCTTGCCCCCATCTGGAAACGGTCTATTTATAAAAACGAAAAATAATAAACATTTGGAATCAAATAAAATATTTTTGTAGCTAATTTCAGGGTGGTACTGTATATTTATATATATGGTGGTAATAATCTTATGAGTAAAACGCTTGTCTAAATCAGTGATTATAATAAATTAGGTACGTCATTAATAAGCTCGATCACCATATGGTATAATTGTTTTAAGACAGGATAAATGAAAACATACTAAATTTGGCTATATTTTAATGAAGAGAGAGGAGAAAACAAATATGGAACCATCTACTAACATCAGAAATTTCTGGTGAAGTACTGACCCCGAGGACCCTCCCTTTGCTACGTCCTGGTTTCACATGAAATAATGAATAAAAATATTTTTGCCATAAATATATCTGCGCAATATTTGCTAGGGACTATGACCTTACCACAGTTTGTTAGCTATATAAAAATGCTTAATAGGCTGTGCTTAGTTATAGCTTCCTGCATAAAATATGTATCATATTAGTGAAAAGATGTAACTAAAGCAGTGTATCTGTAAAAAGAGTTCCTTCGTAAGACTAATGTAAGTATTGCTACCTGTCATTTTGTATCATCGGAAGATTTTTTACCAGCAACTAGCATTATTTTATGATTTCTTCAATTCTATGTAATATGATATGTACACTCATGTTCAAAATTATTGTCGCATGTCAATAAATATGTTGTAGGAATATCATTTGAACAACGAATTCGACCGATATTTCTTATAATGTTTGTATGTGTATAATCAGCAAAGACATGTATGTAGCAAATTTCATGTGAAAAGAGCAGTAAATAAGAACAATGAAATGAAAATAAAACTTTCTTGTCCATTTAGCAACATTCTGTTTTAGTCATTATAATTTTCGTATTAATAATTATTTTGCTATGAAATTTACCACAAATAAGCATTTCCCGATTATACACATAGTATCAGTATTAAAAGTACCCTGCAAAATCATTTTCAATTTTTTTTTTTCCTTGAGCTTTCCTTGAAAGCTCATTAAAGCGAACTCTCGCCAGCATAGACATTCCTAGCATTTTGGAACCAACCGGAATGTTACGGGATGATGGCAAAAGACCAGACGTAATTACTTTAATTCCCTGGAAAACAGGGCAAAGTCTAGTGTGGGATGTTACATGCGTAGACACTTTCGCACCCTCATACACAACATTAACCGGCGAGGAAGCAGGAAGTGCAGCCGAAGCAGCTAGTAAACGAAAGCATTTGAAATATTCCAAATTAAAAGATCATTTTTTCATTGCTTTCGCTACTGAAACCATGGGTGTTTTTAGTAAAGAAACAATTAAATTTTTGACAAATTTGGGGTCAGCTTTAATTAATAAATCAGGTGACCCAAGAAGCAAACATTTCTTGTGCCAACGGGTAAGCCTTGTCATTCAAAGAGGCAACGCAATAAGTGTTTTAAATTCATTCCCATTCACACACAAAATGGATGATTTTTTTTATTTAAAACAAATCCTAAAATATTTTGAAAAAAAATTTACCGTATTGTAAGTTTGGTTGAGAATTGTCAAGAATTATAAATGAGAAGCTCAGAATAGTACACGTGTACAAGATGTTCAACATGTACCGTTAAAAAATTTAACTTTTGCATTTCTATTGGCATATTAGATCATTTCTTTGGAAAAGCTGTTACACAGAATCATGGACTTCTTATAAAATGTTAATTGTTTGTGAAGTCTGGTTAAATCAAAACAGTCTCAGGTTTTAGACTAAGCTTCTTTTTGAATTTATTCCAAAAAGTAAATTTTGATGTATTCTTATTTTTCTTGTACTTTAATATGTTCATTCCTATTTTATTCGAATTATTTGCTAAACAATTCTTTACTAATTTATTAATCAGTTTAATATTCTTTGTTGTATTTGATATTAAGTGTGAAAATTGTCAGATAATTTTTATGTATTTCTATAGTAATAGATATATTGTGACGATTTAATAATTATCAAATTATATTCTACTAAAAGAAAGTTATAGATATGCGATAATCATTTTGGACATGAGTGTACATATCTATAAATAACTAAAACATGTGTATAATGGTCTTAATAACGATGGCACTAGCATAATTCAAGAGGCCAATATCCAAGGAAAAATTGTACGAGACAAACAAAATCCAAGGGACCGAATCACGGATTACATATTGGTTGTATTAGTGCATATACCCTATATCAGCATTTTCCAACCTTGGGTCCGCAAGACTATTTCGGAAGGTCCACAAGCAAATCTGAGAAAGGCACATACAGTGGTGATAAATACATCATTTTAAGTTAAATGATCGAATTAATAATGACAAGTCACTTTGAGTAAGAAGTAATATTCGACCTGCAACAATTTACATGTACTCCAACGACTTTTTTTCTGACAGCCAAAAAACGTTTGATAATGGCATTTCCAAGATATATATCACTCTGACTCTCACCCATATATATACTAGTGTTTACAGAGTTTTAATGAACTATACCGACAAACTTACATCCAAATAAGAGATTAAGTTCACATGGACCTATGATAAAATTGCATAGTTTCAGAACTATGTCTTTCCAAAATCGCAAAAAATAAATAAATAATTAAAAAATAAATAAATAAATAAAATAAAATAAAATAAAAATACCAAATTTCAACAAGTTCTATTTCGAATTCCAGCAAGTGTGGATGGTGGTCCTTACACAGAATCACAGAAAAACCACGCTACTTTATATTTACAAATAATAATATCTATAAATGTGCCGCAAGGATTCAAGTTACAACCGTAGTGTGCCGCAAGTTGGAAAAGGTTGGGAAACGGTGGTCTAGGCCCTAACCATTAGGCTACAGAGAAGCTCATTTGTGGAATTTATGAAATTTACAGAGGGAAGCTTACATATAATTAACTGGCAAAGTTACAATGGGTAAAATAACTTGATTGAACTTTACACTACTTAAAGCGGCATTAAGAATCCCTCTCTCTACACACACAAACACGCATACACTCAAAATTCTACAAATACCACACTGAATATATTGGTATAATTCAGCTCCAATTTAGACCTAAATAGGATGATTTAAAAAAACAGCCCCAAAGAAATAAATGAAATCTGTAAGTTTTACGTCCCGCGATTATACCGGCTAGGCTAAAAAAACGGTGATGTACAGAAATGAATGAAATGGTAGGAAAAAGGAGAATCTCGAGAAAACCCACGCATCCGGTGTTTGTCCACCACAAAGTTCACTTGACGCGAACTGGAATCAAATCTCCTAAATCAAATCAAATCTAATCTATTTCCGAAAATTTAGTGTCCTTTCCACGTACATATTTAAAGAGATATACATAGCCAACTTTTATATGCTGATAAAGTGAAAGTGGGGGACCTGTAGATGAATATAAAATTCTTATTTTATTAGTTTTGAACTTGGCACTGAACTTGGCCAATATTTTCTTGTTATTTTCTGAGAAATTAGTCTTTTGCCCATACATATATACATGGGCAAGTTTAGTTACCGATTTTCTTTCATTTGATTTTTTTTTTTAATATATAATTTCCTATATGGTGAAATTTACAATGTCAAGTGCAATATTCAGTGTATTTTGTTTTTAGGTTATTAATGGTTTATTTCTACAGTGATCTATGAATAGAAGATACAATTATAAAAATGTGGGGGAATATCTTTTTCACAAGAGCTAAAAAATGCAGAAGTTATTTGGAAAATGCGACAAATCCCGAAATATGAAAAACGAAACGCTAAATTTTTAAATTCTTAGTGTGAAAAACTCGTGCCCCTAATCATTATTTATTGCTATGATTAATATTATCCTTTCTATTTATTTGTTTTGCAAATTTGTTATTCAATAATCTGATCACAGTTTTCCATACAGAATTTTAAAATACAAATCTCTTCTTACACTTTCGTTGTTTAGAGTACAAAGGGCTACTACCTACTGGCGTTGCTCTTGTCAATTTACTTAATAAAATATGAAATATTATATACAGTATTTTAACTGAAAACGATAGTATCCTATTAGTTATACAACCTTTCGTCAAACAAAATATTAGAAACAAGCAGGAAAACTATCATTTATATGCAAATATTCAGATCATGTCTTGCCCCCCCCCCCCACTTTTAACGTCCAACCACCGCCACTGCATATATACCTAAAAATTAAAATAAATAGTACACATGTGTGCATATTATGTGCAGATTGACTTAAAAACGTGAGGCGTTATTGACTTGGCACTACAAATAGCGTGATTGATTTTGATAGTTTACATATAAAATTTATACTGGCAATTTTCGTTTTGTCTGCGGACAAATGTCTGCTAAAATCAAGTCATTTCAAAACAAAAATTCATTCGGATTTCCAGCATGTTAGGGCACGCAATATTTAACAGGTACTACAGTTCACATCCTCAAGATATGTTTGGTTACATATTATACAATCAATGAAAGAAGATGCATAAGGCTTCCCTTATGAAAGAGTCACAGTCTTCTACATCTGAACTCAGTTTCGGTATAATCTTATCACCTGATTTGTGTTCTGTAAATAGCAGGAATATAAAATATTAATATCATATATTGAAATAGTTATACATTTCTGTTGAATTTTAATTAAATCAAAAGTTCAGATTTGAGGAGTGAAAAGGACTTATAACATTTGGTTTGAGTTTGGTGCTTTTGAAGATGAAAGACTGGAATCACGTGTAATAAACAGACTTCGTGGCATACGCAGATGCGGTACCATACTGTCAGTCTTGGGAAGTAACGTAACGCAAGTAACGCGTTACTTGTAACCCGTTACTTTTTAAGTAACGTTTCCTAGTAACGCGTTACAATTTTTCCAAAGTAACTGTAACGGTAACGCGTTATAAATGTTTAAGTAACGTACCTAGTTTGCGTTACTTTTTTCGCGTCACATTTCGGATGAGTAACTACAATATATGTATATTTTTTTCGGAGACAAATGTTTGTTTCCTGTAAGTGAATTTCTCAGAATGAAACAATCGAGCATGAACTACGTATGTCAGTGACCAACAGTCACCGATACACAGAGAAACAGATAAGTTCGTAGTACCACTTGCTGTTTTGGGAAGATTAGGACAGCCAAAGGGTAATCACATGTACTCATTGCAAGCACCTGCAAGATTTTGTCGTAGATTTTGACAGCTCCAAATCAATACATTTAGTGAGTGAACTAGGAATGCAATGATACCGTTAGTCTATTTTACTTTGATTTGTGTGGTTTTTATAAAGATGGAAAACGAAAATATTTACCGTTCAAACATTTGAAATAACATTTTTTTCTTAAGAGCAAAGGATGATAGTGGGCAGAATTTAAAAGTAAAGTGTGTGATGTGCCCCGGCGCGGCGGCGGAAAATATTTATCAACAACTAGGGTAGGGTACCATAATTAACGATTTACAGTAAGGGGTTAATATGAATAAACTGTGTTCTGATGAGCAGGCCTACTTTATTACTAGAAAATAGTTTGCTGATGATATGTAATATTGGAGTTCTTTCAGATCATTTTGCTTATCCTAGAGTCCCGTTGATTATAGAGTTTGAAACTAGTTTTAAAAAGCATGTATCGATTTTAGAGTTACTGGCAAGTTTTGATTCACTTCCGGTTCATGTGTTCGCATTTTATTAGTTGTAGTGTAATGTTTCTCTATATTCTGTATTTTTAATTTTACATAACAACATTGTTATTAATATATAATTATTTTAGCAGTCGAGTTTCGAGTCAAGTCAAAGGTAATATCCTCGAGCCGAGTTCCGAGCCGATTCAGTTTATCGCGTCGAGTTTCGAGTCCACTCGAGTATGGTTAATGGCTCGTTCGTTCTAATTCGTCTTGAAATCATGGCCTGATTACACTGGAAGACGAAAGCCATGAGAAATATAAGCTAAACAGTAATATGGAATACTTTAGGTGTTGCTCACGAGAGGGGACACTGCTCTCATCTCGTCTCGTCTCGATAGCGAGACCACAAGAGATTTTTTTAACAAGCTCAGCTCAGCTCGGCTCAACTGAGAAGATGGCTCGAGCTGGCTCACTTGGGGTGAACCATCGGCTCGAGCTGGCTTGCTAGAGATGAGCCATCTGCTCGGTTCGGCTCAACTGACCCGAGGGCTCTAGCCGAGTCGGTTGGGTGAGTTGTTAGCTCGGCTCACTTCTCGGTTCGGGGCGATAGTAAATGAGCTGTGAACCGAGCTGCTCGAGTCGTTGACAATTCTAAACCCGGGCCAAGCAGTTTTGAAGATATTTGGCCAGTGCCCTATAACTTTAACAGTGTTTGGCTCGAGCCCGAATACTCAATCTAGACCCTCAACCCAAATTCAGAAGTTAGTGAACAATGTCCTTGACTCCTAGACTTCACGATTACATAGGTTGGCAATCAACTAGTTTTTTTAGTATACAAATACAAACCGCCTATCTTTCATGTTTATATACAGTGTTGTAATAATAATAATAATAATAATAATAATAATAATAATAATAATAAGAATAATAATAATAATAATAATAATAATAATAATAATAATAATAATAATAATAATAATAATAATTTGTAGTAGTAGTAATGTCATTGATAATTATACTGTCTATGTAAAATACTCTCTATGTAATATACCGGATTTGGCTCGACTCGACTCGAAACTCGACCCCAATTCGAGTCGAGTTGGAGGAATTTTTTCGAGCCGAGTTCTCGGGTCGAGCTCAAAGATGTTTGTTTCTAGTCGAATCGAGTTTCAAAGAAAACTCGCTCGAACTCGCTTGTGTCCATCCCTACGAGTAACGCAGTATGGCATTTTATCAATGTTACATTATATGAAAATGTTCATATATCAAGAAAAATTTGTTCTTGCATTTACATAAAGCGATTCAGAATGTGCAATAATAATAATAATAATAATAATAATAATAATAATAATAATAATAATAATAATAATAATAATAATAATAATAATAATAATAATAGCGGTAGTAATAGTAGTACGGAAAATTGAAGTCTTTTTTTAACATTTTTAAAGTTTCGGACCTAAAAGTAACTTGTTACTTTCGAAGTAAAGTAACAGTTACTTTTTGTTGAAAGTTACATTTTAAGAAAAAGTAAAGTAACTTGTAACGCGTTACATTTTTACAACTAACTAACTCAACACTGCATACTGTTTACATTTAGAACAGTGATAATGAGATCTTGTTTTCAGTTGTATTGCCTATATTGACGATATTTGTTATTAAGTATCGCTAGTATTTACATTGACAATATAAGTATATATGACATATTGTATTTAGTATAGAATCATGTATAGAAGGCAAATCACTTGATCAGGTGATGCCCTAAACAGAATTGTGATATAGAAGACAAAGGCTCTCTTTTGGGGGGGAGGTCGCCTGTCGCCTTATGCTTCCTCTTGCATTGTTTGTTTAATATATGGCCAAACATGTCTTGAGGATGTGAACTATGTACCTTTTAAATACTGCTAGCCTTAGCAAGCTAAAGATAAACTACTTGAAAATCCGAATAAAATTTTGTAGTGAAATGACTTGATACTTGATCGAACTAAGTTAGTTTTTTGTTCGTTTTAGTTACAATATCAAACAGCTTTCTTACAATTAAATCAAATATTTTTTTAATTTTCCTGCGATTAGCCTAGTTTAAAAAACATCAAATTCATCTTTACTAAAGTAAATGTAAACAACATAATTGCTAATAACATAACTATATTCTAGTATGAATAGTTTGTATTAAGTTTCCTGGCATAAGCAAAAAATTTCTGAATTAAATGTTGCAGTAGTTAGTTTATTTATTTACGTTTAAAATTTCTGTTGTAAAAATAGATATCATGTCCAGGGAGTATTCTGCACGCCAGTAAGATAAATTCATTTCCTCATTCATTCATTCATTTATTTATTTTCAATTATTCCTTTAGTAACGGGCGACTTTTCATAAGAAATTATACACAGGTGTAATTTTTTTTTCAGCCATATTAATACAAAGTGCTACTAGGGCCTATTATTTTAACCTTACATTGCAAAATAACTTCCCAAACTCAATTCTTGTAAGGCCACACTGGCAAGATATATATATAAGACGTCAATCTCAAATTTTCCACAATATAAAGATTGTTGGTAGCTTCTGATAAGTTTCTAAAACACATCTTGAGGTATGATTATTGTTGTATGCATGAATCACGCAAGGTGGGGAAGGGGAGTCAATTACATCACCTGTATTTTCATAAATTCACCTGTATTTTCACAATTATTCTTATCATTACCATGTATAGGTATAAAAGGGTGGGAAACTTACAGCTGTCTCATTCCCTAAAATAAGTATAATAATAATAATTTATTTAAATTTATTTCCATTTTTTGAAGATGTGATAGATTATAATGAGATCAACATAATTTCCTTTTAGGAACCATGAGACTTAGAAGAAGACAGTCTATAGTTTTCAGAACAACTGTAAATTACACAAAATGCATTATACAGATTTATAGAACGTAGCGGTCTAGAATATAAAAACCACTGTGTAGCAGTATATTAAGAGTTTACGATATGTTATTTTTAGTAGAGAAACATGGCAGAGAGATGACATCATAGCGTTATCATTCAATATTTCTAAAATAAAAATACTATGTCTGAAACTCATATCACCACGGCCGGATTTCCAATTTCTGCGTCTATATGCCCAATTAAAATATTGCGCCCATCTATTTGAAATTCAGTAAACCATTATATGTTATATTTATAATATATATTCTATTTAAGAAAATTATGAAAAACGAATCATGAATATACAATACTAATTTGTGATTTACATTTACGTCGAGGAGAATTTGTGAAGCCACATGATAAGCTAAATTGTAATTCGGAGTAACAAGCGGGACTCACTTGCAGATTTGCAGATTTATTTCGTATATTTAATGCAGCTCGTAGCTTTATAATAAACTTATGTTTAATAGCAAGAGCAGCTAAATATATCCGGCGTTGTTTAGGGTTGAGATTGCATAGGTTTCGAGTTTTAAACAATACAGTTGCGATTCCATTAAATATGCCGTTCTAGGTTCTGGTACATAAGGTTCAGGTCTAAATCCACTTTCGAATTTGACTAAGTTTCTTAGTACTTCGTGTAAACTATACTGCTATATTCTTCAAATCCTATCTTTCATTTCATTACGTCAATTTTAGGGGTTATGTGACAAAATCATCATTTCCAGCTAAACACACAAACACACACAAAACAACTTAACATGTAATATGGACTTCTTCTTCGCTAATATTTTTATTTGGAAATCTACAGCATATATTTTTAAAAATTTATCTCATGATCAAGAGTATTTACGTGCATATGCGACAGTTGAAAGTTTTACACATAACCCCTTTTAACAAAGACTTAAAATAATTTTGTCTTTTCTTTTGCTATGACTTGCTTCATTCAATATATTTTTATTAGATATGGCTATATATTTTTTATTGACACATCTAGGACTCTTGATATTGGTGTAAGTACAATATCTTGCTCGGGGGCGGGAAGGTAAGCCGTGGCCCCTTACTTACAATAATTGAGGATTATTCAACGATCTATGGTATTCGAACAGTATTGTAGGGGAGCAACCTGTTCTGGGTGCAGCTTGGCCACTCCAGGCTTACTTCTAGTTATTGATAACATAAATAATAATAAGTTATATAGAACACCACCTAAAGTAGACCTTTACGAAAAGATCACCAAGAAGTTTTTTTTTTTTTTTTTAATCCCCTGTTTATTTACGCATGACGCAAATTAGTGGTGTGAGAAAGAAACATTCATTTGAGACGCCTGTTCATAAGATGAGGTCAAGATATAATAGGATGTCACCCTATATATATATTTCATATCTGGCTTAGAAGGAAAGAAAAAAAGTTTGGATCATAGTTACACTAATATGTTCATATTTTTTGATCCCTGAAGATTAGAGACATGAAACTTGGTATTTGAACTAGAATTCGGTATTTTATGTGTTCATAGGATATGAGTACGTAGGCCGATCGAACGCGGGTTTGGGAGCAAAGTCCCCTGGTACTTGAAATCTTCAGTGTGTCTCGGCATTCAGGACGGTTAGAAAAATGAGAGTTAGTATTTGAACTGAAATTCGGTGTGCTTGTAAGTTTATGAGGTGCGAGGAAGTAGGTGAACAAATGCAAGAGCCTGAGGGCGAAGCACCCAGCTAATCGAAGTATTACAGTTATTAGAATCACGTAGCGGTACTTACAAGATTTTAATGTTAATATGTCCGTTACTCCGCTCGATAACTTTTACACGTATGCGATTTTTTAAATTCTGTTTTTTTTTTTTTTTTTTTTTTTTTTTTTTTGGTCATAGTTAGATAGAGTGATTATCTCGAGGAAGTTCGTTGATGTAGGTGATTCGTCTACTGGAAGTAGTAGATATGAGTCTTTTCCGATTTCCAACCTATAACTGTAGAGGAAATAGATAATAGACAGAGATAAACAGTTTTCGGAAATCAATTACACGTTGGAGGCACAACTTTCATCTTCATCTTTAACACTCTAGTATAACCGGAAGTATAAATTTCTCACTTTCTGTTATAATTTTGATCAGTATAAATTAAAAACGGTAATAGATAGCGATAGATAGATGTAGTTGGCTAAGGATAGAAATACGTGGAGAGCTTTTGTGAACGCAGCATTGAACCTCCGGTTTCCATAGGCCATAGAGTTAATTACTTAATAGACAGCGAGAAGCGATTTTCTTTAATCAATTAAGTGCCCCAAGAATATGTTTCATCTCAACAGTAATCTTTCTACTCAAAACGGAATTGAAAGAACCACATTACAACTTCCATATTCCATATTAAGAGATAAAATATTGCGTAATCCTTTTTATGGCCTTTGAGTTTATTATAATAATACATTCATATCTGGGGATCCCGAGCGTTAGAAACATGAAACTTGATGTTTGAACTGAAATTCGGTATGCTTGCAGGTGTATGAGCTGCGAGGACGTAGGCTGAGAAAACACGGCTATTTTTGAGCGAAGTCCCCAGATAAACGAAGCCTACTTATTAAATACATATTTTATCGTAATCTGAGTATATATACAGTAGCAGCAGTTTCCGCTCTCCTCACGGGAAGATAAGGTGTAATAAATATAAAACCTGAATTTAAATTGTCACACTCGGCACTTTATGCATAAATAAAAGGAAATTTCGATATAATAAATATTACCTTCTTTCTGCTCTTGAAACATGTGTTATCTTAGTCTTAATTAAGAATCTATGTACCGAATTCCACACCTCCAACTTTAGCGAATCTTCACATTCGACAGTCTTTGAAGAAAGGAAGAGAAGTTTGAATATTATAGAAATCTCTCCGTTAGAAGCGACATTTTTGAAAGCGCTGAAATACGTATTCCCTTATTTTAAAAAAGAATTTATATGCTGAGTTTCAGCTCTCTAATTTCATGAATGTATGAGATACTCAATTCTTTTTTTTTTTTTAACTCTTTATTTCCCTTCGAATACATGCTCCAAAAAATTATTTCTTATATCTTGCCTCCGTGATAAAAGGAATAGGCCGTAGGCCGGAAGCGCACGAAGAAGGGCAATGTGCGATCATGACATAAATAACAAACCTCGAGTGCGCAAAATATGATGTGATGACACACCATTGTGTCAAACAGTTTTTGGCTATTTTTTTTTTTTTCAAAATTACTATCATCCACCCAAGAAACAAATATTGCATTATAACTGGGCATAAGATTAGTCAATTTATTTAGCGCTGGAGAAGAAAATAGAATTTGGAGATAAGTCAACATATTACGTGTCATGTCTTTATACTATCATATTATAAGCATATACGTAAAAAAGTAAACTGCAGTTCTCTATTAGCATAAGGTAATAATTTTCAAAGTGAACAGCAATGATAATTGTGCATAAATTAAATTAAAGAATCATATTTTAAATTGTGTAAAACTTGTGTAGAAACAAACTTAAATCTTCCCCTTGACGAAAGTTACACATTTAGCGGCACTTATACTGTGGTGATAGCCGGTGATGCTAGTTTTTTCCCTTTTTTATCGGTGCGAAGTAAAAATGGGTAAATGTCAATTAAAGACAGATCGTGGATATAAAATTTACTATATAATAATATTACTTACGTATGTTATACTTTTTGCTATTTACCTATTCATAAAAAAACATCTTTCCATATTTAAAAAAAATCAAAATGTGGCAATTAATCGTGTTATAATAAACGTCTATTATATTTCTTGATATTTGCCTCTCTATGTAACAGAAATAATATCTCATATAATTTGTAAAACAAATCCAAACATGGCAACGCAGCATCGAATATTGTGTGCTCGGGATACCGTAAGAACCTTCTGTCATTTATTTGTGGCAAGTGTAGTACACACAAGGGATATTCAGTCCAAATTTGACGTTTATTTTTAAATAAAGAAATATGGTCTATGCGATGATGAGCGAATCACTTCTACTCTACTATATAGATTATGGTATTTGTGTTAACCAAAATAATGTCAATGGAGAATTTTCGTGATAATACCGAACTCTTCCAATAAACACGTCTTTAAAGACAACACTTTCGCGACTCAACTTCAAGACGAAACAGCCTTAAATCTCGTCTCCTGGCTAATAGTATTCTTAATCTTTGTTTTACTCTACGCATAAAACATTTTGTTTCGATGAAAAATTTAATATTAAATATAATTTCCTTCAATACAGCTCATTTGAATTATATATAACCTAAGATTAATGTGATTTATTGAAGAATTCGTACATACGGTGTAAAAGGATAATTTGTTTTAAATACAATATCGTCTGTAATTAATTATTCTCCTTTTCTTAAGTCTTCTAATCAATTAAATAAATCCAGTTTGAACCTTAAATTGCTCAGATACAGTGTTTTGCCTTCGTAATATGGAAAATATGATACTAATAATGTGATAACTGCTAGGATTGAGTACTACATTGCAAACCCATGCGCATACATAAGGAATATTCAGATCTTCTTTGACATAAATGATTCGTGAAAAACATTCAATCTTATTAATAAAAAAACAGGAACATTTTATCTAACTTGTGGTAACCCCGCGTATATTTTACCATATATGAAAATCTCAAACCCGTTTTGGCCATTAGCCAAGATTTTCGCGCCTGTCATTGATTTCCAGTTCATGATCAATATCAAGATAAGGCACTTGAGCCAATGCCCAATATTTCATTGGTTGGGCAAACATACTAGCGCATCGGACCCGACACCGGTCCAGACGGACTCATAACAATCCTTTCCGATTTCTTTTTAAACGGGTCGCCTCAATACACTATTTCTTGTTTCGATTGAACCCATAATGCATTCCTTTCTGTAATGTGACCGTTATCTGAAACAAACACAACCAATACGAGTTCTTGCACAGGAGCAATTGGTGAACACCTTTGTAGATATTTCAGTTTAGAAACAAAACCTATGAAAATAACAAAAACGTAATATTGGCAACTTACAAAATATTTATAAATACGAATGAAAATCTCGGACGTGTAAAGCTATTCTTCATCATAAAAAAAAACAGAGGCGATATGGTATACCACCTCCCGTCTCACTTCGATCACTGCTTCCGTCTGATAACTTATTATAACAAAAGAACTACATGTTCAAATCTCCCAACAATGACTTGTTTTATCTCCTAAATACAGGGGGAATCAGAAGTTCGATACTCCGTAAATGAACTTAATTTACATTCACACACCATTACCTTTGTCGACTATAAATTATTAGAAGTATATCAAAATCATTATACTTAAACATACTTCGTAAATTTTCATGAATGCTTATAATGCTCAATTTTGATTTTTTATATTCTGCATTCATATCGTATGTTTTAATTTTACATTTCATGTATATATTAAAAAGTAATAAAAGTAACGTTAGAATCTAAAAAAATATGATACATTAACAATCTTAACGAGTAAAAAAAAGGAGACAATTGATTCTCCACATTACATGCCAACCTATCACCAGCATCTTATTGTATTAGCTACTGCTTTTTAATGAATATGAATGTACTGTACAATGCAACAATTCTGGTACTAATACTAGTAAAACCACCGTATTACTATTACCAGGCACATATTTATATATTGTGAGCTACTGTGCTCTAAATAATTTGCCGCCACCCTGCACAAACTTATGTCTCTAACAAGTAAACAAGCCGTGATTTTGCAAAAATACCAGCTCTTGTTGAGTAGCAGTTAAAGTATTGCGAGTTATAAAACTTACAAAGTAATTTTGAAGGGCCTAATACTCTCCACAATGATTATGATGTGTTCAGCCCGAAGGTATGTGTTTGACTCGAAGGTCCCAGGGCAAGGTGAAACCATGGTTTATTTCTAGTTTGTTTATATTATATTTTGCCATTGCCTTGGATGGGATAATGATGACGTACTAAGGATGTGACCGACAGTTTAACTATAGAGCCGAACCATGTGTGTCCCCACCGGGAATCGAACCATTGACCCCTTGATCTAACCGGGGATTGATTTTCAAGCTGGGATTGGCTGACATCCACTACTAGATGCCACCATGAGACATCAATAATTATTTGTTATAGGTGATATGAAAAATAATTGATTACAATATTCACCGTCAGTATTCAGTACTGGTTTAATAGCATTTATATTACTAATACAATAGCAGTCTGTAGAGCTTTTCAACTCGAGAACCAATAATACATAGATACACGAAATATTAGTATGTTTTAAAGCTGTCAGAAAAATGATCCGAATGACCTGTTCCAGGTTCCTAGGTCACACCGGAGCTGAGATATAAGGGTGCAAAGTCCCCATAAGAATAGCATGTGGGCATGTAAAAAATAATCGAAAAAGACCAATATTAGAGTTGAATTCATAGTGATTGATGTCGCTAATATGAATAGTGACAGTTTTTATCCAATTCAACTTCAAGGTCAGACTACATTTCCCAGGGAGGAAACGATATTTCAAAAGTAATCGAAAGCTTCAGATCTTAGTGTTGAATTCATACTTTTCGAGAACACAGAGTTTAACTGTATCAGTTTTTATTATGTTCAAGTTCTTAGATGGCTTTTCAAAAATAATCAGATAAGGCAGCTAATTAGTAACTACTGTAATTCTAGTGAATTAAACACATTTATATATTTTCGTTTGCTTCTGCTAAATTTTGCGGGTTGCTAGTTTTAAATACTACTTTACTATGAATGTTGAAAAAAAGTCAAAATTTTTAAGCGCCCTCAATTATGCAGCCCTTGTGCTCGATCAAAGAATAGCACTTACCTAAATACGGGACTGACCAATATATATACTCATATATTGGTCAGGCCCATATTTTACCCTCATTACACTCATAAATAAAAAAAATAGTTAAAATTGTATATTTCTATGTTTGACGTAGGTAATAGTACATACTAGTTCGTGATGAAGCAATAATAGATAAAAGTTACAGAATGCAAAGAATTATAAGATATGTTCAAACATTAAATGAAAAACCTCCAAACTTATGTCCTGTATATCTTATGCTGATTCTTACACGTTTTTAATCTTCAGCTGAGGTCTATCTGAAGTACGAAGTATAATTCATGCGCCCAGAATCATGAAAGAAAGTAATGACTAGAACATAACATCACGTTACATTCATAATCCTAGGCGGCTCCTATATGCACCTTGTCCTCTTCATTCTGTTCAAATTACACTTGTTAATTTAAAAAACTCATTTGGAAAATAGGTTAGCAGAAGATCGTAGAACATGGAAGATTCTCAGTTTTGGCAAATCACGTTCCAACAATGGCAGAATACCTATGATGATGATGATGATTTAGAATATGGAAAAAACAAATGGCTGATCTCAAGTATACGTTACAAAAAAGGTCTTCACCGTGTCACAATGGAACAATCAGAGGAGTTGAACACCTGCTCCTTTTATAAATAAACTATATGTATATATATAACGCATGCACTTAAAATTATTATCTCCGAAAATTTTTATTTTACTTATATTTTTTTATTTAGGTTTCCCACCGCGATTTCGTACACTGAGTACCAGTGATGTACCCTTTCTGATGTGGGAGCATAACTGTATTTGTTAATATAGTTATTCATACTAATGAACAACTTAAAGTAATGAATATTTGCATTTCTAAGTGTCACACATAAAATATGCATTGCTACACTTTCACAATTCTAGAGTGATTTACTCTACATTATGTACTCAACAATGAAAAGAGATGTCCGAAACACTTAGCTTTCGCTTATGATACATGTATACTATAAATCAGTTGCACCTGTGGTGAATTGCTAATAGCTACCTAACAGTATAGGGAGCTCACGTGCCTGAATGCCTTATTAAGATGTTTCTCAAATTATGGTCTTTGGAACACTAATCGCTGTCGAAGTACGACTCTGTAGTTGTTTCATATACTATAGTTAATAACCTCGAATACATATACAATATATAAATAGCCCTCTCAAACACGTAACTACTAACGAAAATTTGAAAACCGTTTGATACACTCAAAAAACACGATACATTGCTTAACATTACACAGCATATACATAAACACAAAAACACACACTCACACATGTTTACTAATAACACAATATAAAATTAATTAATACAATGTAAAACTAAATTAATATGAAACTTGCAAATAATCTTACAAAAGTTGTGTGTTGTTTTTCACAGAGAAAGGGTATGTTAAGTGGACAGGTTCTGCTTTAGCAAGTTTTTCTTTTCTAGGGCAATTGTTGATTTTAAGTTTCTCCCACTGGTGGGTAAACTATTCCAGAGACGGATACTAATAGACACAAATGATTTGCCGTATATGTAATGATATAAACTTAAACATGGTAACACCTGCATTTACATTATTAAGGTGATTAACTTGCTAACTAACTCTATAGCCTATGTAACCAGGAGGTTTAATGCCGCGTTCAGAAAAGCTCTATACTAACTTCTATCCTTAGCAAACTGGATCCAGTTTCTACTTTGGATTCCTATTTCTAAGAGATCCATCTTAATATTGTCCTCCCATCTCCCCCTTTGTCTTCCTAATGGTCGTTTTCCGATTTGTCTCATCGCTCTCACTTTGAAAGCGTTCCTACTTTCTTCCATCGTGGCTATATGTCCTGCCCACCTAAGCCTTCTAGACTTGATGAGCCTAACAATGTTTGAGAAGCCTTATAATCCTCGTTATGAAGTTTCCTAAATTCCCCATTCCCATTCCTCTCGTGTCCGAATTTTCGTCTCATGATCTTGTTCTGAAATACTTTCAGTCTATGTTCTTCTCTCAGAGTAAGGTACCATGTTTCGTAACCATACAGAACAGGCATGATTATCGTTTCATACATTTTAAGCTTCAAATTTCTCGACAGAATTCGCGACGACAAGGGATTTTAAATTTAATAATAACTTGAATTTCCTGCGTTTAGTTGACATTTAATTTGTTCATGAATATGATTTTCGTCTGTTAATATTGATCTGATATATTTGAAAATATTTACTTTACCAAAAGTAGGGATGGTATCGAGACCGAGACTAGTCTCGGTATCGTCTCGGTCTAGTCTCGAATTGTCGAGACGAGACCGAGACCGAGACGAACTGTTATATACCGAGTCGAGACCGGGCCCGAGACAGACTTTTACATACCGAGACGAGACCGAGACCGAGATAGACCTCTATTAATCGAGACGAGACCGAACTAGACCATGGTCAGTCTCGAAAGTCTCGGTCTCGTCTCGAATATTGATAGTTATTTTCCCTTTACTCAAAATTTGTTTCGTTGCTGTATGAGATAGTATGGGATCTGTTGACTGATGTACCTGTACAGTGGCGTATTGACGGGGTAGGTATCGCGCTCAAGCCCCTCCCGAAATAAATTTGTAATCATTTTTTCGCATTGCA
>NC_137458.1:53112710-53232313 GCF_964235325.1 Thermobia domestica
GAGAAGTCGCCATCTTGAATTCAAAATTGCCATATTTTTGAATTGCCTTCATTTGGCCTCTTATGTGGTATATTGAGGAGAATAGAACAAGCAGAATTCAACGTAGTAAGTTAGCTCCGCGGTAAAGTGTCTGATTTCTGAGTAGCAGGTCTGGGTTCGAATCCTCGCCGACCTTGTTTTATCTTGCGTTTTTTTTCTTATCACTTTGCTTTGTTTTATCAAAATAATTTATGTTGGCATTGCGTGAACAAAATATTTTCGTTATTACAGACATTGACGGAAAGGATATATTTATACGCTAACTGTTGAGATGGTCTCGAAACTAGGCAGTATGTTCGTGTAAAGTTTCGAGACGATACTGAAGTATTTAAAATCAAACATATGTAGCATTGGAAATGGAGCATCACCAGTGTCTCTATCGGAAGCAATGTTCGGGGGGGGGGGAGTATTACCCCGGGGGCACTGCTGATAACATTCTATTTGTTATTGTATTATATACGTATTATTTTGATCTCGCCAGGGGCGCTCTGAGGAGGCGGTGTTCCCCAAAAAGAGTCTGAAAGAAACAATGGGCATCTTTTTCACGATATAGTGTCCATAGAAGACAACAATACATTTTGTCTCGCGACAACAGTGTCTACTTCAAACCGGAAACGATTGCAAAGTATCTCTCTCCCCTTTTATGTCCCTCGTTAAGATACCTGCGTATACCAAATTTGGAGAGAATACCACAAATAGAAAGTATAAAATATTAATTTTAAGGAAATACACACACATACAGGGACGTACGCAGGGGGTGGTTCCTGGGGGTCCGGACCACCCCCGAAATTCCAACTTTTGTGTAAATGTAGCCTAATTTTTGGGACAAGTTTAGGAATTTCAATATAAAATACACAGATATTGAGTTTGGACCCCTCCCGAAATAAATTCCTGCGTACGCCACTGCACACATACGCTCATACACAAATGGGCCCCTCTTGAAAATTGTCTCGTCGGCAGCGTACATATTTATAATATATAAGATACGTGGGAAAGTGCCCCTTTCGATTTAATAGTTTTAGTTGCGGGTTCGGTTGGAATGAAATGCCGTATATGATAAAGTCAAGCTTATTTTCAATCACCTATGCTATAAAAATAAACTTTCAAAGAAAGAAAAAGTGAGAGAAAAACTTGTTGGGAATCGAACCCAGGTCTTTTGCACAGTAGGCTTACGTCGTTCCCCTACACTACTCAATTCGTTAGATTTTGGATTTCCTACTTACTGCTCACATAGTACTGGTACGTAGCTGGCCCGCGTCCGTGGAATTATATACCTCTATAATCGGAAACACACTTAATTGTTTGCGTACTTCCACAAAACATACAAACACCAAATTTTGCATACTTGTTCGTCATGGGATGTGAGTAATGGGAAAATTCCGATATCACGAAAAAGGCGACATTTTCCATGTAAATGAAGTGTCGAAATTTTTCGTCGGTTTGAAATGCTGGTTTTTAGAGTAGTTCCGCACACCATAGAAACGTCATATTTTGTCAGGCAGTGAAGCTAGGAACATAGTTTATGATAGAAAAAAGAGCATTAAAATTCGTTTTCGTTTCGCGGCGCAAATCGAAAAAATGTGAAATTTGTAATGGCTGTATCTAGGAGGTAGAAATTTCGAGGTGATGTTTATTCTGATGCGTAGTTTGCGAATCCGCCCTTAAACTTGAAAAAAATAGTCATGTTCGGTGTAAGAAAGTGCTAGGAATATTATAAGGGGGCGTCTAATTCTACACAATTTGTAGATATGGTGGAATCACGAGATTGCGTTCAAGTGTGTAGAGTACAGCGCATGTGAGGGGAAAATTCCGACATGTTGGAAAAGTCGTCATCTTCGATTCAAAATGGCGGCTCAAAAATTTGTAACCATGAAAATTGTAAGTTGTGCTCTTGGTAGGTAAGCCAGGTTTCGCTATGTTATTAAGGACGTAGTTCAGTTTAAGTGAAGAAACAAATCATTGGAGAAGTCGCCATCTTGAATTCAAAATTGCCATATTTTTGAATTGCCTTCATTTGGCCTCTTATGTGGTATATTGAGGAGAATAGAACAAGCAGAATTCAACGTAGTAAGTTAGCTCCGCGGTAAAGTGTCTGGTTTCTGAGTAGCAGGTCTGGGTTCGAATCCTCGCCGACCTTGTTTTATCTTGCGTTTTTTTTCTTATCACTTTGCTTTGTTTTATCAAAATAATTTATGTTGGCATTGCGTGAACAAAATATTTTCGTTATTACAGACATTGACGGAAAGGATATATTTATACGCTAACTGTTGAGATGGTCTCGAAACTAGGCAGTATGTTCGTGTAAAGTTTCGAGACGATACTGAAGTATTTAAAATCAAACATATGTAGCATTGGAAATGGAGCATCACCAGTGTCTCTATCGGAAGCAATGTTCGGGGGGGGGAGTATTACCCCGGGGGCACTGCTGATAACATTCTATTTGTTATTGTATTATATACGTATTATTTTGATCTCGCCAGGGGCGCTCTGAGGAGGCGGTGTTCCCCAAAAAGAGTCTGAAAGAAACAATGGGCATCTTTTTCACGATATAGTGTCCATAGAAGACAACAATACATTTTGTCTCGCGACAACAGTGTCTACTTCAAACCGGAAACGATTGCAAAGTATCTCTCTCCCCTTTTATGTCCCTCGTTAAGATACCTGCGTATACCAAATTTGGAGAGAATACCACAAATAGAAAGTATAAAATATTAATTTTAAGGAAATACACACACATACAGGGACGTACGCAGGGGGTGGTTCCTGGGGGTCCGGACCACCCCCGAAATTCCAACTTTTGTGTAAATGTAGCCTAATTTTTGGGACAAGTTTAGGAATTTCAATATAAAATACACAGATATTGAGTTTGGACCCCTCCCGAAATAAATTCCTGCGTACGCCACTGCACACATACGCTCATACACACACACACAAATGGGCCCCTCTTGAAAATTGTCTCGTCGGCAGCGTACATATTTATAATATATAAGATACGTGGGAAAGTGCCCCTTTCGATTTAATAGTTTTAGTTGCGGGTCCGGTTGGAATGAAATGCCGTATATGATAGAGTCAAGCTTATTTTCAATCACCTATGCTATAAAAATAAACTTTCAAAGAAAGAAAAAGTGAGAGAAAAACTTGTTGGGAATCGAACCCAGGTCTTTTGCACAGTAGGCTTACGTCGTTCCCCTACACTACTCAATTCGTTAGATTTTGGATTTCCTACTTACTGCTCACATAGTACTGGTACGTAGCTGGCCCGCGTCCGTGGAATTATATACCTCTATAATCGGAAACACACTTAATTGTTTGCGTACTTCCACAAAACATACAAACACCAAATTTTGCATACTTGTTCGTCATGGGATGTGAGTAATGGGAAAATTCCGATATCACGAAAAAGGCGACATTTTCCATGTAAATGAAGTGTCGAAATTTTTCGTCGGTTTGAAATGCTGGTTTTTAGAGTAGTTCCGCACACCATAGAAACGTCATATTTTGTCAGGCAGTGAAGCTAGGAACATAGTTTATGATAGAAAAAAGAGCATTAAAATTCGTTTTCGTTTCGCGGCGCAAATCGAAAAAATGTGAAATTTGTAATGGCTGTATCTAGGAGGTAGAAATTTCGAGGTGATGTTTATTCTGATGCGTAGTTTGCGAATCCGCCCTTAAACTTGAAAAAAATAGTCATGTTCGGTGTAAGAAAGTGCTAGGAATATTATAAGGGGGCGTCTAATTCTACACAATTTGTAGATATGGTGGAATCACGAAATTGCGTTCAAGTGTGTAGAGTACAGCGCATGTGAGGGGAAAATTCCGACATGTTGGAAAAGTCGTCATCTTCGATTCAAAATGGCGGCTCAAAAATTTGTAACCATGAAAATTGTAAGTTGTGCTCTTGGTAGGTAAGCCAGGTTTCGCTATGTTATTAAGGACGTAGTTCAGTTTAAGTGAAGAAACAAATCATTGGAGAAGTCGCCATCTTGAATTCAAAATTGCCATATTTTTGAATTGCCTTCATTTGGCCTCTTATGTGGTATATTGAGGAGAATAGAACAAGCAGAATTCAACGTAGTAAGTTAGCTCCGCGGTAAAGTGTCTGGTTTCTGAGTAGCAGGTCTGGGTTCGAATCCTCGCCGACCTTGTTTTATCTTGCGTTTTTTTTCTTATCACTTTGCTTTGTTTTATCAAAATAATTTATGTTGGCATTGCGTGAACAAAATATTTTCGTTATTACAGACATTGACGGAAAGGATATATTTATACGCTAACTGTTGAGATGGTCTCGAAACTAGGCAGTATGTTCGTGTAAAGTTTCGAGACGATACTGAAGTATTTAAAATCAAACATATGTAGCATTGGAAATGGAGCATCACCAGTGTCTCTATCGGAAGCAATGTTCGGGGGGGGGGAGTATTACCCCGGGGGCACTGCTGATAACATTCTATTTGTTATTGTATTATATACGTATT
The DNA here is from genome assembly GCF_964235325.1 of Thermobia domestica. Lineage (NCBI taxonomy): Eukaryota > Metazoa > Arthropoda > Insecta > Zygentoma > Lepismatidae > Thermobia > Thermobia domestica. The sequence goes on from NC_137458.1 coordinate 53,117,222, forward strand.
ATTTTGATCTCGCCAGGGGCGCTCTGAGGAGGCGGTGTTCCCCAAAAAGAGTCTGAAAGAAACAATGGGCATCTTTTTCACGATATAGTGTCCATAGAAGACAACAATACATTTTGTCTCGCGACAACAGTGTCTACTTCAAACCGGAAACGATTGCAAAGTATCTCTCTCCCCTTTTATGTCCCTCGTTAAGATACCTGCGTATACCAAATTTGGAGAGAATACCACAAATAGAAAGTATAAAATATTAATTTTAAGGAAATACACACACATACAGGGACGTACGCAGGGGGTGGTTCCTGGGGGTCCGGACCACCCCCGAAATTCCAACTTTTGTGTAAATGTAGCCTAATTTTTGGGACAAGTTTAGGAATTTCAATATAAAATACACAGATATTGAGTTTGGACCCCTCCCGAAATAAATTCCTGCGTACGCCACTGCACACATACGCTCATACACACACACACAAATGGGCCCCTCTTGAAAATTGTCTCGTCGGCAGCGTACATATTTATAATATATAAGATACGTGGGAAAGTGCCCCTTTCGATTTAATAGTTTTAGTTGCGGGTCCGGTTGGAATGAAATGCCGTATATGATAGAGTCAAGCTTATTTTCAATCACCTATGCTATAAAAATAAACTTTCAAAGAAAGAAAAAGTGAGAGAAAAACTTGTTGGGAATCGAACCCAGGTCTTTTGCACAGTAGGCTTACGTCGTTCCCCTACACTACTCAATTCGTTACATTTTGGATTTCCTACTTACTGCTCACATAGTACTGGTACGTAGCTGGCCCGCGTCCGTGGAATTATATACCTCTATAATCGGAAACACACTTAATTGTTTGCGTACTTCCACAAAACATACAAACACCAAATTTTGCATACTTGTTCGTCATGGGATGTGAGTAATGGGAAAATTCCGATATCACGAAAAAGGCGACATTTTCCATGTAAATGAAGTGTCGAAATTTTTCGTCGGTTTGAAATGCTGGTTTTTAGAGTAGTTCCGCACACCATAGAAACGTCATATTTTGTCAGGCAGTGAAGCTAGGAACATAGTTTATGATAGAAAAAAGAGCATTAAAATTCGTTTTCGTTTCGCGGCGCAAATCGAAAAAATGTGAAATTTGTAATGGCTGTATCTAGGAGGTAGAAATTTCGAGGTGATGTTTATTCTGATGCGTAGTTTGCGAATCCGCCCTTAAACTTGAAAAAAATAGTCATGTTCGGTGTAAGAAAGTGCTAGGAATATTATAAGGGGGCGTCTAATTCTACACAATTTGTAGATATGGTGGAATCACGAAATTGCGTTCAAGTGTGTAGAGTACAGCGCATGTGAGGGGAAAATTCCGACATGTTGGAAAAGTCGTCATCTTCGATTCAAAATGGCGGCTCAAAAATTTGTAACCATGAAAATTGTAAGTTGTGCTCTTGGTAGGTAAGCCAGGTTTCGCTATGTTATTAAGGACGTAGTTCAGTTTAAGTGAAGAAACAAATCATTGGAGAAGTCGCCATCTTGAATTCAAAATTGCCATATTTTTGAATTGCCTTCATTTGGCCTCTTATGTGGTATATTGAGGAGAATAGAACAAGCAAAATTCAACGTAGTAAGTTAGCTCCGCGGTAAAGTGTCTGGTTTCTGAGTAGCAGGTCTGGGTTCGAATCCTCGCCGACCTTGTTTTATCTTGCGTTTTTTTTCTTATCACTTTGCTTTGTTTTATCAAAATAATTTATGTTGGCATTGCGTGAACAAAATATTTTCGTTATTACAGACATTGACGGAAAGGATATATTTATACGCTAACTGTTGAGATGGTCTCGAAACTAGGCAGTATGTTCGTGTAAAGTTTCGAGACGATACTGAAGTATTTAAAATCAAACATATGTAGCATTGGAAATGGAGCATCACCAGTGTCTCTATCGGAAGCAATGTTCGGGGGGGGGGGAGTATTACCCCGGGGGCACTGCTGATAACATTCTATTTGTTATTGTATTATATACGTATTATTTTGATCTCGCCAGGGGCGCTCTGAGGAGGCGGTGTTCCCCAAAAAGAGTCTGAAAGAAACAATGGGCATCTTTTTCACGATATAGTGTCCATAGAAGACAACAATACATTTTGTCTCGCGACAACAGTGTCTACTTCAAACCGGAAACGATTGCAAAGTATCTCTCTCCCCTTTTATGTCCCTCGTTAAGATACCTGCGTATACCAAATTTGGAGAGAATACCACAAATAGAAAGTATAAAATATTAATTTTAAGGAAATACACACACATACAGGGACGTACGCAGGGGGTGGTTCCTGGGGGTCCGGACCACCCCCGAAATTCCAACTTTTGTGTAAATGTAGCCTAATTTTTGGGACAAGTTTAGGAATTTCAATATAAAATACACAGATATTGAGTTTGGACCCCTCCCGAAATAAATTCCTGCGTACGCCACTGCACACATACGCTCATACACACACACACAAATGGGCCCCTCTTGAAAATTGTCTCGTCGGCAGCGTACATATTTATAATATATAAGATACGTGGGAAAGTGCCCCTTTCGATTTAATAGTTTTAGTTGCGGGTCCGGTTGGAATGAAATGCCGTATATGATAGAGTCAAGCTTATTTTCAATCACCTATGCTATAAAAATAAACTTTCAAAGAAAGAAAAAGTGAGAGAAAAACTTGTTGGGAATCGAACCCAGGTCTTTTGCACAGTAGGCTTACGTCGTTCCCCTACACTACTCAATTCGTTACATTTTGGATTTCCTACTTACTGCTCACATAGTACTGGTACGTAGCTGGCCCGCGTCCGTGGAATTATATACCTCTATAATCGGAAACACACTTAATTGTTTGCGTACTTCCACAAAACATACAAACACCAAATTTTGCATACTTGTTCGTCATGGGATGTGAGTAATGGGAAAATTCCGATATCACGAAAAAGGCGACATTTTCCATGTAAATGAAGTGTCGAAATTTTTCGTCGGTTTGAAATGCTGGTTTTTAGAGTAGTTCCGCACACCATAGAAACGTCATATTTTGTCAGGCAGTGAAGCTAGGAACATAGTTTATGATAGAAAAAAGAGCATTAAAATTCGTTTTCGTTTCGCGGCGCAAATCGAAAAAATGTGAAATTTGTAATGGCTGTATCTAGGAGGTAGAAATTTCGAGGTGATGTTTATTCTGATGCGTAGTTTGCGAATCCGCCCTTAAACTTGAAAAAAATAGTCATGTTCGGTGTAAGAAAGTGCTAGGAATATTATAAGGGGGCGTCTAATTCTACACAATTTGTAGATATGGTGGAATCACGAAATTGCGTTCAAGTGTGTAGAGTACAGCGCATGTGAGGGGAAAATTCCGACATGTTGGAAAAGTCGTCATCTTCGATTCAAAATGGCGGCTCAAAAATTTGTAACCATGAAAATTGTAAGTTGTGCTCTTGGTAGGTAAGCCAGGTTTCGCTATGTTATTAAGGACGTAGTTCAGTTTAAGTGAAGAAACAAATCATTGGAGAAGTCGCCATCTTGAATTCAAAATTGCCATATTTTTGAATTGCCTTCATTTGGCCTCTTATGTGGTATATTGAGGAGAATAGAACAAGCAGAATTCAACGTAGTAAGTTAGCTCCGCGGTAAAGTGTCTGGTTTCTGAGTAGCAGGTCTGGGTTCGAATCCTCGCCGACCTTGTTTTATCTTGCGTTTTTTTTCTTATCACTTTGCTTTGTTTTATCAAAATAATTTATGTTGGCATTGCGTGAACAAAATATTTTCGTTATTACAGACATTGACGGAAAGGATATATTTATACGCTAACTGTTGAGATGGTCTCGAAACTAGGCAGTATGTTCGTGTAAAGTTTCGAGACGATACTGAAGTATTTAAAATCAAACATATGTAGCATTGGAAATGGAGCATCACCAGTGTCTCTATCGGAAGCAATGTTCGGGGGGGGGAGTATTACCCCGGGGGCACTGCTGATAACATTCTATTTGTTATTGTATTATATACGTATTATTTTGATCTCGCCAGGGGCGCTCTGAGGAGGCGGTGTTCCCCAAAAAGAGTCTGAAAGAAACAATGGGCATCTTTTTCACGATATAGTGTCCATAGAAGACAACAATACATTTTGTCTCGCGACAACAGTGTCTACTTCAAACCGGAAACGATTGCAAAGTATCTCTCTCCCCTTTTATGTCCCTCGTTAAGATACCTGCGTATACCAAATTTGGAGAGAATACCACAAATAGAAAGTATAAAATATTAATTTTAAGGAAATACACACACATACAGGGACGTACGCAGGGGGTGGTTCCTGGGGGTCCGGACCACCCCCGAAATTCCAACTTTTGTGTAAATGTAGCCTAATTTTTGGGACAAGTTTAGGAATTATATACCTCTATAATCGGAAACACACTTAATTGTTTGCGTACTTCCACAAAACATACAAACACCAAATTTTGCATACTTGTTCGTCATGGGATGTGAGTAATGGGAAAATTCCGATATCACGAAAAAGGCGACATTTTCCATGTAAATGAAGTGTCGAAATTTTTCGTCGGTTTGAAATGCTGGTTTTTAGAGTAGTTCCGCACACCATAGAAACGTCATATTTTGTCAGGCAGTGAAGCTAGGAACATAGTTTATGATAGAAAAAAGAGCATTAAAATTCGTTTTCGTTTCGCGGCGCAAATCGAAAAAATGTGAAATTTGTAATGGCTGTATCTAGGAGGTAGAAATTTCGAGGTGATGTTTATTCTGATGCGTAGTTTGCGAATCCGCCCTTAAACTTGAAAAAAATAGTCATGTTCGGTGTAAGAAAGTGCTAGGAATATTATAAGGGGGCGTCTAATTCTACACAATTTGTAGATATGGTGGAATCACGAAATTGCGTTCAAGTGTGTAGAGTACAGCGCATGTGAGGGGAAAATTCCGACATGTTGGAAAAGTCGTCATCTTCGATTCAAAATGGCGGCTCAAAAATTTGTAACCATGAAAATTGTAAGTTGTGCTCTTGGTAGGTAAGCCAGGTTTCGCTATGTTATTAAGGACGTAGTTCAGTTTAAGTGAAGAAACAAATCATTGGAGAAGTCGCCATCTTGAATTCAAAATTGCCATATTTTTGAATTGCCTTCATTTGGCCTCTTATGTGGTATATTGAGGAGAATAGAACAAGCAGAATTCAACGTAGTAAGTTAGCTCCGCGGTAAAGTGTCTGGTTTCTGAGTAGCAGGTCTGGGTTCGAATCCTCGCCGACCTTGTTTTATCTTGCGTTTTTTTTCTTATCACTTTGCTTTGTTTTATCAAAATAATTTATGTTGGCATTGCGTGAACAAAATATTTTCGTTATTACAGACATTGACGGAAAGGATATATTTATACGCTAACTGTTGAGATGGTCTCGAAACTAGGCAGTATGTTCGTGTAAAGTTTCGAGACGATACTGAAGTATTTAAAATCAAACATATGTAGCATTGGAAATGGAGCATCACCAGTGTCTCTATCGGAAGCAATGTTCGGGGGGGGGAGTATTACCCCGGGGGCACTGCTGATAACATTCTATTTGTTATTGTATTATATACGTATTATTTTGATCTCGCCAGGGGCGCTCTGAGGAGGCGGTGTTCCCCAAAAAGAGTCTGAAAGAAACAATGGGCATCTTTTTCACGATATAGTGTCCATAGAAGACAACAATACATTTTGTCTCGCGACAACAGTGTCTACTTCAAACCGGAAACGATTGCAAAGTATCTCTCTCCCCTTTTATGTCCCTCGTTAAGATACCTGCGTATACCAAATTTGGAGAGAATACCACAAATAGAAAGTATAAAATATTAATTTTAAGGAAATACACACACATACAGGGACGTACGCAGGGGGTGGTTCCTGGGGGTCCGGACCACCCCCGAAATTCCAACTTTTGTGTAAATGTAGCCTAATTTTTGGGACAAGTTTAGGAATTATATACCTCTATAATCGGAAACACACTTAATTGTTTGCGTACTTCCACAAAACATACAAACACCAAATTTTGCATACTTGTTCGTCATGGGATGTGAGTAATGGGAAAATTCCGATATCACGAAAAAGGCGACATTTTCCATGTAAATGAAGTGTCGAAATTTTTCGTCGGTTTGAAATGCTGGTTTTTAGAGTAGTTCCGCACACCATAGAAACGTCATATTTTGTCAGGCAGTGAAGCTAGGAACATAGTTTATGATAGAAAAAAGAGCATTAAAATTCGTTTTCGTTTCGCGGCGCAAATCGAAAAAATGTGAAATTTGTAATGGCTGTATCTAGGAGGTAGAAATTTCGAGGTGATGTTTATTCTGATGCGTAGTTTGCGAATCCGCCCTTAAACTTGAAAAAAATAGTCATGTTCGGTGTAAGAAAGTGCTAGGAATATTATAAGGGGGCGTCTAATTCTACACAATTTGTAGATATGGTGGAATCACGAGATTGCGTTCAAGTGTGTAGAGTACAGCGCATGTGAGGGGAAAATTCCGACATGTTGGAAAAGTCGTCATCTTCGATTCAAAATGGCGGCTCAAAAATTTGTAACCATGAAAATTGTAAGTTGTGCTCTTGGTAGGTAAGCCAGGTTTCGCTATGTTATTAAGGACGTAGTTCAGTTTAAGTGAAGAAACAAATCATTGGAGAAGTCGCCATCTTGAATTCAAAATTGCCATATTTTTGAATTGCCTTCATTTGGCCTCTTATGTGGTATATTTAGGAGAATAGAACAAGCAGAATTCAACGTAGTAAGTTAGCTCCGCGGTAAAGTGTCTGGTTTCTGAGTAGCAGGTATGGGTTCGAATCCTCGCCGACCTTGTTTTATCTTGCGTTTTTTTTCTTATCACTTTGCTTTGTTTTATCAAAATAATTTATGTTGGCATTGCGTGAACAAAATATTTTCGTTATTACAGACATTGACGGAAAGGATATATTTATACGCTAACTGTTGAGATGGTCTCGAAACTAGGCAGTATGTTCGTGTAAAGTTTCGAGACGATACTGAAGTATTTAAAATCAAACATATGTAGCATTGGAAATGGAGCATCACCAGTGTCTCTATCGGAAGCAATGTTCGGGGGGGGGAGTATTACCCCGGGGGCACTGCTGATAACATTCTATTTGTTATTGTATTATATACGTATTATTTTGATCTCGCCAGGGGCGCTCTGAGGAGGCGGTGTTCCCCAAAAAGAGTCTGAAAGAAACAATGGGCATCTTTTTCACGATATAGTGTCCATAGAAGACAACAATACATTTTGTCTCGCGACAACAGTGTCTACTTCAAACCGGAAACGATTGCAAAGTATCTCTCTCCCCTTTTATGTCCCTCGTTAAGATACCTGCGTATACCAAATTTGGAGAGAATACCACAAATAGAAAGTATAAAATATTAATTTTAAGGAAATACACACACATACAGGGACGTACGCAGGGGGTGGTTCCTGGGGGTCCGGACCACTCCCGAAATTCCAACTTTTGTGTAAATGTAGCCTAATTTTTGGGACAAGTTTAGGAATTTCAATATAAAATACACAGATATTGAGTTTGGACCCCTCCCGAAATAAATTCCTGCGTACGCCACTGCACACATACGCTCATACACACACACACAAATGGGCCCCTCTTGAAAATTGTCTCGTCGGCAGCGTACATATTTATAATATATAAGATACGTGGGAAAGTGCCCCTTTCGATTTAATAGTTTTAGTTGCGGGTCCGGTTGGAATGAAATGCCGTATATGATAGAGTCAAGCTTATTTTCAATCACCTATGCTATAAAAATAAACTTTCAAAGAAAGAAAAAGTGAGAGAAAAACTTGTTGGGAATCGAACCCAGGTCTTTTGCACAGTAGGCTTACGTCGTTCCCCTACACTACTCAATTCGTTACATTTTGGATTTCCTACTTACTGCTCACATAGTACTGGTACGTAGCTGGCCCGCGTCCGTGGAATTATATACCTCTATAATCGGAAACACACTTAATTGTTTGCGTACTTCCACAAAACATACAAACACCAAATTTTGCATACTTGTTCGTCATGGGATGTGAGTAATGGGAAAATTCCGATATCACGAAAAAGGCGACATTTTCCATGTAAATGAAGTGTCGAAATTTTTCGTCGGTTTGAAATGCTGGTTTTTAGAGTAGTTCCGCACACCATAGAAACGTCATATTTTGTCAGGCAGTGAAGCTAGGAACATAGTTTATGATAGAAAAAAGAGCATTAAAATTCGTTTTCGTTTCGCGGCGCAAATCGAAAAAATGTGAAATTTGTAATGGCTGTATCTAGGAGGTAGAAATTTCGAGGTGATGTTTATTCTGATGCGTAGTTTGCGAATCCACCCTTAAACTTGAAAAAAATAGTCATGTTCGGTGTAAGAAAGTGCTAGGAATATTATAAGGGGGCGTCTAATTCTACACAATTTGTAGATATGGTGGAATCACGAAATTGCGTTCAAGTGTGTAGAGTACAGCGCATGTGAGGGGAAAATTCCGACATGTTGGAAAAGTCGTCATCTTCGATTCAAAATGGCGGCTCAAAAATTTGTAACCATGAAAATTGTAAGTTGTGCTCTTGGTAGGTAAGCCAGGTTTCGCTATGTTATTAAGGACGTAGTTCAGTTTAAGTGAAGAAACAAATCATTGGAGAAGTCGCCATCTTGAATTCAAAATTGCCATATTTTTGAATTGCCTTCATTTGGCCTCTTATGTGGTATATTTAGGAGAATAGAACAAGCAGAATTCAACGTAGTAAGTTAGCTCCGCGGTAAAGTGTCTGGTTTCTGAGTAGCAGGTCTGGGTTCGAATCCTCGCCGACCTTGTTTTATCTTGCGTTTTTTTTCTTATCACTTTGCTTTGTTTTATCAAAATAATTTATGTTGGCATTGCGTGAACAAAATATTTTCGTTATTACAGACATTGACGGAAAGGATATATTTATACGCTAACTGTTGAGATGGTCTCGAAACTAGGCAGTATGTTCGTGTAAAGTTTCGAGACGATACTGAAGTATTTAAAATCAAACATATGTAGCATTGGAAATGGAGCATCACCAGTGTCTCTATCGGAAGCAATGTTCGGGGGGGGGGGAGTATTACCCCGGGGGCACTGCTGATAACATTCTATTTGTTATTGTATTATATACGTATTATTTTGATCTCGCCAGGGGCGCTCTGAGGAGGCGGTGTTCCCCAAAAAGAGTCTGAAAGAAACAATGGGCATCTTTTTCACGATATAGTGTCCATAGAAGACAACAATACATTTTGTCTCGCGACAACAGTGTCTACTTCAAACCGGAAACGATTGCAAAGTATCTCTCTCCCCTTTTATGTCCCTCGTTAAGATACCTGCGTATACCAAATTTGGAGAGAATACCACAAATAGAAAGTATAAAATATTAATTTTAAGGAAATACACACACATACAGGGACGTACGCAGGGGGTGGTTCCTGGGGGTCCGGACCACTCCCGAAATTCCAACTTTTGTGTAAATGTAGCCTAATTTTTGGGACAAGTTTAGGAATTTCAATATAAAATACACAGATATTGAGTTTGGACCCCTCCCGAAATAAATTCCTGCGTACGCCACTGCACACATACGCTCATACACACACACACAAATGGGCCCCTCTTGAAAATTGTCTCGTCGGCAGCGTACATATTTATAATATATAAGATACGTGGGAAAGTGCCCCTTTCGATTTAATAGTTTTAGTTGCGGGTCCGGTTGGAATGAAATGCCGTATATGATAGAGTCAAGCTTATTTTCAATCACCTATGCTATAAAAATAAACTTTCAAAGAAAGAAAAAGTGAGAGAAAAACTTGTTGGGAATCGAACCCAGGTCTTTTGCACAGTAGGCTTACGTCGTTCCCCAACACTACTCAATTCGTTACATTTTGGATTTCCTACTTACTGCTCACATAGTACTGGTACGTAGCTGGCCCGCGTCCGTGGAATTATATACCTCTATAATCGGAAACACACTTAATTGTTTGCGTACTTCCACAAAACATACAAACACCAAATTTTGCATACTTGTTCGTCATGGGATGTGAGTAATGGGAAAATTCCGATATCACGAAAAAGGCGACATTTTCCATGTAAATGAAGTGTCGAAATTTTTCGTCGGTTTGAAATGCTGGTTTTTAGAGTAGTTCCGCACACCATAGAAACGTCATATTTTGTCAGGCAGTGAAGCTAGGAACATAGTTTATGATAGAAAAAAGAGCATTAAAATTCGTTTTCGTTTCGCGGCGCAAATCGAAAAAATGTGAAATTTGTAATGGCTGTATCTAGGAGGTAGAAATTTCGAGGTGATGTTTATTCTGATGCGTAGTTTGCGAATCCGCCCTTAAACTTGAAAAAAATAGTCATGTTCGGTGTAAGAAAGTGCTAGGAATATTATAAGGGGGCGTCTAATTCTACACAATTTGTAGATATGGTGGAATCACGAAATTGCGTTCAAGTGTGTAGAGTACAGCGCATGTGAGGGGAAAATTCCGACATGTTGGAAAAGTCGTCATCTTCGATTCAAAATGGCGGCTCAAAAATTTGTAACCATGAAAATTGTAAGTTGTGCTCTTGGTAGGTAAGCCAGGTTTCGCTATGTTATTAAGGACGTAGTTCAGTTTAAGTGAAGAAACAAATCATTGGAGAAGTCGCCATCTTGAATTCAAAATTGCCATATTTTTGAATTGCCTTCATTTGGCCTCTTATGTGGTATATTGAGGAGAATAGAACAAGCAGAATTCAACGTAGTAAGTTAGCTCCGCGGTAAAGTGTCTGGTTTCTGAGTAGCAGGTCTGGGTTCGAATCCTCGCCGACCTTGTTTTATCTTGCGTTTTTTTTCTTATCACTTTGCTTTGTTTTATCAAAATAATTTATGTTGGCATTGCGTGAACAAAATATTTTCGTTATTACAGACATTGACGGAAAGGATATATTTATACGCTAACTGTTGAGATGGTCTCGAAACTAGGCAGTATGTTCGTGTAAAGTTTCGAGACGATACTGAAGTATTTAAAATCAAACATATGTAGCATTGGAAATGGAGCATCACCAGTGTCTCTATCGGAAGCAATGTTCGGGGGGGGGGAGTATTACCCCGGGGGCACTGCTGATAACATTCTATTTGTTATTGTATTATATACGTATTATTTTGATCTCGCCAGGGGCGCTCTGAGGAGGCGGTGTTCCCCAAAAAGAGTCTGAAAGAAACAATGGGCATCTTTTTCACGATATAGTGTCCATAGAAGACAACAATACATTTTGTCTCGCGACAACAGTGTCTACTTCAAACCGGAAACGATTGCAAAGTATCTCTCTCCCCTTTTATGTCCCTCGTTAAGATACCTGCGTATACCAAATTTGGAGAGAATACCACAAATAGAAAGTATAAAATATTAATTTTAAGGAAATACACACATACAGGGACGTACGCAGGGGGTGGTTCCTGGGGGTCCGGACCACCCCCGAAATTCCTACTTTTGTGTAAATGTAGCCTAATTTTTGGGACAAGTTTAGGAATTTCAATATAAAATACACAGATATTGAGTTTGGACCCCTCCCGAAATAAATTCCTGCGTACGCCACTGCACACATACGCTCATACACACACACACAAATGGGCCCCTCTTGAAAATTGTCTCGTCGGCAGCGTACATATTTATAATATATAAGATACGTGGGAAAGTGCCCCTTTCGATTTAATAGTTTTAGTTGCGGGTCCGGTTGGAATGAAATGCCGTATATGATAGAGTCAAGCTTATTTTCAATCACCTATGCTATAAAAATAAACTTTCAAAGAAAGAAAAAGTGAGAGAAAAACTTGTTGGGAATCGAACCCAGGTCTTTTGCACAGTAGGCTTACGTCGTTCCCCTACACTACTCAATTCGTTACATTTTGGATTTCCTACTTACTGCTCACATAGTACTGGTACGTAGCTGGCCCGCGTCCGTGGAATTATATACCTCTATAATCGGAAACACACTTAATTGTTTGCGTACTTCCACAAAACATACAAACACCAAATTTTGCATACTTGTTCGTCATGGGATGTGAGTAATGGGAAAATTCCGATATCACGAAAAAGGCGACATTTTCCATGTAAATGAAGTGTCGAAATTTTTCGTCGGTTTGAAATGCTGGTTTTTAGAGTAGTTCCGCACACCATAGAAACGTCATATTTTGTCAGGCAGTGAAGCTAGGAACATAGTTTATGATAGAAAAAAGAGCATTAAAATTCGTTTTCGTTTCGCGGCGCAAATCGAAAAAATGTGAAATTTGTAATGGCTGTATCTAGGAGGTAGAAATTTCGAGGTGATGTTTATTCTGATGCGTAGTTTGCGAATCCGCCCTTAAACTTGAAAAAAATAGTCATGTTCGGTGTAAGAAAGTGCTAGGAATATTATAAGGGGGCGTCTAATTCTACACAATTTGTAGATATGGTGGAATCACGAAATTGCGTTCAAGTGTGTAGAGTACAGCGCATGTGAGGGGAAAATTCCGACATGTTGGAAAAGTCGTCATCTTCGATTCAAAATGGCGGCTCAAAAATTTGTAACCATGAAAATTGTAAGTTGTGCTCTTGGTAGGTAAGCCAGGTTTCGCTATGTTATTAAGGACGTAGTTCAGTTTAAGTGAAGAAACAAATCATTGGAGAAGTCGCCATCTTGAATTCAAAATTGCCATATTTTTGAATTGCCTTCATTTGGCCTCTTATGTGGTATATTGAGGAGAATAGAACAAGCAGAATTCAACGTAGTAAGTTAGCTCCGCGGTAAAGTGTCTGGTTTCTGAGTAGCAGGTCTGGGTTCGAATCCTCGCCGACCTTGTTTTATCTTGCGTTTTTTTTCTTATCACTTTGCTTTGTTTTATCAAAATAATTTATGTTGGCATTGCGTGAACAAAATATTTTCGTTATTACAGACATTGACGGAAAGGATATATTTATACGCTAACTGTTGAGATGGTCTCGAAACTAGGCAGTATGTTCGTGTAAAGTTTCGAGACGATACTGAAGTATTTAAAATCAAACATATGTAGCATTGGAAATGGAGCATCACCAGTGTCTCTATCGGAAGCAATGTTCGGGGGGGGGGAGTATTACCCCGGGGGCACTGCTGATAACATTCTATTTGTTATTGTATTATATACGTATTATTTTGATCTCGCCAGGGGCGCTCTGAGGAGGCGGTGTTCCCCAAAAAGAGTCTGAAAGAAACAATGGGCATCTTTTTCACGATATAGTGTCCATAGAAGACAACAATACATTTTGTCTCGCGACAACAGTGTCTACTTCAAACCGGAAACGATTGCAAAGTATCTCTCTCCCCTTTTATGTCCCTCGTTAAGATACCTGCGTATACCAAATTTGGAGAGAATACCACAAATAGAAAGTATAAAATATTAATTTTAAGGAAATACACACACATACAGGGACGTACGCAGGGGGTGGTTCCTGGGGGTCCGGACCACCCCCGAAATTCCAACTTTTGTGTAAATGTAGCCTAATTTTTGGGACAAGTTTAGGAATTTCAATATAAAATACACAGATATTGAGTTTGGACCCCTCCCGAAATAAATTCCTGCGTACGCCACTGCACACATACGCTCATACACACACACACAAATGGGCCCCTCTTGAAAATTGTCTCGTCGGCAGCGTACATATTTATAATATATAAGATACGTGGGAAAGTGCCCCTTTCGATTTAATAGTTTTAGTTGCGGGTCCGGTTGGAATGAAATGCCGTATATGATAGAGTCAAGCTTATTTTCAATCACCTATGCTATAAAAATAAACTTTCAAAGAAAGAAAAAGTGAGAGAAAAACTTGTTGGGAATCGAACCCAGGTCTTTTGCACAGTAGGCTTACGTCGTTCCCCTACACTACTCAATTCGTTAGATTTTGGATTTCCTACTTACTGCTCACATAGTACTGGTACGTAGCTGGCCCGCGTCCGTGGAATTATATACCTCTATAATCGGAAACACACTTAATTGTTTGCGTACTTCCACAAAACATACAAACACCAAATTTTGCATACTTGTTCGTCATGGGATGTGAGTAATGGGAAAATTCCGATATCACGAAAAAGGCGACATTTTCCATGTAAATGAAGTGTCGAAATTTTTCGTCGGTTTGAAATGCTGGTTTTTAGAGTAGTTCCGCACACCATAGAAACGTCATATTTTGTCAGGCAGTGAAGCTAGGAACATAGTTTATGATAGAAAAAAGAGCATTAAAATTCGTTTTCGTTTCGCGGCGCAAATCGAAAAAATGTGAAATTTGTAATGGCTGTATCTAGGAGGTAGAAATTTCGAGGTGATGTTTATTCTGATGCGTAGTTTGCGAATCCGCCCTTAAACTTGAAAAAAATAGTCATGTTCGGTGTAAGAAAGTGCTAGGAATATTATAAGGGGGCGTCTAATTCTACACAATTTGTAGATATGGTGGAATCACGAAATTGCGTTCAAGTGTGTAGAGTACAGCGCATGTGAGGGGAAAATTCCGACATGTTGGAAAAGTCGTCATCTTCGATTCAAAATGGCGGCTCAAAAATTTGTAACCATGAAAATTGTAAGTTGTGCTCTTGGTAGGTAAGCCAGGTTTCGCTATGTTATTAAGGACGTAGTTCAGTTTAAGTGAAGAAACAAATCATTGGAGAAGTCGCCATCTTGAATTCAAAATTGCCATATTTTTGAATTGCCTTCATTTGGCCTCTTATGTGGTATATTGAGGAGAATAGAACAAGCAGAATTCAACGTAGTAAGTTAGCTCCGCGGTAAAGTGTCTGGTTTCTGAGTAGCAGGTCTGGGTTCGAATCCTCGCCGACCTTGTTTTATCTTGCGTTTTTTTTCTTATCACTTTGCTTTGTTTTATCAAAATAATTTATGTTGGCATTGCGTGAACAAAATATTTTCGTTATTACAGACATTGACGGAAAGGATATATTTATACGCTAACTGTTGAGATGGTCTCGAAACTAGGCAGTATGTTCGTGTAAAGTTTCGAGACGATACTGAAGTATTTAAAATCAAACATATGTAGCATTGGAAATGGAGCATCACCAGTGTCTCTATCGGAAGCAATGTTCGGGGGGGGGGGAGTATTACCCCGGGGGCACTGCTGATAACATTCTATTTGTTATTGTATTATATACGTATTATTTTGATCTCGCCAGGGGCGCTCTGAGGAGGCGGTGTTCCCCAAAAAGAGTCTGAAAGAAACAATGGGCATCTTTTTCACGATATAGTGTCCATAGAAGACAACAATACATTTTGTCTCGCGACAACAGTGTCTACTTCAAACCGGAAACGATTGCAAAGTATCTCTCTCCCCTTTTATGTCCCTCGTTAAGATACCTGCGTATACCAAATTTGGAGAGAATACCACAAATAGAAAGTATAAAATATTAATTTTAAGGAAATACACACACATACAGGGACGTACACAGGGGGTGGTTCCTGGGGGTCCGGACCACCCCCGAAATTCCAACTTTTGTGTAAATGTAGCCTAATTTTTGGGACAAGTTTAGGAATTTCAATATAAAATACACAGATATTGAGTTTGGACCCCTCCCGAAATAAATTCCTGCGTACGCCACTGCACACATACGCTCATACACACACACACAAATGGGCCCCTCTTGAAAATTGTCTCGTCGGCAGCGTACATATTTATAATATATAAGATACGTGGGAAAGTGCCCCTTTCGATTTAATAGTTTTAGTTGCGGGTCCGGTTGGAATGAAATGCCGTATATGATAGAGTCAAGCTTATTTTCAATCACCTATGCTATAAAAATAAACTTTCAAAGAAAGAAAAAGTGAGAGAAAAACTTGTTGGGAATCGAACCCAGGTCTTTTGCACAGTAGGCTTACGTCGTTCCCCTACACTACTCAATTCGTTAGATTTTGGATTTCCTACTTACTGCTCACATAGTACTGGTACGTAGCTGGCCCGCGTCCGTGGAATTATATACCTCTATAATCGGAAACACACTTAATTGTTTGCGTACTTCCACAAAACATACAAACACCAAATTTTGCATACTTGTTCGTCATGGGATGTGAGTAATGGGAAAATTCCGATATCACGAAAAAGGCGACATTTTCCATGTAAATGAAGTGTCGAAATTTTTCGTCGGTTTGAAATGCTGGTTTTTAGAGTAGTTCCGCACACCATAGAAACGTCATATTTTGTCAGGCAGTGAAGCTAGGAACATAGTTTATGATAGAAAAAAGAGCATTAAAATTCGTTTTCGTTTCGCGGCGCAAATCGAAAAAATGTGAAATTTGTAATGGCTGTATCTAGGAGGTAGAAATTTCGAGGTGATATTTATTCTGATGCGTAGTTTGCGAATCCGCCCTTAAACTTGAAAAAAATAGTCATGTTCGGTGTAAGAAAGTGCTAGGAATATTATAAGGGGGCGTCTAATTCTACACAATTTGTAGATATGGTGGAATCACGAAATTGCGTTCAAGTGTGTAGAGTACAGCGCATGTGAGGGGAAAATTCCGACATGTTGGAAAAGTCGTCATCTTCGATTCAAAATGGCGGCTCAAAAATTTGTAACCATGAAAATTGTAAGTTGTGCTCTTGGTAGGTAAGCCAGGTTTCGCTATGTTATTAAGGACGTAGTTCAGTTTAAGTGAAGAAACAAATCATTGGAGAAGTCGCCATCTTGAATTCAAAATTGCCATATTTTTGAATTGCCTTCATTTGGCCTCTTATGTGGTATATTGAGGAGAATAGAACAAGCAGAATTCAACGTAGTAAGTTAGCTCCGCGGTAAAGTGTCTGGTTTCTGAGTAGCAGGTCTGGGTTCGAATCCTCGCCGACCTTGTTTTATCTTGCGTTTTTTTTCTTATCACTTTGCTTTGTTTTATCAAAATAATTTATGTTGGCATTGCGTGAACAAAATATTTTCGTTATTACAGACATTGACGGAAAGGATATATTTATACGCTAACTGTTGAGATGGTCTCGAAACTAGGCAGTATGTTCGTGTAAAGTTTCGAGACGATACTGAAGTATTTAAAATCAAACATATGTAGCATTGGAAATGGAGCATCACCAGTGTCTCTATCGGAAGCAATGTTCGGGGGGGGGGAGTATTACCCCGGGGGCACTGCTGATAACATTCTATTTGTTATTGTATTATATACGTATTATTTTGATCTCGCCAGGGGCGCTCTGAGGAGGCGGTGTTCCCCAAAAAGAGTCTGAAAGAAACAATGGGCATCTTTTTCACGATATAGTGTCCATAGAAGACAACAATACATTTTGTCTCGCGACAACAGTGTCTACTTCAAACCGGAAACGATTGCAAAGTATCTCTCTCCCCTTTTATGTCCCTCGTTAAGATACCTGCGTATACCAAATTTGGAGAGAATACCACAAATAGAAAGTATAAAATATTAATTTTAAGGAAATACACACACATACAGGGACGTACGCAGGGGGTGGTTCCTGGGGGTCCGGACCACCCCCGAAATTCCAACTTTTGTGTAAATGTAGCCTAATTTTTGGGACAAGTTTAGGAATTTCAATATAAAATACACAGATATTGAGTTTGGACCCCTCCCGAAATAAATTCCTGCGTACGCCACTGCACACATACGCTCATACACACACACACAAATGGGCCCCTCTTGAAAATTGTCTCGTCGGCAGCGTACATATTTATAATATATAAGATACGTGGGAAAGTGCCCCTTTCGATTTAATAGTTTTAGTTGCGGGTCCGGTTGGAATGAAATGCCGTATATGATAGAGTCAAGCTTATTTTCAATCACCTATGCTATAAAAATAAACTTTCAAAGAAAGAAAAAGTGAGAGAAAAACTTGTTGGGAATCGAACCCAGGTCTTTTGCACATTAGGCTTACGTCGTTCCCCTACACTACTCAATTCGTTACATCTTGGATTTCCTACTTACTGCTCACATAGTACTGGTACGTAGCTGGCCCGCGTCCGTGGAATTATATACCTCTATAATCGGAAACACACTTAATTGTTTGCGTACTTCCACAAAACATACAAACACCAAATTTTGCATACTTGTTCGTCATGGGATGTGAGTAATGGGAAAATTCCGATATCACGAAAAAGGCGACATTTTCCATGTAAATGAAGTGTCGAAATTTTTCGTCGGTTTGAAATGCTGGTTTTTAGAGTAGTTCCGCACACCATAGAAACGTCATATTTTGTCAGGCAGTGAAGCTAGGAACATAGTTTATGATAGAAAAAAGAGCATTAAAATTCGTTTTCGTTTCGCGGCGCAAATCGAAAAAATGTGAAATTTGTAATGGCTGTATCTAGGAGGTAGAAATTTCGAGGTGATGTTTATTCTGATGCGTAGTTTGCGAATCCGCCCTTAAACTTGAAAAAAATAGTCATGTTCGGTGTAAGAAAGTGCTAGGAATATTATAAGGGGGCGTCTAATTCTACACAATTTGTAGATATGGTGGAATCACGAAATTGCGTTCAAGTGTGTAGAGTACAGCGCATGTGAGGGGAAAATTCCGACATGTTGGAAAAGTCGTCATCTTCGATTCAAAATGGCGGCTCAAAAATTTGTAACCATGAAAATTGTAAGTTGTGCTCTTGGTAGGTAAGCCAGGTTTCGCTATGTTATTAAGGACGTAGTTCAGTTTAAGTGAAGAAACAAATCATTGGAGAAGTCGCCATCTTGAATTCAAAATTGCCATATTTTTGAATTGCCTTCATTTGGCCTCTTATGTGGTATATTGAGGAGAATAGAACAAGCAGAATTCAACGTAGTAAGTTAGCTCCGCGGTAAAGTGTCTGGTTTCTGAGTAGCAGGTCTGGGTTCGAATCCTCGCCGACCTTGTTTTATCTTGCGTTTTTTTTCTTATCACTTTGCTTTGTTTTATCAAAATAATTTATGTTGGCATTGCGTGAACAAAATATTTTCGTTATTACAGACATTGACGGAAAGGATATATTTATACGCTAACTGTTGAGATGGTCTCGAAACTAGGCAGTATGTTCGTGTAAAGTTTCGAGACGATACTGAAGTATTTAAAATCAAACATATGTAGCATTGGAAATGGAGCATCACCAGTGTCTCTATCGGAAGCAATGTTCGGGGGGGGGGAGTATTACCCCGGGGGCACTGCTGATAACATTCTATTTGTTATTGTATTATATACGTATTATTTTGATCTCGCCAGGGGCGCTCTGAGGAGGCGGTGTTCCCCAAAAAGAGTCTGAAAGAAACAATGGGCATCTTTTTCACGATATAGTGTCCATAGAAGACAACAATACATTTTGTCTCGCGACAACAGTGTCTACTTCAAACCGGAAACGATTGCAAAGTATCTCTCTCCCCTTTTATGTCCCTCGTTAAGATACCTGCGTATACCAAATTTGGAGAGAATACCACAAATAGAAAGTATAAAATATTAATTTTAAGGAAATACACACACATACAGGGACGTACGCAGGGGGTGGTTCCTGGGGGTCCGGACCACCCCCGAAATTCCAACTTTTGTGTAAATGTAGCCTAATTTTTGGGACAAGTTTAGGAATTTCAATATAAAATACACAGATATTGAGTTTGGACCCCTCCCGAAATAAATTCCTGCGTACGCCACTGCACACATACGCTCATACACACACACACAAATGGGCCCCTCTTGAAAATTGTCTCGTCGGCAGCGTACATATTTATAATATATAAGATACGTGGGAAAGTGCCCCTTTCGATTTAATAGTTTTAGTTGCGGGTCCGGTTGGAATGAAATGCCGTATATGATAGAGTCAAGCTTATTTTCAATCACCTATGCTATAAAAATAAACTTTCAAAGAAAGAAAAAGTGAGAGAAAAACTTGTTGGGAATCGAACCCAGGTCTTTTGCACAGTAGGCTTACGTCGTTCCCCTACACTACTCAATTCGTTAGATTTTGGATTTCCTACTTACTGCTCACATAGTACTGGTACGTAGCTGGCCCGCGTCCGTGGAATTATATACCTCTATAATCGGAAACACACTTAATTGTTTGCGTACTTCCACAAAACATACAAACACCAAATTTTGCATACTTGTTCGTCATGGGATGTGAGTAATGGGAAAATTCCGATATCACGAAAAAGGCGACATTTTCCATGTAAATGAAGTGTCGAAATTTTTCGTCGGTTTGAAATGCTGGTTTTTAGAGTAGTTCCGCACACCATAGAAACGTCATATTTTGTCAGGCAGTGAAGCTAGGAACATAGTTTATGATAGAAAAAAGAGCATTAAAATTCGTTTTCGTTTCGCGGCGCAAATCGAAAAAATGTGAAATTTGTAATGGCTGTATCTAGGAGGTAGAAATTTCGAGGTGATGTTTATTCTGATGCGTAGTTTGCGAATCCGCCCTTAAACTTGAAAAAAATAGTCATGTTCGGTGTAAGAAAGTGCTAGGAATATTATAAGGGGGCGTCTAATTCTACACAATTTGTAGATATGGTGGAATCACGAAATTGCGTTCAAGTGTGTAGAGTACAGCGCATGTGAGGGGAAAATTCCGACATGTTGGAAAAGTCGTCATCTTCGATTCAAAATGGCGGCTCAAAAATTTGTAACCATGAAAATTGTAAGTTGTGCTCTTGGTAGGTAAGCCAGGTTTCGCTATGTTATTAAGGACGTAGTTCAGTTTAAGTGAAGAAACAAATCATTGGAGAAGTCGCCATCTTGAATTCAAAATTGCCATATTTTTGAATTGCCTTCATTTGGCCTCTTATGTGGTATATTGAGGAGAATAGAACAAGCAGAATTCAACGTAGTAAGTTAGCTCCGCGGTAAAGTGTCTGGTTTCTGAGTAGCAGGTCTGGGTTCGAATCCTCGCCGACCTTGTTTTATCTTGCGTTTTTTTTCTTATCACTTTGCTTTGTTTTATCAAAATAATTTATGTTGGCATTGCGTGAACAAAATATTTTCGTTATTACAGACATTGACGGAAAGGATATATTTATACGCTAACTGTTGAGATGGTCTCGAAACTAGGCAGTATGTTCGTGTAAAGTTTCGAGACGATACTGAAGTATTTAAAATCAAACATATGTAGCATTGGAAATGGAGCATCACCAGTGTCTCTATCGGAAGCAATGTTCGGGGGGGGGGAGTATTACCCCGGGGGCACTGCTGATAACTTTCTATTTGTTATTGTATTATATACGTATTATTTTGATCTCGCCAGGGGCGCTCTGAGGAGGCGGTGTTCCCCAAAAAGAGTCTGAAAGAAACAATGGGCATCTTTTTCACGATATAGTGTCCATAGAAGACAACAATACATTTTGTCTCGCGACAACAGTGTCTACTTCAAACCGGAAACGATTGCAAAGTATCTCTCTCCCCTTTTATGTCCCTCGTTAAGATACCTGCGTATACCAAATTTGGAGAGAATACCACAAATAGAAAGTATAAAATATTAATTTTAAGGAAATACACACACATACAGGGACGTACGCAGGGGGTGGTTCCTGGGGTCCGGACCACCCCCGAAATTCCAACTTTTGTGTAAATGTAGCCTAATTTTTGGGACAAGTTTAGGAATTTCAATATAAAATACACAGATATTGAGTTTGGACCCCTCCCGAAATAAATTCCTGCGTACGCCACTGCACACATACGCTCATACACACACACAGAAATGGGCCCCTCTTGAAAATTGTCTCGTCGGCAGCGTACATATTTATAATATATAAGATACGTGGGAAAGTGCCCCTTTCGATTTAATAGTTTTAGTTGCGGGTCCGGTTGGAATGAAATGCCGTATATGATAGAGTCAAGCTTATTTTCAATCACCTATGCTATAAAAATAAACTTTCAAAGAAAGAAAAAGTGAGAGAAAAACTTGTTGGGAATCGAACCCAGGTCTTTTGCACAGTAGGCTTACGTCGTTCCCCTACACTACTCAATTCGTTACATTTTGGATTTCCTACTTACTGCTCACATAGTACTGGTACGTAGCTGGCCCGCGTCCGTGGAATTATATACCTCTATAATCGGAAACACACTTAATTGTTTGCGTACTTCCACAAAACATACAAACACCAAATTTTGCATACTTGTTCGTCATGGGATGTGAGTAATGGGAAAATTCCGATATCACGAAAAAGGCGACATTTTCCATGTAAATGAAGTGTCGAAATTTTTCGTCGGTTTGAAATGCTGGTTTTTAGAGTAGTTCCGCACACCATAGAAACGTCATATTTTGTCAGGCTGTGAAGCTAGGAACATAGTTTATGATAGAAAAAAGAGCATTAAAATTCGTTTTCGTTTCGCGGCGCAAATCGAAAAAATGTGAAATTTGTAATGGCTGTATCTAGGAGGTAGAAATTTCGAGGTGATGTTTATTCTGATGCGTAGTTTGCGAATCCGCCCTTAAACTTGAAAAAAATAGTCATGTTCGGTGTAAGAAAGTGCTAGGAATATTATAAGGGGGCGTCTAATTCTACACAATTTGTAGATATGGTGGAATCACGAAATTGCGTTCAAGTGTGTAGAGTACAGCGCATGTGAGGGGAAAATTCCGACATGTTGGAAAAGTCGTCATCTTCGATTCAAAATGGCGGCTCAAAAATTTGTAACCATGAAAATTGTAAGTTGTGCTCTTGGTAGGTAAGCCAGGTTTCGCTATGTTATTAAGGACGTAGTTCAGTTTAAGTGAAGAAACAAATCATTGGAGAAGTCGCCATCTTGAATTCAAAATTGCCATATTTTTGAATTGCCTTCATTTGGCCTCTTATGTGGTATATTGAGGAGAATAGAACAAGCAGAATTCAACGTAGTAAGTTAACTCCGCGGTAAAGTGTCTGGTTTCTGAGTAGCAGGTCTGGGTTCGAATCCTCGCCGACCTTGTTTTATCTTGCGTTTTTTTTCTTATCACTCTGCTTTGTTTTATCAAAATAATTTATGTTGGCATTGCGTGAACAAAATATTTTCGTTATTACAGACATTGACGGAAAGGATATATTTATACGCTAACTGTTGAGATGGTCTCGAAACTAGGCAGTATGTTCGTGTAAAGTTTCGAGACGATACTGAAGTATTTAAAATCAAACATATGTAGCATTGGAAATGGAGCATCACCAGTGTCTCTATCGGAAGCAATGTTCGGGGGGGGGGGAGTATTACCCCGGGGGCACTGCTGATAACATTCTATTTGTTATTGTATTATATACGTATTATTTTGATCTCGCCAGGGGCGCTCTGAGGAGGCGGTGTTCCCCAAAAAGAGTCTGAAAGAAACAATGGGCATCTTTTTCACGATATAGTGTCCATAGAAGACAACAATACATTTTGTCTCGCGACAACAGTGTCTACTTCAAACCGGAAACGATTGCAAAGTATCTCTCTCCCCTTTTATGTCCCTCGTTAAGATACCTGCGTATACCAAATTTGGAGAGAATACCACAAATAGAAAGTATAAAATATTAATTTTAAGGAAATACACACACATACAGGGACGTACGCAGGGGGTGGTTCCTGGGGGTCCGGACCACCCCCGAAATTCCAACTTTTGTGTAAATGTAGCCTAATTTTTGGGACAAGTTTAGGAATTTCAATATAAAATACACAGATATTGAGTTTGGACCCCTCCCGAAATAAATTCCTGCGTACGCCACTGCACACATACGCTCATACACACACACACAAATGGGCCCCTCTTGAAAATTGTCTCGTCGGCAGCGTACATATTTATAATATATTATAAGATACGTGGGAAAGTGCCCCTTTCGATTTAATAGTTTTAGTTGCTGGTCCGGTTGGAATGAAATGCCGTATATGATAGAGTCAAGCTTATTTTCAATCACCTATGCTATAAAAATAAACTTTCAAAGAAAGAAAAAGTGAGAGAAAAACTTGTTGGGAATCGAACCCAGGTCTTTTGCACAGTAGGCTTACGTCGTTCCCCTACACTACTCAATTCGTTAGATTTTGGATTTCCTACTTACTGCTCACATAGTACTGGTACGTAGCTGGCCCGCGTCCGTGGAATTATATACCTCTATAATCGGAAACACACTTAATTGTTTGCGTACTTCCACAAAACATACAAACACCAAATTTTGCATACTTGTTCGTCATGGGATGTGAGTAATGGGAAAATTCCGATATCACGAAAAAGGCGACATTTTCCATGTAAATGAAGTGTCGAAATTTTTCGTCGGTTTGAAATGCTGGTTTTTAGAGTAGTTCCGCACACCATAGAAACGTCATATTTTGTCAGGCAGTGAAGCTAGGAACATAGTTTATGATAGAAAAAAGAGCATTAAAATTCGTTTTCGTTTCGCGGCGCAAATCGAAAAAATGTGAAATTTGTAATGGCTGTATCTAGGAGGTAGAAATTTCGAGGTGATGTTTATTCTGATGCGTAGTTTGCGAATCCGCCCTTAAACTTGAAAAAAATAGTCATGTTCGGTGTAAGAAAGTGCTAGGAATATTATAAGGGGGCGTCTAATTCTACACAATTTGTAGATATGGTGGAATCACGAAATTGCGTTCAAGTGTGTAGAGTACAGCGCATGTGAGGGGAAAATTCCGACATGTTGGAAAAGTCGTCATCTTCGATTCAAAATGGCGGCTCAAAAATTTGTAACCATGAAAATTGTAAGTTGTGCTCTTGGTAGGTAAGCCAGGTTTCGCTATGTTATTAAGGACGTAGTTCAGTTTAAGTGAAGAAACAAATCATTGGAGAAGTCGCCATCTTGAATTCAAAATTGCCATATTTTTGAATTGCCTTCATTTGGCCTCTTATGTGGTATATTGAGGAGAATAGAACAAGCAGAATTCAACGTAGTAAGTTAGCTCCGCGATAAAGTGTCTGGTTTCTGAGTAGCAGGTCTGGGTTCGAATCCTCGCCGACCTTGTTTTATCTTGCGTTTTTTTTCTTATCACTTTGCTTTGTTTTATCAAAATAATTTATGTTGGCATTGCGTGAACAAAATATTTTCGTTATTACAGACATTGACGGAAAGGATATATTTATACGCTAACTGTTGAGATGGTCTCGAAACTAGGCAGTATGTTCGTGTAAAGTTTCGAGACGATACTGAAGTATTTAAAATCAAACATATGTAGCATTGGAAATGGAGCATCACCAGTGTCTCTATCGGAAGCAATGTTCGGGGGGGGGGAGTATTACCCCGGGGGCACTGCTGATAACATTCTATTTGTTATTGTATTATATACGTATTATTTTGATCTCGCCAGGGGCGCTCTGAGGAGGCGGTGTTCCCCAAAAAGAGTCTGAAAGAAACAATGGGCATCTTTTTCACGATATAGTGTCCATAGAAGACAACAATACATTTTGTCTCGCGACAACAGTGTCTACTTCAAACCGGAAACGATTGCAAAGTATCTCTCTCCCCTTTTATGTCCCTCGTTAAGATACCTGCGTATACCAAATTTGGAGAGAATACCACAAATAGAAAGTATAAAATATTAATTTTAAGGAAATACACACACATACAGGGACGTACGCAGGGGGTGGTTCCTGGGGGTCCGGACCACCCCCGAAATTCCAACTTTTGTGTAAATGTAGCCTAATTTTTGGGACAAGTTTAGGAATTTCAATATAAAATACACAGATATTGAGTTTGGACCCCTCCCGAAATAAATTCCTGCGTACGCCACTGCACACATACGCTCATACACACACACACAAATGGGCCCCTCTTGAAAATTGTCTCGTCGGCAGCGTACATATTTATAATATATAAGATACGTGGGAAAGTGCCCCTTTCGATTTAATAGTTTTAGTTGCGGGTCCGGTTGGAATGAAATGCCGTATATGATAGAGTCAAGCTTATTTTCAATCACCTATGCTATAAAAATAAACTTTCAAAGAAAGAAAAAGTGAGAGAAAAACTTGTTGGGAATCGAACCCAGGTCTTTTGCACAGTAGGCTTACGTCGTTCCCCTACACTACTCAATTCGTTAGATTTTGGATTTCCTACTTACTGCTCACATAGTACTGGTACGTAGCTGGCCCGCGTCCGTGGAATTATATACCTCTATAATCGGAAACACACTTAATTGTTTGCGTACTTCCACAAAACATACAAACACCAAATTTTGCATACTTGTTCGTCATGGGATGTGAGTAATGGGAAAATTCCGATATCACGAAAAAGGCGACATTTTCCATGTAAATGAAGTGTCGAAATTTTTCGTCGGTTTGAAATGCTGGTTTTTAGAGTAGTTCCGCACACCATAGAAACGTCATATTTTGTCAGGCAGTGAAGCTAGGAACATAGTTTATGATAGAAAAAAGAGCATTAAAATTCGTTTTCGTTTCGCGGCGCAAATCGAAAAAATGTGAAATTTGTAATGGCTGTATCTAGGAGGTAGAAATTTCGAGGTGATGTTTATTCTGATGCGTAGTTTGCGAATCCGCCCTTAAACTTGAAAAAAATAGTCATGTTCGGTGTAAGAAAGTGCTAGGAATATTATAAGGGGGCGTCTAATTCTACACAATTTGTAGATATGGTGGAATCACGAAATTGCGTTCAAGTGTGTAGAGTACAGCGCATGTGAGGGGAAAATTCCGACATGTTGGAAAAGTCGTCATCTTCGATTCAAAATGGCGGCTCAAAAATTTGTAACCATGAAAATTGTAAGTTGTGCTCTTGGTAGGTAAGCCAGGTTTCGCTATGTTATTAAGGACGTAGTTCAGTTTAAGTGAAGAAACAAATCATTGGAGAAGTCGCCATCTTGAATTCAAAATTGCCATATTTTTGAATTGCCTTCATTTGGCCTCTTATGTGGTATATTGAGGAGAATAGAACAAGCAGAATTCAACGTAGTAAGTTAGCTCCGCGGTAAAGTGTCTGGTTTCTGAGTAGCAGGTCTGGGTTCGAATCCTCGCCGACCTTGTTTTATCTTGCGTTTTTTTTCTTATCACTTTGCTTTGTTTTATCAAAATAATTTATGTTGGCATTGCGTGAACAAAATATTTTCGTTATTACAGACATTGACGGAAAGGATATATTTATACGCTAACTGTTGAGATGGTCTCGAAACTAGGCAGTATGTTCGTGTAAAGTTTCGAGACGATACTGAAGTATTTAAAATCAAACATATGTAGCATTGGAAATGGAGCATCACCAGTGTCTCTATCGGAAGCAATGTTCGGGGGGGGGAGTATTACCCCGGGGGCACTGCTGATAACATTCTATTTGTTATTGTATTATATACGTATTATTTTGATCTCGCCAGGGGCGCTCTGAGGAGGCGGTGTTCCCCAAAAAGAGTCTGAAAGAAACAATGGGCATCTTTTTCACGATATAGTGTCCATAGAAGACAACAATACATTTTGTCTCGCGACAACAGTGTCTACTTCAAACCGGAAACGATTGCAAAGTATCTCTCTCCCCTTTTATGTCCCTCGTTAAGATACCTGCGTATACCAAATTTGGAGAGAATACCACAAATAGAAAGTATAAAATATTAATTTTAAGGAAATACACACACATACAGGGACGTACGCAGGGGGTGGTTCCTGGGGTCCGGACCACCCCCGAAATTCCAACTTTTGTGTAAATGTAGCCTAATTTTTGGGACAAGTTTAGGAATTTCAATATAAAATACACAGATATTGAGTTTGGACCCCTCCCGAAATAAATTCCTGCGTACGCCACTGCACACATACGCTCATACACACACACACAAATGGGCCCCTCTTGAAAATTGTCTCGTCGGCAGCGTACATATTTATAATATATAAGATACGTGGGAAAGTGCCCCTTTCGATTTAATAGTTTTAGTTGCGGGTCCGGTTGGAATGAAATGCCGTATATGATAGAGTCAAGCTTATTTTCAATCACCTATGCTATAAAAATAAACTTTCAAAGAAAGAAAAAGTGAGAGAAAAACTTGTTGGGAATCGAACCCAGGTCTTTTGCACAGTAGGCTTACGTCGTTCCCCTACACTACTCAATTCGTTACATTTTGGATTTCCTACTTACTGCTCACATAGTACTGGTACGTAGCTGGCCCGCGTCCGTGGAATTATATACCTCTATAATCGGAAACACACTTAATTGTTTGCGTACTTCCACAAAACATACAAACACCAAATTTTGCATACTTGTTCGTCATGGGATGTGAGTAATGGGAAAATTCCGATATCACGAAAAAGGCGACATTTTCCATGTAAATGAAGTGTCGAAATTTTTCGTCGGTTTGAAATGCTGGTTTTTAGAGTAGTTCCGCACACCATAGAAACGTCATATTTTGTCAGGCAGTGAAGCTAGGAACATAGTTTATGATAGAAAAAAGAGCATTAAAATTCGTTTTCGTTTCGCGGCGCAAATCGAAAAAATGTGAAATTTGTAATGGCTGTATCTAGGAGGTAGAAATTTCGAGGTGATGTTTATTCTGATGCGTAGTTTGCGAATCCGCCCTTAAACTTGAAAAAAATAGTCATGTTCGGTGTAAGAAAGTGCTAGGAATATTATAAGGGGGCGTCTAATTCTACACAATTTGTAGATATGGTGGAATCACGAAATTGCGTTCAAGTGTGTAGAGTACAGCGCATGTGAGGGGAAAATTCCGACATGTTGGAAAAGTCGTCATCTTCGATTCAAAATGGCGGCTCAAAAATTTGTAACCATGAAAATTGTAAGTTGTGCTCTTGGTAGGTAAGCCAGGTTTCGCTATGTTATTAAGGACGTAGTTCAGTTTAAGTGAAGAAACAAATCATTGGAGAAGTCGCCATCTTGAATTCAAAATTGCCATATTTTTGAATTGCCTTCATTTGGCCTCTTATGTGGTATATTGAGGAGAATAGAACAAGCAGAATTCAACGTAGTAAGTTAGCTCCGCGGTAAAGTGTCTGGTTTCTGAGTAGCAGGTCTGGGTTCGAATCCTCGCCGACCTTGTTTTATCTTGCGTTTTTTTTCTTATCACTTTGCTTTGTTTTATCAAAATAATTTATGTTGGCATTGCGTGAACAAAATATTTTCGTTATTACAGACATTGACGGAAAGGATATATTTATACGCTAACTGTTGAGATGGTCTCGAAACTAGGCAGTATGTTCGTGTAAAGTTTCGAGACGATACTGAAGTATTTAAAATCAAACATATGTAGCATTGGAAATGGAGCATCACCAGTGTCTCTATCGGAAGCAATGTTCGGGGGGGGGGGGAGTATTACCCCGGGGGCACTGCTGATAACATTCTATTTGTTATTGTATTATATACGTATTATTTTGATCTCGCCAGGGGCGCTCTGAGGAGGCGGTGTTCCCCAAAAAGAGTCTGAAAGAAACAATGGGCATCTTTTTCACGATATAGTGTCCATAGAAGACAACAATACATTTTGTCTCGCGACAACAGTGTCTACTTCAAACCGGAAACGATTGCAAAGTATCTCTCTCCCCTTTTATGTCCCTCGTTAAGATACCTGCGTATACCAAATTTGGAGAGAATACCACAAATAGAAAGTATAAAATATTAATTTTAAGGAAATACACACACATACAGGGACGTACGCAGGGGGTGGTTCCTGGGGGTCCGGACCACCCCCGAAATTCCAACTTTTGTGTAAATGTAGCCTAATTTTTGGGACAAGTTTAGGAATTTCAATATAAAATACACAGATGTTGAGTTTGGACCCCTCCCGAAATAAATTCCTGCGTACGCCACTGCACACATACGCTCATACACACACACACAAATGGGCCCCTCTTGAAAATTGTCTCGTCGGCAGCGTACATATTTATAATATATAAGATACGTGGGAAAGTGCCCCTTTCGATTTAATAGTTTTAGTTGCGGGTCCGGTTGGAATGAAATGCCGTATATGATAGAGTCAAGCTTATTTTCAATCACCTATGCTATAAAAATAAACTTTCAAAGAAAGAAAAAGTGAGAGAAAAACTTGTTGGGAATCGAACCCAGGTCTTTTGCACAGTAAGCTTACGTCGTTCCCCTACACTACTCAATTCGTTAGATTTTGGATTTCCTACTTACTGCTCACATAGTACTGGTACGTAGCTGGCCCGCGTCCGTGGAATTATATACCTCTATAATCGGAAACACACTTAATTGTTTGCGTACTTCCACAAAACATACAAACACCAAATTTTGCATACTTGTTCGTCATGGGATGTGAGTAATGGGAAAATTCCGATATCACGAAAAAGGCGACATTTTCCATGTAAATGAAGTGTCGAAATTTTTCGTCGGTTTGAAATGCTGGTTTTTAGAGTAGTTCCGCACACCATAGAAACGTCATATTTTGTCAGGCAGTGAAGCTAGGAACATAGTTTATGATAGAAAAAAGAGCATTAAAATTCGTTTTCGTTTCGCGGCGCAAATCGAAAAAATGTGAAATTTGTAATGGCTGTATCTAGGAGGTAGAAATTTCGAGGTGATGTTTATTCTGATGCGTAGTTTGCGAATCCGCCCTTAAACTTGAAAAAAATAGTCATGTTCGGTGTAAGAAAGTGCTAGGAATATTATAAGGGGGCGTCTAATTCTACACAATTTGTAGATATGGTGGAATCACGAAATTGCGTTCAAGTGTGTAGAGTACAGCGCATGTGAGGGGAAAATTCCGACATGTTGGAAAAGTCGTCATCTTCGATTCAAAATGGCGGCTCAAAAATTTGTAACCATGAAAATTGTAAGTTGTGCTCTTGGTAGGTAAGCCAGGTTTCGCTATGTTATTAAGGACGTAGTTCAGTTTAAGTGAAGAAACAAATCATTGGAGAAGTCGCCATCTTGAATTCAAAATTGCCATATTTTTGAATTGCCTTCATTTGGCCTCTTATGTGGTATATTGAGGAGAATAGAACAAGCAGAATTCAACGTAGTAAGTTAGCTCCGCGGTAAAGTGTCTGGTTTCTGAGTAGCAGGTCTGGGTTCGAATCCTCGCCGACCTTGTTTTATCTTGCGTTTTTTTTCTTATCACTTTGCTTTGTTTTATCAAAATAATTTATGTTGGCATTGCGTGAACAAAATATTTTCGTTATTACAGACATTGACGGAAAGGATATATTTATACGCTAACTGTTGAGATGGTCTCGAAACTAGGCAGTATGTTCGTGTAAAGTTTCGAGACGATACTGAAGTATTTAAAATCAAACATATGTAGCATTGGAAATGGAGCATCACCAGTGTCTCTATCGGAAGCAATGTTCGGGGGGGGGAGTATTACCCCGGGGGCACTGCTGATAACATTCTATTTGTTATTGTATTATATACGTATTATTTTGATCTCGCCAGGGGCGCTCTGAGGAGGCGGTGTTCCCCAAAAAGAGTCTGAAAGAAACAATGGGCATCTTTTTCACGATATAGTGTCCATAGAAGACAACAATACATTTTGTCTCGCGACAACAGTGTCTACTTCAAACCGGAAACGATTGCAAAGTATCTCTCTCCCCTTTTATGTCCCTCGTTAAGATACCTGCGTATACCAAATTTGGAGAGAATACCACAAATAGAAAGTATAAAATATTAATTTTAAGGAAATACACACACATACAGGGACGTACGCAGGGGGTGGTTCCTGGGGGTCCGGACCACCCCCGAAATTCCAACTTTTGTGTAAATGTAGCCTAATTTTTGGGACAAGTTTAGGAATTTCAATATAAAATACACAGATATTGAGTTTGGACCCCTCCCGAAATAAATTCCTGCGTACGCCAGTGCACACATACGCTCATACACACACACACAAATGGGCCCCTCTTGAAAATTGTCTCGTCGGCAGCGTACATATTTATAATATATAAGATACGTGGGAAAGTGCCCCTTTCGATTTAATAGTTTTAGTTGCGGGTCCGGTTGGAATGAAATGCCGTATATGATAGAGTCAAGCTTATTTTCAA
This sequence comes from Thermobia domestica, assembly GCF_964235325.1. Classification (NCBI taxonomy): domain Eukaryota; kingdom Metazoa; phylum Arthropoda; class Insecta; order Zygentoma; family Lepismatidae; genus Thermobia; species Thermobia domestica. The sequence continues at coordinate 53,149,099 of NC_137458.1, forward strand.
TCACCTATGCTATAAAAATAAACTTTCAAAGAAAGAAAAAGTGAGAGAAAAACTTGTTGGGAATCGAACCCAGGTGTTTTGCACAGTAGGCTTACGTCGTTCCCCTACACTACTCAATTCGTTAGATTTTGGATTTCCTACTTACTGCTCACATAGTACTGGTACGTAGCTGGCCCGCGTCCGTGGAATTATATACCTCTATAATCGGAAACACACTTAATTGTTTGCGTACTTCCCAGGGGTGTAGCCAAGGGGGGGCCCAGGGGGGCCAGGCCCCCCCAAATGGTTTCCTGGCCCCCCCCAAATGACCGGCTTTTAAAACATCATAGTAAAATTATCTCGCTTCCTTCATTTAAAAGTAACAAAGTTTATTGTCAATTAATAATTTATGGTAAATCAGTATGGAGAAATATTGTTTTTCCATACCGATCGAAAAATAGTATAGCATCTCTTCCTTATACCGATTGAAAAATAGGATATTTTTTGTGACAGCAGATTACACAATTAACTGCGCTTTATATTTGACAGTTTGAAAACAAACGTTTTTTAACAAGGTACTACAAATACAACCATAAAACAAAGATAAATGCTTTAACAAGTGTTTTAAAAGACAGAGGATTGAAAATTTGGTGAGAAACAATGCTTTTATTCAATTTGGATTTCATTCGCTCTCTCTTTTATTTCTACTCAGTGTAATAAAATAATATTTTTTTAAGTCACGAATAATAAATATTTTTGTCAGGAAACCGTAAAGAAATTAAGTGAAATTTCAAAGATAATCAATCTTGTGTAGATAGGTTCTGTATACAAGGTCTTAAATTTAAATATAAAGGTAACCAAGAAAAGTTTTGTTGCTTTTTCACCCACCACCTTCGAACATCGATATGTCACCTAACCTGGAAGATCAAAAATAGTCCCCATCAACATCGACGACCTTCTGAAAACGTTCTGGAAGGCCATGGAATCCATCACGGTAGAACTTGGTGGGCCGTGAAACGAAGAAGGTATCAGGTGCATTTTGGACTTTTACTAGGGATTTGAACTGGCGTCCTCTAAGGTGATTGTCCAAACAATAGAACAGGTGATAATCGGACGGTGCAATACCCGGGGAATATAGTGGTTGCAATATTGTTTCCCATCCAAGACGAAAAATGGTGTCCTCAGTCATCCTAGCCACGTGGGACTTAGCGTTGTCCCGTAAACGAGGACCCATTTGCAATTCAGAAGTGATGGCTCCAGAGTTTTGAGTTTTTGTTGACACTACACAGTTGCGTTGATACTCTGACCAGCTGGTAGCAGTTCCCGATGCACGATGCACCAAACACATAGAAGGACCTTCTTCTGGTACAGTGCTGGTTTCGGATGTTTTGAAATCGGTTCATGGGATGCTAACCAATGATGACGGCACCGTGGAGCTTCGTATAGGACACACTTTTTATCACATGTCAACGCCCTGTCCAAAAATGGCTCCGAAACAGTAAATAAACACAGGCGACTGCCACGTTGCCTTCTGGCCCGGATTTAAAATATGAGAGACCCATCGACCAAACTTGTAGTGCTTCACAAGTTGATGGATATGCTGCCGAATGGTTTCTCCACACACTGAATTGTAGTCCCAGTTCCTCTTTGTACATTTGTTGGTCTTCTGGCATGTGGTGTTTTCGGGTGTTTCGTCATTGTCCTTAAACTTGTTAAACCATCGCTGCAATGTCCGCGTCATCACGACACCCTCACCAAAGGCCTGGCATATCTTCTGTCCCGCTACAGCGGCGTTTGACCTCCATTTGAACCCGTTCAGCATACATGCTCTTATGACGTTCTGTGGATGTCCCATGTTCCCTCTGTCTTTACGCAAGTTCACGGTGTGTCTGAATTGCCACAACCAGGTAGTATGTTGGATATACCCACACCAACAACTGACGTTTGCCTTATCTCCACTCGCATTCAACTCACGGTGTGAGGTCCAATTGAACACAGACCTCCACGAAAAGGGATAGAACTTTCTTGGTTACCTTTATAGTTATGCACAAAAGTATAGCATTTGGTCCCGGGCAAGTAGTTCTTGATTAAGCATAATAAAAACTATCTTGAATATAATTTATGGATAATAATAATAATAATAATAAGCTAAAATAGTGTTTTTAGTCTTCCAGAAGGAAACCAAAATTTTCCTTTCTTTCAGGCCTCAAAAACACTAGCAGCAACACATTTTTTTTGCTTTGTACATTGTAGCTGGCCCCCCCTCAAAAACGACGCCCCCCCCCCTACACAAACCTGCTGGCTACACCCCTGGTACTTCCACAAAACATACAAACACCAAATTTTGCATACTTGTTCGTCATGGGATGTGAGTAATGGGAAAATTCCGATATCACGAAAAAGGCGACATTTTCCATGTAAATGAAGTGTCGAAATTTTTCGTCGGTTTGAAATGCTGGTTTTTAGAGTAGTTCCGCACACCATAGAAACGTCATATTTTGTCAGGCAGTGAAGCTAGGAACATAGTTTATGATAGAAAAAAGAGCATTAAAATTCGTTTTCGTTTCGCGGCGCAAATCGAAAAAATGTGAAATTTGTAATGGCTGTATCTAGGAGGTAGAAATTTCGAGGTGATGTTTATTCTGATGCGTAGTTTGCGAATCCGCCCTTAAACTTGAAAAAAATAGTCATGTTCGGTGTAAGAAAGTGCTAGGAATATTATAAGGGGGCCTCTAATTCTACACAATTTGTAGATATGGTGGAATCACGAAATTGCGTTCAAGTGTGTAGAGTACAGCGCATGTGAGGGGAAAATTCCGACATGTTGGAAAAGTCGTCATCTTCGATTCAAAATGGCGGCTCAATAATTTGTAACCATGAAAATTGTAAGTTGTGCTCTTGGTAGGTAAGCCAGGTTTCGCTATGTTATTAAGGACGTAGTTCAGTTTAAGTGAAGAAACAAATCATTGGAGAAGTCGCCATCTTGAATTCAAAATTGCCATATTTTTGAATTGCCTTCATTTGGCCTCTTATGTGGTATATTGAGGAGAATAGAACAAGCAGCATTCAACGTAGTAAGTTAGCTCCGCGGTAAAGTGTCTGGTTTCTGAGTAGCAGGTCTGGGTTCGAATCCTCGCCGACCTTGTTTTATCTTGCGTTTTTTTTCTTATCACTTTGCTTTGTTTTATCAAAATAATTTATGTTGGCATTGCGTGAACAAAATATTTTCGTTATTACAGACATTGACGGAAAGGATATATTTATACGCTAACTGTTGAGATGGTCTCGAAACTAGGCAGTATGTTCGTGTAAAGTTTCGAGACGATACTGAAGTATTTAAAATCAAACATATGTAGCATTGGAAATGGAGCATCACCAGTGTCTCTATCGGAAGCAATGTTCGAGGGGGGGGGAGTATTACCCCGGGGGCACTGCTGATAACATTCTATTTGTTATTGTATTATATACGTATTATTTTGATCTCGCCAGGGGCGCTCTGAGGAGGCGGTGTTCCCCAAAAAGAGTCTGAAAGAAACAATGGGCATCTTTTTCACGATATAGTGTCCATAGAAGACAACAATACATTTTGTCTCGCGACAACAGTGTCTACTTCAAACCGGAAACGATTGCAAAGTATCTCTCTCCCCTTTTATGTCCCTCGTTAAGATACCTGCGTATACCAAATTTGGAGAGAATACCACAAATAGAAAGTATAAAATATTAATTTTAAGGAAATACACACACATACAGGGACGTACGCAGGGGGTGGTTCCTGGGGGTCCGGACCACCCCCGAAATTCCAACTTTTGTGTAAATGTAGCCTAATTTTTGGGACAAGTTTAGGAATTTCAATATAAAATACACAGATATTGAGTTTGGACCCCTCCCGAAATAAATTCCTGCGTACGCCACTGCACACATACGCTCATACACACACACACAAATGGGCCCCTCTTGAAAATTGTCTCGTCGGCAGCGTACATATTTATAATATATAAGATACGTGGGAAAGTGCCCCTTTCGATTTAATAGTTTTAGTTGCGGGTCCGGTTGGAATGAAATGCCGTATATGATAGAGTCAAGCTTATTTTCAATCACCTATGCTATAAAAATAAACTTTCAAAGAAAGAAAAAGTGAGAGAAAAACTTGTTGGGAATCGAACCCAGGTCTTTTGCACAGTAGGCTTACGTCGTTCCCCTACACTACTCAATTCGTTAGATTTTGGATTTCCTACTTACTGCTCACATAGTACTGGTACGTAGCTGGCCCGCGTCCGTGGAATTATATACCTCTATAATCGGAAACACACTTAATTGTTTGCGTACTTCCACAAAACATACAAACACCAAATTTTGCATACTTGTTCGTCATGGGATGTGAGTAATGGGAAAATTCCGATATCACGAAAAAGGCGACATTTTCCATGTAAATGAAGTGTCGAAATTTTTCGTCGGTTTGAAATGCTGGTTTTTAGAGTAGTTCCGCACACCATAGAAACGTCATATTTTGTCAGGCAGTGACGCTAGGAACATAGTTTATGATAGAAAAAAGAGCATTAAAATTCGTTTTCGTTTCGCGGCGCAAATCGAAAAAATGTGAAATTTGTAATGGCTGTATCTAGGAGGTAGAAATTTCGAGGTGATGTTTATTCTGATGCGTAGTTTGCGAATCCGCCCTTAAACTTGAAAAAAATAGTCATGTTCGGTGTAAGAAAGTGCTAGGAATATTATAAGGGGGCGTCTAATTCTACACAATTTGTAGATATGGTGGAATCACGAAATTGCGTTCAAGTGTGTAGAGTACAGCGCATGTGAGGGGAAAATTCCGACATGTTGGAAAAGTCGTCATCTTCGATTCAAAATGGCGGCTCAATAATTTGTAACCATGAAAATTGTAAGTTGTGCTCTTGGTAGGTAAGCCAGGTTTCGCTATGTTATTAAGGACGTAGTTCAGTTTAAGTGAAGAAACAAATCATTGGAGAAGTCACCATCTTGAATTCAAAATTGCCATATTTTTGAATTGCCTTCATTTGGCCTCTTATGTGGTATATTGAGGAGAATAGAACAAGCAGAATTCAACGTAGTAAGTTAGCTCCGCGGTAAAGTGTCTGGTTTCTGAGTAGCAGGTCTGGGTTCGAATCCTCGCCGACCTTGTTTTATCTTGCGTTTTTTTTCTTATCACTTTGCTTTGTTTTATCAAAATAATTTATGTTGGCATTGCGTGAACAAAATATTTTCGTTATTACAGACATTGACGGAAAGGATATATTTATACGCTAACTGTTGAGATGGTCTCGAAACTAGGCAGTATGTTCGTGTAAAGTTTCGAGACGATACTGAAGTATTTAAAATCAAACATATGTAGCATTGGAAATGGAGCATCACCAGTGTCTCTATCGGAAGCAATGTTCGGGAGGGGGAGTATTACCCCGGGGGCACTGCTGATAACATTCTATTTGTTATTGTATTATATACGTATTATTTTGATCTCGCCAGGGGCGCTCTGAGGAGGCGGTGTTCCCCAAAAAGAGTCTGAAAGAAACAATGGGCATCTTTTTCACGATATAGTGTCCATAGAAGACAACAATACATTTTGTCTCGCGACAACAGTGTCTACTTCAAACCGGAAACGATTGCAAAGTATCTCTCTCCCCTTTTATGTCCCTCGTTAAGATACCTGCGTATACCAAATTTGGAGAGAATACCACAAATAGAAAGTATAAAATATTAATTTTAAGGAAATACACACACATACAGGGACGTACGCAGGGGGTGGTTCCTGGGGGTCCGGACCACCCCCGAAATTCCAACTTTTGTGTAAATGTAGCCTAATTTTTGGGACAAGTTTAGGAATTTCAATATAAAATACACAGATATTGAGTTTGGACCCCTCCCGAAATAAATTCCTGCGTACGCCACTGCACACATACGCTCATACACACACACACAAATGGGCCCCTCTTGAAAATTGTCTCGTCGGCAGCGTACATATTTATAATATATAAGATACGTGGGAAAGTGCCCCTTTCGATTTAATAGTTTTAGTTGCGGGTCCGGTTGGAATGAAATGCCGTATATGATAGAGTCAAGCTTATTTTCAATCACCTATGCTATAAAAATAAACTTTCAAAGAAAGAAAAAGTGAGAGAAAAACTTGTTGGGAATCGAACCCAGGTCTTTTGCACAGTAGGCTTACGTCGTTCCCCTACACTACTCAATTCGTTAGATTTTGGATTTCCTACTTACTGCTCACATAGTACTGGTACGTAGCTGGCCCGCGTCCGTGGAATTATATACCTCTATAATCGGAAACACACTTAATTGTTTGCGTACTTCCACAAAACATACAAACACCAAATTTTGCATACTTGTTCGTCATGGGATGTGAGTAATGGGAAAATTCCGATATCACGAAAAAGGCGACATTTTCCATGTAAATGAAGTGTCGAAATTTTTCGTCGGTTTGAAATGCTGGTTTTTAGAGTAGTTCCGCACACCATAGAAACGTCATATTTTGTCAGGCAATGAAGCTAGGAACATAGTTTATGATAGAAAAAAGAGCATTAAAATTCGTTTTCGTTTCGCGGCGCAAATCGAAAAAATGTGAAATTTGTAATGGCTGTATCTAGGAGGTAGAAATTTCGAGGTGATGTTTATTCTGATGCGTAGTTTGCGAATCCGCCCTTGAACTTGAAAAAAATAGTCATGTTCGGTGTAAGAAAGTGCTAGGAATATTATAAGGGGGCGTCTAATTCTACACAATTTGTAGATATGGTGGAATCACGAAATTGCGTTCAAGTGTGTAGAGTACAGCGCATGTGAGGGGAAAATTCCGACATGTTGGAAAAGTCGTCATCTTCGATTCAAAATGGCGGCTCAATAATTTGTAACCATGAAAATTGTAAGTTGTGCTCTTGGTAGGTAAGCCAGGTTTCGCTATGTTATTAAGGACGTAGTTCAGTTTAAGTGAAGAAACAAATCATTGGAGAAGTCGCCATCTTGAATTCAAAATTGCCATATTTTTGAATTGCCTTCATTTGGCCTCTTATGTGGTATATTGAGGAGAATAGAACAAGCAGAATTCAACGTAGTAAGTTAGCTCCGCGGTAAAGTGTCTGGTTTCTGAGTAGCAGGTCTGGGTTCGAATCCTCGCCGACCTTGTTTTATCTTGCGTTTTTTTTCTTATCACTTTGCTTTGTTTTATCAAAATAATTTATGTTGGCATTGCGTGAACAAAATATTTTCGTTATTACAGACATTGACGGAAAGGATATATTTATACGCTAACTGTTGAGATGGTCTCGAAACTAGGCAGTATGTTCGTGTAAGGTTTCGAGACGATACTGAAGTATTTAAAATCAAACATATGTAGCATTGGAAATGGAGCATCACCAGTGTCTCTATCGGAAGCAATGTTCGGGGGGGGGGAGTATTACCCCGGGGGCACTGCTGATAACATTCTATTTGTTATTGTATTATATACGTATTATTTTGATCTCGCCAGGGGCGCTCTGAGGAGGCGGTGTTCCCCAAAAAGAGTCTGAAAGAAACAATGGGCATCTTTTTCACGATATAGTGTCCATAGAAGACAACAATACATTTTGTCTCGCGACAACAGTGTCTACTTCAAACCGGAAACGATTGCAAAGTATCTCTCTCCCCTTTTATGTCCCTCGTTAAGATACCTGCGTATACCAAATTTGGAGAGAATACCACAAATAGAAAGTATAAAATATTAATTTTAAGGAAATACACACACATACAGGGACGTACGCAGGGGGTGGTTCCTGGGGGTCCGGACCACCCCCGAAATTCCAACTTTTGTGTAAATGTAGCCTAATTTTTGGGACAAGTTTAGGAATTTCAATATAAAATACACAGATATTGAGTTTGGACCCCTCCCGAAATAAATTCCTGCGTACGCCACTGCACACATACGCTCATACACACACACACAAATGGGCCCCTCTTGAAAATTGTCTCGTCGGCAGCGTACATATTTATAATATATAAGATACGTGGGAAAGTGCCCCTTTCGATTTAATAGTTTTAGTTGCGGGTCCGGTTGGAATGAAATGCCGTATATGATAGAGTCAAGCTTATTTTCAATCACCTATGCTATAAAAATAAACTTTCAAAGAAAGAAAAAGTGAGAGAAAAACTTGTTGGGAATCGAACCCAGGTCTTTTGCACAGTAGGCTTACGTCGTTCCCCTACACTACTCAATTCGTTAGATTTTGGATTTCCTACTTACTGCTCACATAGTACTGGTACGTAGCTGGCCCGCGTCCGTGGAATTATATACCTCTATAATCGGAAACACACTTAATTGTTTGCGTACTTCCACAAAACATACAAACACCAAATTTTGCATACTTGTTCGTCATGGGATGTGAGTAATGGGAAAATTCCGATATCACGAAAAAGGCGACATTTTCCATGTAAATGAAGTGTCGAAATTTTTCGTCGGTTTGAAATGCTGGTTTTTAGAGTAGTTCCGCACACCATAGAAACGTCATATTTTGTCAGGCAGTGACGCTAGGAACATAGTTTATGATAGAAAAAAGAGCATTAAAATTCGTTTTCGTTTCGCGGCGCAAATCGAAAAAATGTGAAATTTGTAATGGCTGTATCTAGGAGGTAGAAATTTCGAGGTGATGTTTATTCTGATGCGTAGTTTGCGAATCCGCCCTTAAACTTGAAAAAAATAGTCATGTTCGGTGTAAGAAAGTGCTAGGAATATTATAAGGGGGCGTCTAATTCTACACAATTTGTAGATATGGTGGAATCACGAAATTGCGTTCAAGTGTGTAGAGTACAGCGCATGTGAGGGGAAAATTCCGACATGTTGGAAAAGTCGTCATCTTCGATTCAAAATGGCGGCTCAATAATTTGTAACCATGAAAATTGTAAGTTGTGCTCTTGGTAGGTAAGCCAGGTTTCGCTATGTTATTAAGGACGTAGTTCAGTTTAAGTGAAGAAACAAATCATTGGAGAAGTCACCATCTTGAATTCAAAATTGCCATATTTTTGAATTGCCTTCATTTGGCCTCTTATGTGGTATATTGAGGAGAATAGAACAAGCAGAATTCAACGTAGTAAGTTAGCTCCGCGGTAAAGTGTCTGGTTTCTGAGTAGCAGGTCTGGGTTCGAATCCTCGCCGACCTTGTTTTATCTTGCGTTTTTTTTCTTATCACTTTGCTTTGTTTTATCAAAATAATTTATGTTGGCATTGCGTGAACAAAATATTTTCGTTATTACAGACATTGACGGAAAGGATATATTTATACGCTAACTGTTGAGATGGTCTCGAAACTAGGCAGTATGTTCGTGTAAAGTTTCGAGACGATACTGAAGTATTTAAAATCAAACATATGTAGCATTGGAAATGGAGCATCACCAGTGTCTCTATCGGAAGCAATGTTCGGGAGGGGGAGTATTACCCCGGGGGCACTGCTGATAACATTCTATTTGTTATTGTATTATATACGTATTATTTTGATCTCGCCAGGGGCGCTCTGAGGAGGCGGTGTTCCCCAAAAAGAGTCTGAAAGAAACAATGGGCATCTTTTTCACGATATAGTGTCCATAGAAGACAACAATACATTTTGTCTCGCGACAACAGTGTCTACTTCAAACCGGAAACGATTGCAAAGTATCTCTCTCCCCTTTTATGTCCCTCGTTAAGATACCTGCGTATACCAAATTTGGAGAGAATACCACAAATAGAAAGTATAAAATATTAATTTTAAGGAAATACACACACATACAGGGACGTACGCAGGGGGTGGTTCCTGGGGGTCCGGACCACCCCCGAAATTCCAACTTTTGTGTAAATGTAGCCTAATTTTTGGGACAAGTTTAGGAATTTCAATACAAAATACACAGATATTGAGTTTGGACCCCTCCCGAAATAAATTCCTGCGTACGCCACTGCACACATACGCTCATACACACACACACAAATGGGCCCCTCTTGAAAATTGTCTCGTCGGCAGCGTACATATTTATAATATATAAGATACGTGGGAAAGTGCCCCTTTCGATTTAATAGTTTTAGTTGCGGGTCCGGTTGGAATGAAATGCCGTATATGATAGAGTCAAGCTTATTTTCAATCACCTATGCTATAAAAATAAACTTTCAAAGAAAGGAAAAGTGAGAGAAAAACTTGTTGGGAATCGAACCCAGGTCTTTTGCACAGTAGGCTTACGTCGTTCCCCTACACTACTCAATTCGTTAGATTTTGGATTTCCTACTTACTGCTCACATAGTACTGGTACGTAGCTGGCCCGCGTCCGTGGAATTATATACCTCTATAATCGGAAACACACTTAATTGTTTGCGTACTTCCACAAAACATACAAACACCAAATTTTGCATACTTGTTCGTCATGGGATGTGAGTAATGGGAAAATTCCGATATCACGAAAAAGGCGACATTTTCCATGTAAATGAAGTGTCGAAATTTTTCGTCGGTTTGAAATGCTGGTTTTTAGAGTAGTTCCGCACACCATAGAAACGTCATATTTTGTCAGGCAGTGAAGCTAGGAACATAGTTTATGATAGAAAAAAGAGCATTAAAATTCGTTTTCGTTTCGCGGCGCAAATCGAAAAAATGTGAAATTTGTAATGGCTGTATCTAGGAGGTAGAAATTTCGAGGTGATGTTTATTCTGATGCGTAGTTTGCGAATCCGCCCTTAAACTTGAAAAAAATAGTCATGTTCGGTGTAAGAAAGTGCTAGGAATATTATAAGGGGGCGTCTAATTCTACACAATTTGTAGATATGGTGGAATCACGAAATTGCGTTCAAGTGTGTAGAGTACAGCGCATGTGAGGGGAAAATTCCGACATGTTGGAAAAGTCGTCATCTTCGATTCAAAATGGCGGCTCAAAAATTTGTAACCATGAAAATTGTAAGTTGTGCTCTTGGTAGGTAAGCCAGGTTTCGCTATGTTATTAAGGACGTAGTTCAGTTTAAGTGAAGAAACAAATCATTGGAGAAGTCACCATCTTGAATTCAAAATTGCCATATTTTTGAATTGCCTTCATTTGGCCTCTTATGTGGTATATTGAGGAGAATAGAACAAGCAGAATTCAACGTAGTAAGTTAGCTCCGCGGTAAAGTGTCTGGTTTCTGAGTAGCAGGTCTGGGTTCGAATCCTCGCCGACCTTGTTTTATCTTGCGTTTTTTTTCTTATCACTTTGCTTTGTTTTATCAAAATAATTTATGTTGGCATTGCGTGAACAAAATATTTTCGTTATTACAGACATTGACGGAAAGGATATATTTATACGCTAACTGTTGAGATGGTCTCGAAACTAGGCAGTATGTTCGTGTAAAGTTTCGAGACGATACTGAAGTATTTAAAATCAAACATATGTAGCATTGGAAATGGAGCATCACCAGTGTCTCTATCGGAAGCAATGTTCGGGAGGGGGAGTATTACCCCGGGGGCACTGCTGATAACATTCTATTTGTTATTGTATTATATACGTATTATTTTGATCTCGCCAGGGGCGCTCTGAGGAGGCGGTGTTCCCCAAAAAGAGTCTGAAAGAAACAATGGGCATCTTTTTCACGATATAGTGTCCATAGAAGACAACAATACATTTTGTCTCGCGACAACAGTGTCTACTTCAAACCGGAAACGATTGCAAAGTATCTCTCTCCCCTTTTATGTCCCTCGTTAAGATACCTGCGTATACCAAATTTGGAGAGAATACCACAAATAGAAAGTATAAAATATTAATTTTAAGGAAATACACACACATACAGGGACGTACGCAGGGGGTGGTTCCTGGGGGTCCGGACCACCCCCGAAATTCCAACTTTTGTGTAAATGTAGCCTAATTTTTGGGACAAGTTTAGGAATTTCAATACAAAATACACAGATATTGAGTTTGGACCCCTCCCGAAATAAATTCCTGCGTACGCCACTGCACACATACGCTCATACACACACACACAAATGGGCCCCTCTTGAAAATTGTCTCGTCGGCAGCGTACATATTTATAATATATAAGATACGTGGGAAAGTGCCCCTTTCGATTTAATAGTTTTAGTTGCGGGTCCGGTTGGAATGAAATGCCGTATATGATAGAGTCAAGCTTATTTTCAATCACCTATGCTATAAAAATAAACTTTCAAAGAAAGGAAAAGTGAGAGAAAAACTTGTTGGGAATCGAACCCAGGTCTTTTGCACAGTAGGCTTACGTCGTTCCCCTACACTACTCAATTCGTTAGATTTTGGATTTCCTACTTACTGCTCACATAGTACTGGTACGTAGCTGGCCCGCGTCCGTGGAATTATATACCTCTATAATCGGAAACACACTTAATTGTTTGCGTACTTCCACAAAACATACAAACACCAAATTTTGCATACTTGTTCGTCATGGGATGTGAGTAATGGGAAAATTCCGATATCACGAAAAAGGCGACATTTTCCATGTAAATGAAGTGTCGAAATTTTTCGTCGGTTTGAAATGCTGGTTTTTAGAGTAGTTCCGCACACCATAGAAACGTCATATTTTGTCAGGCAGTGAAGCTAGGAACATAGTTTATGATAGAAAAAAGAGCATTAAAATTCGTTTTCGTTTCGCGGCGCAAATCGAAAAAATGTGAAATTTGTAATGGCTGTATCTAGGAGGTAGAAATTTCGAGGTGATGTTTATTCTGATGCGTAGTTTGCGAATCCGCCCTTAAACTTGAAAAAAATAGTCATGTTCGGTGTAAGAAAGTGCTAGGAATATTATAAGGGGGCGTCTAATTCTACACAATTTGTAGATATGGTGGAATCACGAAATTGCGTTCAAGTGTGTAGAGTACAGCGCATGTGAGGGGAAAATTCCGACATGTTGGAAAAGTCGTCATCTTCGATTCAAAATGGCGGCTCAAAAATTTGTAACCATGAAAATTGTAAGTTGTGCTCTTGGTAGGTAAGCCAGGTTTCGCTATGTTATTAAGGACGTAGTTCAGTTTAAGTGAAGAAACAAATCATTGGAGAAGTCACCATCTTGAATTCAAAATTGCCATATTTTTGAATTGCCTTCATTTGGCCTCTTATGTGGTATATTGAGGAGAATAGAACAAGCAGAATTCAACGTAGTAAGTTAGCTCCGCGGTAAAGTGTCTGGTTTCTGAGTAGCAGGTCTGGGTTCGAATCCTCGCCGACCTTGTTTTATCTTGCGTTTTTTTTCTTATCACTTTGCTTTGTTTTATCAAAATAATTTATGTTGGCATTGCGTGAACAAAATATTTTCGTTATTACAGACATTGACGGAAAGGATATATTTATACGCTAACTGTTGAGATGGTCTCGAAACTAGGCAGTATGTTCGTGTAAAGTTTCGAGACGATACTGAAGTATTTAAAATCAAACATATGTAGCATTGGAAATGGAGCATCACCAGTGTCTCTATCGGAAGCAATGTTCGGGAGGGGGAGTATTACCCCGGGGGCACTGCTGATAACATTCTATTTGTTATTGTATTATATACGTATTATTTTGATCTCGCCAGGGGCGCTCTGAGGAGGCGGTGTTCCCCAAAAAGAGTCTGAAAGAAACAATGGGCATCTTTTTCACGATATAGTGTCCATAGAAGACAACAATACATTTTGTCTCGCGACAACAGTGTCTACTTCAAACCGGAAACGATTGCAAAGTATCTCTCTCCCCTTTTATGTCCCTCGTTAAGATACCTGCGTATACCAAATTTGGAGAGAATACCACAAATAGAAAGTATAAAATATTAATTTTAAGGAAATACACACACATACAGGGACGTACGCAGGGGGTGGTTCCTGGGGGTCCGGACCACCCCCGAAATTCCAACTTTTGTGTAAATGTAGCCTAATTTTTGGGACAAGTTTAGGAATTTCAATACAAAATACACAGATATTGAGTTTGGACCCCTCCCGAAATAAATTCCTGCGTACGCCACTGCACACATACGCTCATACACACACACACAAATGGGCCCCTCTTGAAAATTGTCTCGTCGGCAGCGTACATATTTATAATATATAAGATACGTGGGAAAGTGCCCCTTTCGATTTAATAGTTTTAGTTGCGGGTCCGGTTGGAATGAAATGCCGTATATGATAGAGTCAAGCTTATTTTCAATCACCTATGCTATAAAAATAAACTTTCAAAGAAAGGAAAAGTGAGAGAAAAACTTGTTGGGAATCGAACCCAGGTCTTTTGCACAGTAGGCTTACGTCGTTCCCCTACACTACTCAATTCGTTAGATTTTGGATTTCCTACTTACTGCTCACATAGTACTGGTACGTAGCTGGCCCGCGTCCGTGGAATTATATACCTCTATAATCGGAAACACACTTAATTGTTTGCGTACTTCCACAAAACATACAAACACCAAATTTTGCATACTTGTTCGTCATGGGATGTGAGTAATGGGAAAATTCCGATATCACGAAAAAGGCGACATTTTCCATGTAAATGAAGTGTCGAAATTTTTCGTCGGTTTGAAATGCTGGTTTTTAGAGTAGTTCCGCACACCATAGAAACGTCATATTTTGTCAGGCAGTGAAGCTAGGAACATAGTTTATGATAGAAAAAAGAGCATTAAAATTCGTTTTCGTTTCGCGGCGCAAATCGAAAAAATGTGAAATTTGTAATGGCTGTATCTAGGAGGTAGAAATTTCGAGGTGATGTTTATTCTGATGCGTAGTTTGCGAATCCGCCCTTAAACTTGAAAAAAATAGTCATGTTCGGTGTAAGAAAGTGCTAGGAATATTATAAGGGGGCGTCTAATTCTACACAATTTGTAGATATGGTGGAATCACGAAATTGCGTTCAAGTGTGTAGAGTACAGCGCATGTGAGGGGAAAATTCCGACATGTTGGAAAAGTCGTCATCTTCGATTCAAAATGGCGGCTCAAAAATTTGTAACCATGAAAATTGTAAGTTGTGCTCTTGGTAGGTAAGCCAGGTTTCGCTATGTTATTAAGGACGTAGTTCAGTTTAAGTGAAGAAACAAATCATTGGAGAAGTCACCATCTTGAATTCAAAATTGCCATATTTTTGAATTGCCTTCATTTGGCCTCTTATGTGGTATATTGAGGAGAATAGAACAAGCAGAATTCAACGTAGTAAGTTAGCTCCGCGGTAAAGTGTCTGGTTTCTGAGTAGCAGGTCTGGGTTCGAATCCTCGCCGACCTTGTTTTATCTTGCGTTTTTTTTCTTATCACTTTGCTTTGTTTTATCAAAATAATTTATGTTGGCATTGCGTGAACAAAATATTTTCGTTATTACAGACATTGACGGAAAGGATATATTTATACGCTAACTGTTGAGATGGTCTCGAAACTAGGCAGTATGTTCGTGTAAAGTTTCGAGACGATACTGAAGTATTTAAAATCAAACATATGTAGCATTGGAAATGGAGCATCACCAGTGTCTCTATCGGAAGCAATGTTCGGGAGGGGGAGTATTACCCCGGGGGCACTGCTGATAACATTCTATTTGTTATTGTATTATATACGTATTATTTTGATCTCGCCAGGGGCGCTCTGAGGAGGCGGTGTTCCCCAAAAAGAGTCTGAAAGAAACAATGGGCATCTTTTTCACGATATAGTGTCCATAGAAGACAACAATACATTTTGTCTCGCGACAACAGTGTCTACTTCAAACCGGAAACGATTGCAAAGTATCTCTCTCCCCTTTTATGTCCCTCGTTAAGATACCTGCGTATACCAAATTTGGAGAGAATACCACAAATAGAAAGTATAAAATATTAATTTTAAGGAAATACACACACATACAGGGACGTACGCAGGGGGTGGTTCCTGGGGGTCCGGACCACCCCCGAAATTCCAACTTTTGTGTAAATGTAGCCTAATTTTTGGGACAAGTTTAGGAATTTCAATATAAAATACACAGATATTGAGTTTGGACCCCTCCCGAAATAAATTCCTGCGTACGCCACTGCACACATACGCTCATACACACACACACAAATGGGCCCCTCTTGAAAATTGTCTCGTCGGCAGCGTACATATTTATAATATATAAGATACGTGGGAAAGTGCCCCTTTCGATTTAATAGTTTTAGTTGCGGGTCCGGTTGGAATGAAATGCCGTATATGATAGAGTCAAGCTTATTTTCAATCACCTATGCTATAAAAATAAACTTTCAAAGAAAGAAAAAGTGAGAGAAAAACTTGTTGGGAATCGAACCCAGGTCTTTTGCACAGTAGGCTTACGTCGTTCCCCTACACTACTCAATTCGTTAGATTTTGGATTTCCTACTTACTGCTCACATAGTACTGGTACGTAGCTGGCCCGCGTCCGTGGAATTACACCTCTAAAATCGAAATAGTAATCGTGTTATATATGTGTTTTTTACGATGATTAAGGAAATGATCTCTTGTTATTTGATTGTAATAAGAAATTTGAAAGACACGATTCTAGTACAATGTTTTACTACAGTGTAGAAAGTGGTGTTGTTTTAGTTGCTATAAACATTTTTTTTAAAAGCCTCCAATAATATTAATATTTAAATTACCTAGTAAATAAACGTCTTCATTGAAAATATAAGAGTAAAGATACAGGAAGACTGTATGTAATTGTCCTGTATAAATAATCATTTCAACAAGTCCTGCTGCCCAATAATTACTTTTGTACCAAAGGACAGCATTGTAATACAGTGTACTACGTTACTGTGCAAAAACTGGTGTTCAATCAAATGTTATGAACTAATGTTTAAAAAGCCTTAACAAAATTCATATTTGTAAATTACGAACAAATTTAGTCTTCATAAAAATGCAAGACGAGAGATACAGGTAGACTGCAAGAAATTGTCCAGTAAATATGAAATATTTCAAAAAGTCTTTCTGCAGGTAATATGTACTACTATGCCGAAGGGTTCTTTTATAAGGGACTTTTCTATATTACAGTGCAAAATAGTGTTTTCTCAAATGATACCAACAAATGTTTAAAAAGCCTCCAACAATAATCATATTTGTAAATCACCTACAAATTGAAGTCTTCATTGAAAATACATGAATAAATATACAGGGAGACTGCAAGAATTTGTGCAGTATATATGAAACTTTTCAAGAAATCTTGCTGAGGTAATATGTACAACTATGCCCAAGGTTTCCATTATAATCCACTGTACTACATTATAGTACAAAAGTAGTGTTCACTCAAATGCTATGAAATAATTTAAACAATCTCCAACAATATTCATATTTGTAAATTATCTAGTAAACTGTAGTCTTCATTGTAAATACAAGAATAAATGTGCAGGAAGACTGAAATATTTTCCCACCCTTATATCACAGATATGAATTACTTTTCCTGCTGGTAATATGTACAATTAACTACAAGGACACTATTATATTACATTGTACTAAATTACACTGCAAAACATAATATTAAAAAATGCTACGAATAAATATTTGATAGGTTGCAAAAATCACATTTGTAAACAGTGAGTGTTTTCGCAAAATGCAAGGTTTAATAGGTAGGCTATTGGAAGACAGTGTCCGCTGTATATGTTTCAGAAAATAAATTCTGTTATTGTCTCTAACATGTATAGGTGTGCGCAAAGTGCACATAATAAGCCATGCACATGATAGCCAGAGTAGAAGTAGTAATAGAGTTCTTTCTAATAAATTGTGTTTGGTTTTCAAAGTTACATGGAAGGAATAATACCGGTTGAATTGAAGTATGTGTTGGTAACAGGTGTCTGCTGTAAAGGGAAGTGAATTCCTGAAGGAATAGTTTTCTAGAACATGACACCTCATGGCAAAGGCCTGACCGGGGGCCTGGGGGCGGAGCCCCCAGCGAGCTTTAGCGAGTCTATTTCTAATATCAGAACGCGTTATTTCGTAACATGCCTGCGTGGCCAAGCGGGTTTAGCAATGCTGTTGAAATTCTAGAACCGAAGGGTGGCAGTTCGAGCCTGAGTGCGGAACGGTTTTTTTTTCAATATAGTGAAATATTTTTTAAAATATAAATGTCTAGTTTGAAGTGCTTAAAAACACAAGACCAGATGAACAATCACTTTCCAAAGCTCAGCCACATTTATTCACTGTGTTCATCAATTAGGCTATATACGAAGACACTAAAATGTGAAACGTTAACGATCCTTATTAACGTTAATACCACATCCGTTATAATGAGAACAGATTTGTGATCTGAATACCAACCTTAAACCATACGTCCAAAATGAAAATTATTCATGTTCTTGATACCTATTGCAACACTCAGTTGGAATATAGAGAGTGAGAGTGCGAAAGAGAGAGACAAAATACTATATACAGGGTGCGGAAAAATTCCCGGAACGGTCCAATATCTCGCGAAGTATAAATATCACCAAAACAAAAATAACACATGTTAAATAGTTTTAAAGAAGCTATCCAATGATAGAAAACACAATCACCTATCCCTACCTCCTTGGGGACTACGGGGGATAACTTTAAAATTTTAAATGGGAACCCCTATTTCTTATTTCATATGTGGATTCTCCAGAAAAAGTGATAGTGATTTGATCAAAAATTGAAAACAGTGTGTGCGAAGATGAAGTTACATGGAATACAATATCGATAATTGTTTTGCAAAGTAGCTTTATGAAGTAGTTCTTAGTAGAAGGGTTATTTACAACAAAAATAAGCCATTTTTGTCACCATTTGTATTTTCTTGCAAATTAATAAATATGGACAAATGCATTATTTTATGGAAGTTAAAATGTATGAATTCGTTATGTGGGTACAAAAATCACATGAAAATTTTACTCTGCGTGGAAATCGAACTCATGACCTTTCATGCCGCAGTCCCGTACGCTAACCGCATGGCCCAGAGCTCGACACTGAGAGGCCACATTTTCATAAAGATTTGCCGCCTCCATTTTTTATGTGCCGATTCAAGTGCTATCCGTGAAGGCACTGTTTTCAATTTTGGGTCAAATCACTGTTACTTATTCTGAAGAATCCAAATGTGCAACAAAATATGGGGATTTCCATTTAAAATTTTAAAGTTACCCCCCGTGTGGGAATGGAGGGTTGCGTTTGGTATCATTGGATAGATTTTTCAAAACTGTTTAACACGTGTTATTTTTGTTTTGCTGATCTGTATATTTCGCGAGATATTGGACCGTTCCGGGACTTTCCCCGCACCCTGTATAAGCTTGTATTTTTAATTAAAACAGTTAGTGTAAATCATAATCTGGATTTTTATAAAGTAAATGAAACAATCATCTAGAAAATGTATACAGAATAAAATTGAATTAAATTGCAATTCCAGAATCTGTAACATTATATATTTCTTATTTATTTACATCGAATGTTAACTTATTGTATAGTTTATAGCATGAGTATCAGCTGATATGCAACACAAAATTATCTATAAATTGAATTTAAATAGGAAATGATATAGTTGCTATAAGAACAAGTTTATGAAAATGAACTGTATAATAATGGTTGTATTTGAAACAGAGTTTGCGTAATGGAGTAAATATTTACACCTCCAGCTTTGCAATACTGTGCGGTTTAAATTGTCAATCTCATCAATTTTACTTATTTCGCTTGAATGTTTATGGAATTTAGTATAGCATTATGGAACATTCAACAACTGATCTAGTAGTGAAACATATTTAATAAGATTACCGCACATTACGGTATATTCCGAGATCGCTCCCAGCTTTGCGAGCACTTGACAATATCTTATTATTATTTCGGATAAAATATTATGTGGAAGAGCTAAATTAAATTAGAAAATGAAATGAAATATTTAACATCCCACTATTACGCCCTTTAGGCGGGAAGGTTCTAGATTGCTGGTCCTCATATAGAGGAGAAGTTGGATTAGTAGCCAGTTTGGTGGCCAGTAGCCAGAAGATAATTAAAGTAAGAAAATGATATAAGAATTGGTGGAATGAGAAAGTGGAAGGAAAAGGTAATACTTTGAGAAAAGTCACGGACATAATGTTGTCCACCACAAGCTTACTTGAACGGAATAAAACCAGAGACCGCATGCACCAAAGGTAAGCGCTCTACCAGTGAACCATCGCGCCCCATAAATTAAATAAGAAAGATAAGTAGTAGGCATTTTATAATTGAATATTGTATGTAAGAAACTTATTGTCCATAAAGATTCTTTCTCTTCAAGCTTTTGTAATTGATGTTGCAAATTGTCCGATGCTTTGCAATGCGGGTCAAAGGAATAAATGAATTTTTTCGGGATAGTATCGTCTGCCCCTTGCTGCTATAGGTAGTATAAAAGTAGTGTTGGGTTGATTTTTAGTTTCTTGTTCCTTTTGTTATGTGAATATAGACTAGACCAAAATTTTTTACTGGTGTTCATTTCAGGATCACTCGGTAGCATGTTTTTAGTGGAGGAATGTTACGTGAATATAGATTACACCAAGTCACAAATATTTTGATAAAGATATACATTTTTATTACGCATATAGTTTCTGCTTTTTCTTTTACTGCAAATGTTTGCTTCTAATAGTGATTTTTATTCTTATTGTATCCGTGAATACACATTCAAGACTTTTTTAAAAAAATAAGTTGTTTAATAAGGCACTGAAAAGTGTTGGATTTTGTAACACTCTAACACTTAAAAACATAATACTGAGTGATCCTGAAATGGACACCAATAATTAATTTTGGTCTAGTCTATATTCACGTAACACTTTCAACAGCGAGGCTATATGAAACGTGGGCTTACTAATTAACGTGGAACAAAAATAAAAAGTCTAGTGGCTAGCTCGAGTGTTTTTGGTTCTTGTAGTCTCGGGTTCGATTCCCGGTAAGGGTCGATTCAGGTTAAATTTTCAGGGGAGTTTATGGGAAAAACGTTAAAAAATATAATTGCAAAAGTCTGATGCCAGTGTTTTGTAAGCTATTGACAAAATAATAGAAAGACAGGAAAGAAATTCTCTTGAGAACTGAAAGTGAACAATGTTTTCGCATTTATGCTTAATTTGCTACTAGCGTGACACATTAAATTGAATATAATATAAATATTAGACACAAAATTCGCTACTTCACGGTTGATAACATGGTAAATGCTAGGTATTGTTAAACATTAAACGTAACACCTCAATTTTATATCAATAATTAACTTAAATAAATAAATAACAAGACAGAACAATACTATTAACCTATATTTGCATAGTATATATAAATTAAAAACACGTTGTTTATCATAACGAAAAATGGCTGAACCGTTTGAAATGAATTTTATTAACATAGTTAACACCTACCTCGGACTGGGTTGTTGTCACGCCATTTTTATTGAAATGCGTATCCAAACAGAAGAGAGGGGGTTAAAATGTATGCCAAAAATAGAATCTCTCACGTTTGTGAGATGAAATATGATACATAAATTCCTTATTTAAAACGAGTGTGCACGTGTCCGACCGTGTTTAGAACTTTCGGCACTAAATGGAGAAGGGGGGCAATTTGTATCGTTTTTGGTCAATATTTAAGAATGATGACATCGAGATTGTGTCTTGTCTTCACAGCAAAACGGATGAAGCACTTGAAATTATCTTAAATATACGGTATTTAGCATTTGTTCCAGTCGGATTCATTAACACATATGTCGTAAGAGGAACAGATGGATATAAACACCTTATTTTAAAGTATGTGAGCCCATCTTCCGTTGTCCTTAAAAATCCACTTTTGATGGGGAAATGGGGCAAGTTCCAAATAAGGCGGTCAATATGTAAAAGTGACGTCGTGTTTGTTTGTCCGATCATCACGGGAAATCAAATGAAATAAATATTTGAATACATTTAGTACTTGGAAGAAAATGGTTAGCTGACGTTCACTAGAAACTTGATAAAAACTTCGATACAAATTAGAGGATAGTCAGCTATGCCTAAATCTAATATTGTAGGTCGAAGTGAAAACGAGGAACGAAGTAACAGCGGGTTAAAATTTAGCATTAGAAGTCATTGAAAAACAGAATGTGACGCGCGAAAACGAGAAAAAAAGAAAAGGAAAAACGTAACGTTGCCGACGACAACACACTGGATGGTGCTTATTGAAAGACCCATAAACGCTATTTATTAGCTCATTCTTCACGGTTTGGATTGCAAGAAATAAAACTATTTCTTCGTGCTAATACGCCTCTCAAAACGAAATGTTATATTTCAGCAAAATTTGTGTTTCTCACATGACTGGATATTTAAAAAAAAAATCTATTGTGCTGAAGAAAACAAAACCATATGACAAGCTGTATTTGATCTGAAGACCCCATGATCTTTACTACATGTTGTTATTCATTAGATCAGCGAGACGTTGTTTGCAATGACACTGATACATTGAGGGGTTTGTTCGAGAAAGTTGCTTGTCTCGATTTTGTTTACTCTTTAGGTTTTTCGTAGAATACATGAAAAAGAAATACATTTCTCGCTTAGATATCCAGGAATCCTGTTTTAATTTATCAGAAAACAGCAATCTACTGGTTAAATGATATGGGGTAATGTGTAGCGTTTTGTTTTCACGCCATAGATAGCAGCAAGGGGCACATGAATTCCATAAAAAGGGAGTGTGTTGTTATGAACTACTAATATCTTTTTCAAAAAATCTACGTGTTACTTCGTATCTCAGGGGATAAGTGAGAGATTACAATACACAAGTTCGCACGATCGAGTCTTATACACTGCTATTATGTGTTTTTTTTTGCATTTTCATTGTTTAACTGTGAAAGTGACGTAGATACATTTTCATTGGCATTCAAAAAAAGAAAAGAATGGAAGGGAATACGTAGCTCTGAAAAGGGCTGTTTATATATAAGTGTCTAATAGGAGGTCCAATGACCTTCTGCATCGATGACTGCCTGGATCCTTCTGGACATGCTTTCGGTAAGTCTGCGGAGAAAGCGTTCACTACGGGAGACTTCCTCCCAGCTGTTTTCAACGATTTCCCATAGTTGATTTTTTGTGGATGGAGGCGGGTTAGGCCAGTTCTCCTTCATCACCCTTTTGACCTCTGCCAAGACTGTCTCAATTATATTTATATCGTCTCCACGCGGTGGCCAATCTAGGACCTCTAAATCAGCCTGCTGCGAAAGCCAATGCTGAACTAATTGACACATATGAACCGGAGACCTGTCGTGCTGAAACTGGATTACTCCATCGGGGTAGATAAAACTCACAGATGGCAACATAACATCCCGAAGGATATGTAAATATTGCTCACCTGTAAGACGCCCCTCTACCCTATGGAGTACTCCAAGACACTGTGATGTCATGAAACCCCAAGCAGATACAGATATGCGTCCACAGTGACGTTTGTGGAAAACGTATCTGGGATCATGCCTTGAGCCTCTCGGACGATACACGACTACTGGGCCATTATTTGAGGAAGAAAATGTGCATTCGTCTGTGAAGACAACATGTCTCCAATCACGGTTCACATTTTCTTCCGCAAACTGAAGCCGTCATCTTATATGCTCTTCCGAGAGGAATTCTTTCACCGCAGCACGACAGGCGTGAAGATTAGCTTCCCTAAGACGCCGTACAGCAGCATCTCGAGAGCCTGGAAAAGCTGATGCGTGCCGAAGTGGTCTGGCGGTCACGTTGGGATTAAGTCGCGCAGCAGCAACAAGCTGCGCATCCTGCTCAGGTGTTGTCACACGACCCCTACCACTACCTCGGCGCCGCATAGTTTCTCCAGTCTCTCGAAAACGCTTTACCCACTTCTGTGCTGTTCTTGGTAAAACTCCACATTTTTCAGCGGGTTGTGCAGCGCAATAGCCTTCTTGCACTAAAGCAAGAACACGCTCTTTTCTATTCTCAGCCATTTCTGACTTCTACACTTTTCACGAGTTGCACGTTGAATGAGCACCCCTTTTAGTTGAAGCTATTAAACGACATGCGCAGTTGGTTACTCCAAGAGCTAGTAAGATCGTAGTTTTTATTTCGTAAGAGGCAGAAAACACGTTATTTCGATATATGTTGTTTGACTACAAGGGAGCACTTCACAACTGATTACTGAGTGATAAGATCTGTGGTATTCTGTTCAACTTTCCTTTAGGCAATTTTAAACGTAATAGACAATATTTGTCTGACCTTGTCAGTGCCTGAGGCAGAAGACAAAATCAATGAAAATGTTTTCAACATAACATTTTCGATATATGTTTATCTCCTATCCGTTTTTGTTACGATTGCCTCCTTTAGAAATATCAGCTCTCTTTTTTTTGGCCCCTATAAGGAAATGCTATTGCGGTTTTCCAACGTTCAATATTTTTGGCAAAATTAACACTTTCAAATTAAGCTAAGCAAACATATGTTTCACAGACAAAACAATATGTAAAATTCTACTTTCCAGTTAGGCAACATTCCTTCAAAAAATTGCAACTATAGTTTGCATCTCAAGTAATAGGGTAAATGTGCCAGTAGTCGACCATTTAAGGAGATTTTAAACTTTGTTAAAGTATAAAAAATTCATTTTTTACTAATAAGTTTTACTGCATATGTCATTAGAAAGAACAGTGTTTAAATTTTACGTTTGTGTAGCTCGCATAGGAAATCTTTTATACATAATTACACAGGAAAAAGAAAATACCAGACACCCTGAAAAAAACAGTAGTCGGCCTATGAAAACCAAAGGTCAGCCATTACTTTAACCAGTACTCAGCCACACTATAGAATTGACTTTTTTAATGGAATTTTAGAGATCAATTCCTCAGTAGCAAATTAAGGGACAAATATATTGCACTCAGAGTTCCTACAAAGAAAAACTACGTGGAGAACAGGCCCGCAACTAGAGGGAGCTAGGGGGCCTGGCCCTCCTAAACTTTTCGTGGCCCCTCCGGACCTCAACACAAAAAACACAATTTAGATATGTGTAAGAGATTTTTAATGACTTGCCCCCCCTAACATATCTATGCCCCCCAAACCTCTGTGGCTAGAAGCAGGCCTGGTGGAAAATATATTGCGATACAGGAAAAAAGACTTCTTGTATGATATTTACCATAAACTAAGAAAAATGTGCCTCGGCCTAGACTAGCCTATTTAAAACTAATATATAGGCCTATTTATATTTACATTGATATTTACATTGATATTTATATTTAGCTATGACATTAACCCTTTAATATGAAGTTCATTAAGCACATTCAGGACACGTAAGCACTTGTTTAGCAGGTTCCTCGTACGATAATACACTAAAGCACGTGCATGTTAAGTGGTACCAGTGATCACAAAAGTGACACCCAATATAGCCTATTTAAGTGTATCGTTCTCAATATCACTTATGAATTCTTCATCAGGCCTTAGACGGCATTTCAACAACTTCTTGCGTCTCGTCTTTTTAACTTCTAGTGCTACTTGGCTTGACAGTCCTTTTCTTTTTGTTTGACGTAAATTTTTTCCTTTCTTTTGTATTCTCTCCCTCTTTCATTTTAGACATTCATTTTCTAGTTTTCTTTTCTTTTCATTCTTTACCATCTGATAATTTCTCCATGCTTGGGAGGATACTGCACTTTGAACTTTTTCTCTGGGCACATGTTTGGTAGTTTTGTTTCTGATTGGAGCTAGCCAGAAAAGATGCTAGTCAAAGCCAGATGATATAGAAGTATTTTTACGAAGGTTTTCTTTGAATTTCTTCTGAGATCATATGGAGTTATTTCTGGCTCTACTGACTGTAGAAACAGAAGCAGACCTTGCGTCGCTTCAGTATAAGATGCCATAACGGATATGTTGTTTTCCTGGTTTGAGTCAGACGTAACGTCTATTTCTGATATCGAAGATATATTTGTAGGCTCTAGACGGCCAATTGCTAAAATTTGGTATGTTTCAGGACTAAGATATCGAGCATTTCACTAGCAAGTATCTACTGATAGCAGATCGATCCTCTTCGGACAGAACAATAGCCTTATATGTGTTCATTAGTGTAGAATAAGAAGACTCTTTGGATAGAGTATCCTCAACGCACCTGATTGCAAAAACATCTGACATTGAGTCTATTCCAGTAGATGTCTTTGGACTGGTTGAAAGAAACGCTAAATCACGCATTCTTAAACTGTTAGACATATTTTCCTCACGCTCATAGTGAGTTAGAATGTAAATATTTATGAATATTCTGTATTGTTTCGGCAATCAGGCAACTCTAGGAACAGAGCAGATAAGAACAGATAATAATAATAATAATAATAATAATAATAATAATAATAATAATAATAATAATAATAATAATAATAATAATAGTTGAAGAGCAATTGCAGCCTTGGAATTAAAAACGTGCAGAAACGCGACATTGTGCGGAGTAATTTAAAAAAATAAATCAATTAGATATGGATAACCCTTACTTCCTCATAGCTCCTTAGATTAAAAGACTAAGCTATGATCAGGGTCAAGGGCGTCGATCCTGCTAGGGCCGGGGGGCCCGGGCCCCCAAAGCTTATGTAGGGCGTATGCTTAGGGTAAAAAAAATACTCATTACCTGTGATTTTTAAATTTTAAAGAAATAATTCAGACCAGCCATAAATCCTTAACCTTTTTTCCCTCAGTTCTAGAAAAATACAAGAATTGAAATGGTTACAATACCAGACTGATATTAAAGTACGGGACAAAAATAAACGACCAACATCGTCATAAGTTTTAATGGCATTTTCGATCGTTTAATTTTGTTCCGTACTTTATAACTGTATTATACTTGTATAATGCAATTAGTGATATCATAACAGTTACTTTTTCATTAAATCGTTAGAAAAGTCTTCTACGTATTAGTTAAGTGTCTTAGTTGTATGTCATGTGTCATTTAAATTGAATGAATGATAAGTGGATGACTACTGGAGTATATGTATCCAGTAGTCGTCCGTTGAAAGTAATGGGGGGCTAACCATTGGAAATTGAAGTGAAGATTCATTTCCAGTAGTCAGCCCCTAATGGCTGACTACCGGAAAACGTTATCAAAAATGCAACTTGTAGTCAGCCCCCCTTATTTCTACGCAATATCTTGTTTTGTATCATAAACCACGAATTTTTGATAAGCTACGATACATTCATGCATAGAAGAAAGCAGTAACTCGTACTATTTTACAATAATATAATTTTAACTTAACTTTGAAGTAAAGCTTCTTCCTTATTTTTTATTAACAAAATGCGCACTTTGCTCACTTGCATCAGCAGACCTCAAATGATAATTTTTCTTTTCTGCCACGAGGAGTCACACCAGGTCAGAACAAATGAGGTTGAATACTGGAGCTCTGATTTAAGTTGTAGTTGATTATTTGTTTGATAACAAGCTACTGTATGTTTATTTAATATGCTTTTTACTGAAAAATGGCTGACTACTGGAGACGGCTGACTTTAGGCACACTTCCCTCCTAACTAACTAACTAATTCTATGGCCTATGGAACCCGGAGGTTCAATGCCGCATTCACAAAAGCTCTCCAGTGACTTGTATCCTTAGCTAACTGGATCCAGTTCCTACTTTGTATTCCTATTTCTGCGAGATCCATCTTAATATTGTCCTCCCATCTGCGCCTAGGTCTTTCTAATTATAAGCTCAAGTAATGTGTAACATAATAATAATAATAATAATAATAATAATAATAATAATAATAATAATAATAATAATATCTTAGTATCAAACTTTAAGCGATTTTTATATGATGCATGAAAATAGTCACTACTTATTATGTACTCATTTGGTGTTCCCCTAGGGTTACTAGGAATTGAAATCAGGATCTCTGACTGTGCAGTCCAGTATGCTAACT
This sequence comes from Thermobia domestica, assembly GCF_964235325.1. NCBI lineage: Eukaryota > Metazoa > Arthropoda > Insecta > Zygentoma > Lepismatidae > Thermobia > Thermobia domestica. Next base: position 53,176,793 of record NC_137458.1, read on the forward strand.
GTATGACCACAGAGCACGGATCTGACAAAAAACATTTTCATAACGTTTTGCTACCCCTCCTTTTCCCGTATCGATTAAAGTGCCATCCGTGAAGGAATTGTTTTCAATTCTGGGTAAAATCAGTCACTTTTTTCTGGAGAATCGAAATGTACAATAAAAAATGGGGGTCCCACTTTAAAATTTTAAAGTTACCCCTACCGCCAAAGGGAATGGGGATAGCGGATTTTGTTTGGTATAATTGAACTATACATATAAAGCAGAAACATATATTCTCAATTTGGGCGTGTGTTTTCAATTTGATATTAACTTAGAAATCTATTTGAACTTTGGTAGTGCTAGCATTTCCATAGCGTCATCTTCGTATACAAACAGATGATGAATAAAAGTGACAGAGGTTTGAAAGCTGACAGTTCATCTGATTTTGTTTTTATAACCAATTCAAATGTTAAAAATGTAACGTTGTATTTAGAAAAAATAAAATATCCTTATATTGAAAGAAAACCGGACTGGGAACCGAACCGTCAATCATTACTGTAATTTCAAGCGCCTTGCTAAACCCACTTATTTTCTTCTTAATTTACGTCGCGAAAGGCGGCCCCGAAGTTCACTTACCAAAGTCTACTTTCCCCTTATCAGTACTTTCTGTATATTTCCTACTCGTTTATACACGTTTTACAGTAACCTTGAATGATAGGGACACAAACACAGACACGTCGAGAACATTTAAAATTCCAAAAGTTCTCCCACTGGGAATCAAACCCGGTACCCTGTACACCACAGACGCACATGCTAGCCACTAGACCACACAGCCAAGTTTTAAAGCCAGCGCGTTTTAATAATTCTACTGGAAATGCACAAGATATGCACTTGTAATACATTGAGTGATTTATTCGAGAGAGGCAAAGCACTTTACTTTGAATTCATTTCTTGGTTTCGTTTCTACTGTGTTTATTCTTTGTATTTTTCGTACACTACTTGAAAAAACAAATACATTTTTGCTACGGTGTCCAGAAATACTATTTTAACTGATCATAAAACAGAAATCTTTCGGTGAAATAATATGGGGTAATATGTGCTATTCTAGTTTCATACCTAGTTCCTTCGTAGCTAAGCGGTTAGCATACGCACCTTTGACGTAAGAGACCCGGTTCGATTCCCGGTGTGAGCTCATGTGGTTCGGATTTCACGCTAATCAGTAGGTAAACGTCTCATATAGCCTCGATGCTGAAAGGGATGTTAAAATCAACTCAACATTATTTTATACCATCAATTGAAGCAAAAAGTAGACGATACTATCCTGTTAAAATCATGCATTTATTTCTTTGGCACATATTACAAAGCATCGGACTATTTGCGACACTTCAAGAAAAAGATGCTTTATGAATATCAAGTCGCTTCAAGCGTTCAAATCGCTTTGTAAAACTCCAGATTATTTATTGCAATAACTTTTTACGTTGTAATTAAAATTACAGCATATATTGTTTTCTATCTCTCTCACATACTTTCTCTCTCTCTCTTTCTTTCTCTATATATACACACCTGTATATTACAATAGGTATCAGAACATGAATAATTTTCATTTTGGACGTGTGATTTAAGGTTGGTATTCAAATCAGAAAGTTGTTCCCATTATAACAATGTTAACGATCCTCATTTCAGCGTCTTCGTATATAAATGGTGACAGGGTGAACAAATGTAACAGGCTTTGAAACGTGATAGTTCATCTGATTTTTTTTTCAAGCACTTCAAAGCAGAACTTTATATTTAAAGAAATGTTTCCATATGTTGAAAAAAATCAAAACAGCCGGGCGGCAGATTCGAACTGCCGCCCTCCGATGCTAGACTTTCAAGAACACTACTAAACACGCTTGACCACCGAGACAATTCATGAAAGAATATGCTGTAATAATGCTCATATATCGCTCCAAGCGCACGTTCACACCTGAAGTTTTAAATAGTCATTTTCTCCCTATATCAGTAATTTCAACTGAAGATATTGACTGATTATGCATATTGGAACTGTGCATGAAGTGTGAATTGCATATTAAACGCAGAAATACGTAGTTGACTCTTCAGTTCATGTTTCTGTTCAATAGCTTCACATGTTAGTGAGTGTTTCCTAATACCTGTGTCATTTTCCCTCTTTTTTCCCACGGGATATTCTTCGTGTAATTATTTGATACACTAAGGTTTCATAAGATTAAAGGTTTTTTGCTTATAATTTTCTTATTTTGCTTTATGTTTTCTCTAAAATAATAAATAATTATGCATTATTACACTGCTTTGTTAAGGAAAGCACAAAGAAGCGATAATATAGTCAGTAAAGCGAGTTATTCATGAAAATGTGGAAGTTACAGTATATGCGAACTTTTTTTTTGCGGATGAGAAGCAATTTTAAAAAGTAAGATGATCTACGCTATTAGTGACATATATTCTGGTGTTTAACTTAACCTACAAGGCAATAGATTGAAAAACAAAAACTACGAATCTTTTCAGAGATGCTTCAAATCCCTGACTTTACTCCCTTTACCTGCATTATTTTCCTAGTCAAAATAAGAACTCTGCAAAATTAATCACAAATTCTTATGCAACTAACCCTTCCTTAGAGTACTGCGCGGTCATGTACCTGTCATTGCGATCTAAAGGCTGCTTTGATGACGATGATTCAAATCTACATTTTTATTAATGATCAAGAGAATAATTTCATTTTCTTAAAAGCTTTTAAGCTATCGAAATATAAGAAATTGGGTTGATAATAATATTAATAATAAGAAGAATAAACTGTAATTTTATCAGACTCTAACATTTTTAATTCGGACAAAAAGGGAGACTGTAATCCGCTCCCTAACCACTGTATGATTATCCCATAATCAATATCATGATATTTGAGGTTTGTTTCTATTATGTTTAATTCTATTTTAATTATGTTGGTGCGTTTTCAGCTATATTATTTAGTTATGTTAAAATTACTTTCATATTAATGACATTTTCACTTCGCATTCAATTCGGTGGCTTAAAAGGAAACCTGGAAAGAAGGAAAATGTATATTAATAATCCAGTGGGTGTCAAATATTGGTTCAGAGCTCTTTCATGACTAAGCGTTTAGCGTACGCGAATTTGGCGATAAAGAACCGGACTCGATTCCCGGCGGAGGTCGTGAGGTTCGGATTCCACGTCAATTAGTAAGTCCAAGTCTCATATGGCCTCACTGCTGAACGGGACGCTAAACAAAAAATTAACTCAGTTCACCTCAAAGATTGGTCAAAAAATATATACTACAATGTTCATATACTACAAGAAAATATATACTACTAATATACTACAAGAAAATATTAAACGCCAGTATGTTCTTCCATTTGGAACAAGAAAGTATTAATAATTGAGATTATCACTTACAGAAAGAACCACGAGTTAAATATGCAGAAATTCCACTCACGTTATGTTCTAAGAGATACAAATTAATGCAAAATAAAGCAAACTAACAATATGCATCATGAAGGTACCTAAAAAGTGTGAGAAGCAGAACAAAATGAGAAAAAAAGGCAAGAAGGAAAGAAAAGAGCGAAAGACATGGGAATGAATGAAATTTTAACGCTTCAGGATAAACAGTTTGCGTCTTTTCCCTTCCTTCCATCTGTCTCGGGTTTTTCTCAATTTATGGGATAACTTTCTTTCAGTATCAATCGCCAACATGATTTATAATGTTTAATTTCTTGAAACGAAAAACACTACAATCAAGAATCGAATCAAGAACCTTTAGAAATACAGTAACACAGGGTGTGCAGTTTGCTACATAGACCACAAAAGATGTGTTATTAAATCAGGCATTGAAGGGATAACAATCAGTAATATACCTGCGATTCTATTTGAAGCCTGAACTGTATTTACATTTAAGCATGTTTCTCTTACTCCTCTGTTTACATAAAAAAGTCATTTGATTTGTAGAGCAAGATCAAGAAAAAAGTAATTGACAATATTGAGAATATACTGTTTCGCCAACATACATCTCGGACTACTCGAAGATAAAAAGAGTGATTTCGTAAATCTACGAAACAACTACTAATTCTTGAAAGAGCCAGTAGCGAAAGTAATTCGAGCGTGAATGACATTTCTTACTGTTGCTAAGTGATATACGAGTACGTGCATTATTAATAAGACAAGGTAAATACGCTTTGCAAGTTCTGGTGTGGATAATTTGGAAAGTTGTCGGCTTGTTGAATATTACAACGCAGGTCCAAATGTGAGCTGGTACTGGCTAATGTTGTCTTTCAAAATACATTTTGCTATGTTCAGCAAAAAAGCTAGAAAGTAATTATTAACAATAAATAAGCTATTCAGATGCCAAACCGATAAACTCCATCAAACGAGGTTTTTCAGAAGTGTAGTAACTTAGATATAATGGGCCTTATGAAGAGACGTTTTGACGCGTGTTTAGTGCCATGCAAAAGACATCGGCTAATACATTTTGAAATGAAATGAAGTCTTTAAGTTTTACGTCCCACGATTATGCCGGTTGGGCTAAAGGAGAAAGTGATGATGAGAGATAAGTGAAATGGTAGGATGAAGAAAGTGGGAGGAAACGGTAGAACCCCGAGAAAATCCACGAGCATGGTGTCTGTCCACCACAAAATCCACACTGCACTAGCTGGGATCGTCCAGGGACACCAAGCGTCGGAGATGACGCTCTACCACTGAGCAACCGCGTCCCACAACTAACACATTTTTTGCAGTAGCGAGGTCTTTAATATGACGTACGTCAAAACGAGTTATAAGGCATAAGGCCCATTGTATTGAATTGGGACTAATCAGAAGGTTTACGAATTCTAGTGACAAATTGTTAAATTATGGAGGTAATGTATTTTGCCTCTGAAAAAAAAATATATTCTTTCTACGTCATACATTTGTAGAACTAGAAAAGCAACAAAGCATGATGTTGATCGGTTTTGGTTCTTAACCCCTAAAATATAAAGAAATATAAATGTATTTTGAAAGAAAAGATGAACAAAACTTTTGCTCCACCGAGATCTGAATTTTTCATTCACGAAGGAGAAAACTTAACAATTTGCTCAAGCAATAAACTTGCAGGTGGTGATTTAGACACCGAATTTGCATTGGAATATATTATGTAAGAACATTACGGGATGTTATAATGGATTACTGGTGTCACTGGCTCATCCTTTCAACCCCTATAACTACTCTACCCATTGACATCTACCGTTAAAATCCTCTACCCATTGCCATCTACCGTTAAAATTCTCTACCCATTGCTGTCTACTGCTACTATTCCAAACTTATAATGCTCTAGTTTTGTACTTTTAGAACATATGCACCAAGTCCAATTTTTATGAAAGAATGTTTACTTGTAAGGCATCAAAGAAGATAGGGGGTGGATGGATGGATCCTCCCCAATGTATTAGTCCTTGCCATCTACGAAAAATATAGCGAACTCCGTGTGTTCTTTCAAGTATGAACTGGAAGTATTATTTTTTCAGTTTTGAAATGAAAAATGAAACAATGAAATAAAAAAAAAGGAATGCAGATTGAGTCACGATAGGTTCACGCTCTTTTATTTCGTTGCTTTTTCTTCGACACGGGAAGTCGCATATGGTTTTCTGCATGGCACCGACGGGGAAGATGGTGGTTTTGTAGTACCGTCCCTAGATTGTATATGGGTATATATTATAGCGGGATAGATGTAGATTATTACTGCATTACTTGGATGTCTATTTCTATAAGGTCACTTCCGGTTTTTGTTCCTTAATATGTATGGGAGCTGGACTTAAAAGTACAAAATTATTTTTGCAAACACCTCGTATTTTCGGTCTTTTGTAGTACCGTCCCTGGATTCTGGGTGGGTAGTTATTATAGCGGTATCGATGTAGATCATTACTGCATAACTTGGATTTCAATTTCAAGAAGGTTTCTTCCGGTTTTTCTTGCCTTAATTGGTATGGGAGCTTGACTTCAAAGTACAAAATTATATTTGAAAACACCTCGTATTTTCGGTCTCTTTCATTACCGTCCTTAGATTCTACGTGCCTATATATTATAGTGCGATCGATGTAGATCGTTACTGGATAACATGGATTTTTATTTCTATAAGGTCACTTCCGGTTTTTGTTCCTTAATTGGTATGGGAGCTTGACTTCAATGTAGAAAATTATTTTTGAAAATACCTCGTATTTTTGGTCTTTTGTAGTACAGTCCCTAGATTCTAGGTGGGTATATATTATTGTGCGATCGATGTAGATCGTTACTGCATTACTTGGACTTCAATTGCTATAAAGTCACTTCCGGTTTTTGTGCCTTAATTGGTATGGGAGCTGGACTTAAAAGTACAAAATTATTTTTGAAAACACCTCGTATTTTTGGTCTTTTGTAGTACCGTCCTTGGATTCTAGGTGGGTATATATTATAGTGGAGTCGTTGTAGATCATTACTATATTACGTGAAATAACCTTTGAGTTATTTCGAGTAGAGTTTTAAAGTCTCTTGACGTTTGCTGTTCGGTTATTACAATCTTCTTATGATTTATCACAACGCCGATTGGAAAAAGATTTTATTTCTTTGTTTTGAGTATTATCACTTGTCCAAATTCTGTGTTTGTATTGGCACGAGAAGAGTTTTTCACCTGTAAGCAATGAGCTGATGTAGGTAAATGGGAGTCTGTCTATAGGTAAAGAGATTTTCTTGTCACTGCAGAAGTTTATAAATTTTGTGGCACAAATAAAGTTCTGTATTCGGATGGATGTTCAGATTTTGGATAACTGATGTCCACTAACAAAAAGTGATGGATCGAAAAGTAATAATAATCGATTTCCATATCGTCCCTCTGGATCAGCCCTGGATGGGGTCGACAGGCTGTGATCTGGATCCTTGGGTATCTCCAGATACTAGGACTGTGGGAGGGGGATTACTGTAGGCATCACACTGGGAAGGCAATGGTTAGAGATCTGCAATCAAAGAGACTATTAGATTACCTTATCATTAATGCTTTACACAATAACCTCGGCTTGTGCTGAGTACTTGTTTATATAGGAAGGTCCACCGTATCCTTCTCGTAATTGTTCGTTATGTTTTTTTTTAAATGGGGCTGACCACACATCAGTTTAGGAAAGGTATAGTGATCGATGGAACCTGCGAAGGTTACCAATATTGAAGCTATCTGAAAGTGAGAATCGAATAAGAAAATGTTTTTATCCAGATTTCCGGAGTGTGCTGCTCACACATCGTCAAAATCTAGGTATAGATACCTGTTTAAATAATGCATGTGATTGTATTAATACCACAATGAAATTAAGAATCAATTTCGTACCATGAACAAATTAAACCGGAAGCCAGGAAATAAGTGTATGTGCGCTGACCACACATTATTGTTAGAATGCCTCTTGTGTTTGAGCTGTGATGGTGAGAAGATAAAGATAACATCGTGGTAGGACAAGTTCTTCACAAGATGATTGATTTACCTATCTTGGTTTGTTTCTTCGTAAGTGGAATAATAATGATGGAGGAAAGTGGATTATCAAATATACTTTTCTTTTACTGCAGTGATTAATGGGTGATGAGTCATATGGTGAGTAAATCCAAGGTACTTTACAAGATGGGCAATACCTTGTTGGTTATGAAAACGTCGGGACTTAATTGCCTTATTAACATACATTTGCCGTATATTTTGTTTGGAGATGTAGTCAGGTTGACGAATGGAGTGTTAAGAGGAAGTTTGAATTGAGTCAGCGTGGCGGAAGTTAGCTAATTATACAGCTTGGTATAATGATATGTGGCTTGTAAATTATCAGCTCAGCTGACGAATGTTCGGAGAGAGAGGAATAAGGGGGTTTTTGCATCGCAACTGAGAGAAAATATCTAGTATACTGTTACAGACGCCAGCTAAGCACTTCAGACTAAGGACATCTTAACGTTGTCAGATAAGTATATTCGCATTTATTTCTAAATTAGAGGATAGGAGTGGTCAGTCGTTTGGATTGCTATGCATGCATACAAAAAGTGTGTTGTATACGGTATTTTATACCTTGAAATGTTGACATTATCTACGTTTTTCTTTAAATTTTAATTCTAACAGAGATAAAACTTAACGAGTTGATGCAATGATTTTAAGTAATTTCGTGAACCATAGGACTATTAAGCAGATCTTAGATTCAACAAGATTTAATTAAATTTTTTTATACCTTTGCAAGTATGCTAGTTAGGAGAATTAGTTCCAAAGTATCTTCAAAATTTATGTCAATTAATCAAACTAATAATTTTAACCATCTCAAGCAAACTGATATAAATTTTAAACATGTAATATTTCATAATTGAAATTCATTTCTAGTTTTACGCTTTATTACGACTTATGTACCTATAGTCTTTAAGATAAGACATATTCCACAAGAGGGCATAACAAGCATTTGAGAAATTCACAATAGTGTCTCACTAAATCCTTGATGATATGTTGTCTCAATTGTTATAGATTTCTTGAATTAAAATTATAGGGTTTTGAGCTTTGGTGCAGCCCTATAAAGTTAATTATTGACAAAAGAGGCCCTGAGAGGAGGAAGCAGTCTTATCTTGTGCACATTCTGATTTGTGTATTATATCTGCATACTTTTTGTAGGTAGCCTAGTAAGAATAACAAAGTAAAAGGTGTCAAATTTCTTTTTAGAAGTAAATTGATAGTAAATGATCAAAAATTAATAACTTTTAACAAAACAAAAAGGAAAATGAATACTCAGTTATCTCCAATGCGCAGGTTCTTTCACTTCTCTCACCTGGGCAGGCATCTGCGGAAAGGCTTCTGAAATGAAAGTTCTGAAACGAAAAATTCTCACACACAAAAATAGTGTTATAGATTGAACCCGGGGACTCGAATATGTTCGTAGTGTTCCGACTACTTATTAGTCGAAATTTAAAGAACTTGGTAGTTAAACTTTTACTGGATTTAATTAGTAGTTACATTTATCTAATTTCTACACTATGCTAATTATTAGGTATAATAACAAACGAGTTTAAATAAGATCTTAACTTTGTGGTTCATATTTTTCAGCTTGTTGGGGTATACTTATCATGTTTGCTTGAGAAACGCAAAGGAATGATAAGGGGAGACTTACGTTTCCAAAGACAATGTGGGGGAGGTCTCCCGTTACTCCTAATCAACTCCTTAAGAAGTTCTTGAAGGAGAATAAGAAGGAAAGGGGTAAGTACTATCTCCCTGAGTTGTTAGTGTATTATCCTAGAAGCATACATTTTCAATGACTTCACTTCAAGTTACCAATTCGTTTAGCTATTGAGTGTTAACATAGTTTAGTGCTGAACTCGAGTGCAACGAAATCGAAGTTCGTATCCTGGGAGTATCCCATATCGATTGCTATTATCACTGAATTAAGTGAAAGCCACAACGAAAGATAGTGACCGAAGTTGCAATTTAGCAGTGGTTATAAGAAGTGCGTTTTTCATTACTGACAGTTGAAGTCGAGGCTTCAGATAGTGTAGTACTTTGTGTGATTTCTATAGCTATGAATTTAGTAAGTGTTTCCCTAAGGACAAACAAAAACGGTGTTTTCCATAGTTTTGAGCGTGTTACGCATACAGAAAGCACGTCCGTCCAGTGTCGATCTCAGACTTATCTGTTTCTTTTCAAAGTTGGAAGCGATTGTATAAATGCCAATAAGCACCGGAACTGGGATCATTTTGACAATTATATTCCGGGTCTCGAACTCGGGACCCCTAGTGTAGATAGTGATGATATGTGGTAAACTAAGTTTCTATTGAGAGGATTTTATTCTAACCGACTTACACATAACCAATTCGATTATAAACTTGAGCTCATGAGAAGCGATAATCCAGATATAAGATAAAAGAAGTAATTCATCGGAGGATCGAACCAGAGGTCGTTAAGAACCAATTGCTCAACTGATACTACGGTGTATCCCAACCGTGATGATTTATTGGGCAACATTATCATTATTATTGATTTCGTTATAATTTCATTCCCCTGTTTTTAATTGTTTCTATAATTTCCCGTTATAAATGTTGGTGTGTTCTTGGATGTTGACGCTACGCGCAACATCCTGAGTTCTTGTTAGCAGCTGTAACAGCTGGGTTCACTTCCGTAACCCCTTTAAGAGGTGATTTGCTTTTAGTTGTAATGCAGAATGAAAGGCAGGTTTTGAGGAAGTATCCGCGAACATTTTAAGAAATTGCATTAAACAAAATGATATTCGATTACTTTTAGGTTTGAAAGAGTACTACTTTTGTTTGTTTATTTTGACATTTAACTTATTTCACTTGAATGTATATTTAACGTCAAGTTCTTATATTTATATCCTAAAGTTTGTCTATCACTCTCACGGATTATCTGATATGGACTTACCATGTGTCAACGGGGCTGTGCGCTATTGTGATGCTGTGGTTTCCACCTATTAAACAGGGCCGCTTATGGAGGGGGCCACCAAATTTTGAAAGTCTCATGACTTGTAGTTTTTAAATCTTTTGTTGGGTATAATCATAAGTTTTATTCTGACTCAAATTAAGTTATTTTATACCAGATTCATTAAAAACAAGTTGACAGAGCTCGAGTGTCCTTAATATGTGTCATGTAAATGATGAAGGATTCTATTATTCGAGTATTGAACCTAATTACAACATGTTGTACACGTAATGATTCTCTTCCAATGTTTTATTATTTTGATTATTATTATTATTATTATTATTATTATTATTATTATTATTATTATTATTATTATTATTATTATTATTATTATTTGCAAGTGATAGCGTGATTTGATACCACTCTGCGTTGTATTCTCAGCGTTGTGTGCTCTTTAATCAAACCAAGCTAAGATTTTAACTTGTATCAAGGCAGTTACACAGGGATGATTGAACAACACGAGTATAGTGGTGTAGTGGTAAGACAACATCTGGGAAGTCACTATAGCTCACAACGATGTTATTTTTGTAACCGTTACTTTACATGTCATGTCGATAGTAATATAATCAAGTTAGTTACAATCATTACACTAGTAGTGGGGTCTAGCCCATTACCCAATGTTGGGAGGACATAAAAAATGGGGTCTCGATCTACACCCAATGTCCTTACGAATTACATAGAGTAATCTTAACACTAAGTATACCAACATTAATGATTTTACTATCAATAGATCAGCTAACATGTTTAACTATTTACCATCCTTGCTAAACTATTCAACTAGAATGTTGGCAATGAGATCAAGAGGTCGTCATACATAAGTTTAGCTTGCCACAATGACAAGAGATAGTGATATAATATGATACTACCAATAAATTCGATAAATATTATTAATGTCATTATAACTGAAAACATTATTCTAGAATGAGCATCAGCTTTAATGAGCATAACTGTTAATACTTGATCATAATTCAACATGGACATAACTAAAGATAATGTAATCTTACTAACTAAAGGTAGCGAAGTATAGTACACAGGTAGCTATTTACATTCTTTAAAAAAATGAATGGCCGATACATGTATAATTGTAAATGCATTATGTACAATATGCGTAGTATGCTGGTACATTGCCGTAGTTTGCCAATAGATTGGCCATTGCTAAGAGATTGGCAATTTTACAGCAGCATAAGGTCACTTGTGTTCACCCAGAAGGGTCGTAGGAAAATTGCACTATATATATGTATATATAGAGGCCACAGCAGCAGCAAAAGAAGCATGACAGAGACTAAGGCGTATTTCTCCTTATTTAGTTTTTATTTTATTTTATTTTATTATTTTTTTAAATGTAACCAATATGCTTCCCGCCCGAACTACGCGGAAAAAAATGAAAAAAATAATAATCGCTAAATAAGCCCAAAGAAAAACAAACTGGGCAAGGCATTGGTAAAGGAGCCTATGTAAACATCTGGTGGGGGGAATCAAGCTCCTTTTTTTGTTTTTACACCGGAAGATAACTCAGGTCAAAAGAAAGCGACATGTAAACATTAACACGTGCATTATAAGTAGGAGTAAGTTTGTAGCTGAGCAACAAAAACAAGCAATATTGACTCTGTTTTATTTTCCAGGTAAATGCATTCCTAGACACGAAGAGGAAGAGCGGCGAGTTTTATGAAGAGAAAGAAATAAAGTAATCAGGCGTCAGCAACGGATGGATCCCTGTAATATGAATGAGGAGTTTGCAGCTGCAACGACGTATACTTAGAGTCGGAGTTGAGTATACGCGGTAATACAATGAGGTACACATGTACGTATAAATGTTCGGGATCACTAATAATAATTTCTCTATTCAGCTATGTCAACACTTGTCTTCCTTATATGTTCTCTGTGTTTGTCAGCATATTGGGAGTTTTATAGGAGAAAAAGAAGGGTAACTCAGTCGTGGCCGGCCACATTCACACAAAGAACAAAAAAAAAAATATTCATCCCAATATGTTGGCAAAACATTCATTTCCGGTGACGTGTCTTGGTACGGTAGGTATGGTAGGTATGGTAGATATGGTAGGGCCCTAATTCTAAAAATGACTTATTTGATCCTCAGATCAGTTTTTAGCGCCGCCGACTAAGATGAGTGCCTATTACCCATGGCCTACTAATGCCTTTTACAGCATCGAAGGGAGAGGGGAATGGATCCCAGGAAGTAAAAAGAGAATCAACTTTTTGTTTATGATTCTTGAAGAGTATACTAAACAGTTTGTTTCTTTTTATTTTTTTTTCATTTCGCAATTTCACAATGTATACCTTTAGGCTCTATCTATAGCTATGTATGTACGTGTTTCGTTATGCCAGAGGTCATGCTTAACTACGTGTACCCCACCTTTTTGAGGTCTATGCGATATATAAGATATTCGACACACTCAGTAAATAATATACTCCAAGTTTTCCTCTTTTTTTGTATGGCATAAATCCGTCTAAATTGAGGCGACTGGGCCTCATAGTCAACCTATACGTTACGCTTAACATTCATCGTCCTCACTATCGCGAGCTAGAAACTTCCAGCTCGCGTGAGTTGTCTCGGGGGAAATACTTCTTTAACCTTTCAATGGTTACAAACTGAGTGTGGTTAGGGTTTGCTACTAATTCAATTTTACAGGCATTTGTGGGAGAAATACTCCTTAAGTAATACGGTCCCATAAACTTGGGTGTCAATTTAGGAGAAATATCCTTCTTAGGTAGATAATCTCTACACAATACTAAGTCACCAACTTTTAGCTTAATAGGTTGTCTAGTGCGATCAACTCGTAATTTAGTCTGCTGCTGTGCATGCGTCATAGGCTGCTGGGCTAACTTACGGATTAACTTTAGTTGTTTCTGGTGTTCCTATATTTTTGTGAATTGATACAGGGTGTCCAACTGAGTGGGAAATCTTGCCTTTTGACCAAAGACAATCTCGTATGGGGAGTATTTTCTATTAGGGGAGGTTGATATATTATAAGCATATGCACACAATCGGACATATTCTGCCCACTTGGTAGGCTAATTGGCCGTGTACTTAGTTAGAAAATTTGCAATTACAGAGTTATATTACTCACATAGCCCGTTTGTTGATGGTTTGAATGCTGCGGTTCGAACATGTTTAATGTCAAATAAGTCATTTAGTTCGGCCATTATCGCTGATAAGAAGTTCGTTCCTCTATCCGTCAATACCTCTTTTGGGGGGCCAAACCGCGTAATTAACTCGTCCAACATGGCTCTAGCCACTGTCGGGGCTTTTATGTTTCGCAGCGGTACTAATATTGCGAAATGGCTAAGATATTCTATCATAACCAGGATATAACTGTAGCCTGCACTACTATGTAGCGGGCCAAACATATCCAAACTCCAACAGGAGAATAGTTCCTCTTTTACAGGTAAAGGGTGAAGAAAACCTTGTTTCTTTTCTCGAGGGATATTCACCCTCTGACATTCGTCACAAGAGCGAACATACTCCTTAAACTAATTTCCCCATGTTCGTTCACTTTAGAGTAAGTGCGAGAAAATCTCGTGTGGCCTCCACACAGCGGAGACGAATGGGCTTCTTGCAATATGTCGGGGATAGCCTTTTCCAGTATCACTAGTTTCTTCTCTTTGTTCATGACTCGATATAGAACATCGTCAACTACCACATAGGGTTTTAGAGCACGATCAGTAGGGTTATCTTTCTTCTTTTGTATTAGTTCTCTAATTTTGTCGTCCTCTTTTTGCTTTCTTATATCTATTTTGGGACATAACACTAGGTTGCACACGTCTGCACAATCTTCTTCTTGACCAAATTTGGAGGGTAACTTATCCTTCAGCGGGCATCTTGACAAAAAATATTCGGTCACATTATTGCGGCCTTTTACATGTTCAATTGTAAATTGGTAAGGTTGTAAACGGATGGCCCAACGCATAAGTCGAGTATTTAGCAAATTATTATTTCTGAGGTAACAGATGCCGTGAGAGTCAGTCCAAACAATAAAGGGGCGATCTGCCAATACAAAGTGGAAATGCAAAATTGTCTTAGTAAAACCGAGCGCTTCAAGCTCAACCGTGGAATAGTTGAGCTCCGCTGGAGAGAAAGATTTCGAAAAATAAGCTATTGGTTGTTCATTGTTATCTTCTTTAACTTGTGCGACATATCCACCTATTCCGTCTGGACAGGCATCCGAATAGACTATGGCGTCCTGATTTGGGCCAAAGTGGGCGAGGACTGGAGCAGATATGAGACACGATATCAAAGTATCCCATGCTTGTTTCTCGGTTTCTCCAAATTCGAATTTGGCGTTCTTTTTAGTCAATGAAATGAGGGGTTTTGCAATAGTAGAAAATCCTTGGACAAAAGCTCTGTAAAATGAACAAAGTCCAATAAAACTACGTATTTCCTTGACTGTAGCGGGGTATGGTACCTTTGATATAGCCTCAGTTTTGGCAGGATCTACACAAGTTCCCCGCCTACCGACGATGTGACCAAGCACCGAAGCTTCTTCGTAACCAAACTAACATATCTTAGGGTTGAGTTTTAGGTTCGCCTCCCGGAGTCGAGATAAAATAATTCTCGTTCTTTCTATTAGAGCTGGGAAGGAAGGGCTGGGGCAAACCAAATCGTCTAAATAACAAATTACATACTTCCACATGATGTCACCAAAGATAACATAGATAAGGTTTGGAAAAGGGCCGGGGCCGTAGTTAGGCCGAATGGTAGTCTCAAAAGTTCGAATTTTCCCCGGCTGCAGATGAATGCAGTCTTCTCTATATCGCACGGACGGATGAGTAATTGGTGGTATCCATTTTGCATGTCCAAACTATTTATGAATTTGGTCTCATTTAAGAAAGCTAGTACCTCATCTATGCGTGGCACTGACACAAAATTTGGCCTTAATATCTTATTAATTCCTCTAAAGTCGATACATATACGTGGGGAGCCATCTTTTTTTAGGTACTATCACAATTGGTGCCGAATATGGGCTCTTACTTTCCCGGATAATATTGCTGTCTAACATTTTCTGGATCTCTTCTGCGACTATCTCTCTCTGTTTTGGTGTTTCTCTATATGGAGGGTGAGAACCAGAAATATCTGTGATGACCTCTAAGGGGCACATACATTTATCGGTAGCCGCAGTAAGACGAGACTTATCCCAGGCTACAACATCCCTAAATTCCATCAATAAGTCCAGTAACTGGTTTCTTTCTTCTGGGTTTAAGTTTGGACCAATATTTAAAAAATGAGCTAATTCTTCCTTTGTTTGGGGGAATTTTTGGGGTTGTCCAGAGACTTCCACGTCGTCTGTTTCATCTTTGTTAGTAAGGTGTACGATCTGATTAACGGCCTGCACGTCATTGTCCGTCTCGTCATTTAAGGACTCAACCTGGTTAACAAGTTTCCCTAAATAAAGGTTTTTAGACAAAGATCTAGTTCGATCCGAACTATTAAAAATAGTCAGAGTAATATTTGCATTGTCAGTAAAAACTGGACCTCTGGGGATCAAACAGGAGTGCCAATACCGATTTCTTTTGGACGGTATGAATTCCCAAATATGCACGTTCCCGGTTGGTGCGGTAATTTCTATGTCATACGAAGCCTTGGACGGCACGCGGACATTTGCTGGAAGGTGCACTTTATAGGTAGTGTCCGGATAGATATCAAAAATTTCGTCGCTCAATCCCAAGGGGTTTGGAACGACCTCTTTCGTAATAGGATCCTTAGCAAAACTCTCTAGAGCAGAGAGAATTGCTCGATCATTTACACTTCCTTGCGTTGTTAACGGTTTTTCTAATGTTTCTAACTGTCCTCTATTTGATTTGTCCTCTACAGGCTCATAAGGCGGCTGTGAGGCCATAAGGGGTGTTGGTCCTTTTTGCTATATCTTGTTGCATAAAACGCTTTCTTTTTCTTTCTGGGAATCATCTCTGTACTCGAACCTTCTGTAGAACTAGCTACCAAAGTTCCACTAGGGCCTGGTTGAGGGTCAAGGCTGCATAGATTCTTTTCCTCTTTTTCTAGGTCAATCGAATTAGTAGGTTCCAGCTCAGGAACACTGGAAGATACCTTGCCCTTCTTAGCTCTTTTACGTCTTGCCTTTTCAGGCCTATTGACTTTTCCATTCGTTCCATTCGTAGGCTCCGAGGGAAATTTTGTAGTTTCCCTGGAACGCACGAATACTCGAGATTTAATTTCTTAGCAGGGAGTTTTTTCTCTTATCAGTTACACTAGCAACGGGATTTATGGGATTTCCGGTGACCAATTTTGGAGACGGATCCTTACTCCTGAGTGAGAGGTTCCGTTTCCTATAAGTTGGGTTGTTTCTATGAGGGGGGTTAGAGAAGGCCGTTGGTCTAGCATTATCGTCCTGTGCCGATTGGGAATCGTTAAACGATCCTTTTACTACTCACGGTGGGTATCGTTCAACATATGTTAAATCTAAGGTATGAATTACACATTGACGATCCCCATTTGTACCTTTTGGTATTGTGAACCATAGGTCTTCAACATGATTCCCATCTTTATCTGCTAGCTCCAAGTATTTGGAATGAATGATTGTGACATACTTATGCAAAAAATCTATCCCCAAAATAACATCATAGGCGCAAAGCTGTGGGTCAACTATAGCTACGTCTAGAAACCTTCGTTTGGTTGTTTTCAAGTGATCCTTGAAGCAACACGCTATTCTCACCACCGGAATGAAATCTGTGGGGTGGGCACCTACGCCACGAAGGTTTACATAACCCTTCAATCTCTCAGTTAGTGGGAATCTTGGGGGTAAGAGGGTTTTCGATGCCAGCGAAATTTCTGAGCCTGTGTCAATAAGAGCTTGCGCCCAGCGATCTCCTATTTTTATCTTGACTGTACAAAGCTGCGCCCGCCCATGGCCAAAGCCATAGGTATTTTAATGATTGTTCGTATACATTTTATAACCCGGTTCTGCTACTACTTCGTCTGAGTAACAGGAACTGATCTGTACAAATCCAGGTTGAGTAGTTTCTTTAATGCTTGACCAGTCCAAGCGATCATTTTCTCATATTACGTCATAACTCATCCTCTGACTAACTAATCTTTGTGCTGTGTGAAGTTTTCTAAGATATTGCATGCACTGTTCGAGATTATCACAATCATCCGCTTCAAGCATCAGCTTATTTAGGATGTCTGGTAACAAACTCATTCTAAGCTTACTCATCAATTCACTTTTATTAACCCAACCTCGTAAGAATTTCAAATCCTTTATTAACTTAAAAATAAACGCTAAAGTACTTTCATTGGGTTGTTGTTTTCTTTTATCAACGTCGTATTCTAATCTTGCAATATACTCAATACTAGGAAATGCCTTTTTAAATATTTCCTTCATCTCGTTATAGCTTAAAGGTGAAAGGTTTGCCAGGTCTACTAAATAGAAGGACAGAGCTTCCCCTTTCAAACAATAAGTGAGGTAATTTACTATCTCTGGGGTAGACCATTCGTATATGATAGCCACTAATTCATACTCTTGCAGGAAAATTTCCACGCACTCATGTCTATTACCAGAGAAGGAGGGAATTTCAACATTTGGATAAATCTTGAATGCTTGTGGTTTAGCACCAATAATAGAATTTTGATTGTCACCCTCGGGAGGAGGGTTGCTAACTTGGCCTGTTCTAACTGTATCTGGAAATTTAGGTTTTTCAAAACTATAAGGTATAGATGGCTCGGTAGCCGGGCTAGTTATAATTTCTTGCCCAGATTTTAAATTTATCCGAGGCTTATCCTCAGGATCTAATTTTAAAAAGGGCGAAAAATTTGATTCGTGCTTGTCAGAGGTCTTATCTTCACTTGATGAATGTGAAAAGGGCTCATCTTTCAGATCTAAGGACCTGTCTAAAGAAGATAAGGTGTTGACATTTTCAGAAACGGACCTATAGTCGGTATCAGTTACGCTTCTATTTTCTAACTCGGAGGTTTGTTCTGGACTTCATTCTGATGTATAAGATCTATCTTGTTCGCTAAGTACTGATTTTTCTGTGTTTCCCCTGCGCTAAACTCTAATTTCTCTACTGGGGTCGTGGATGTAACTACGCTACTAGGTGGCGAAACAAACACTATCTGTAAGGGATCTAACTTTTCCTCTTGTTGGTACTTTTTCATTTCCTTGGTCGCAGGGGATCCACCAGTTTCATTATAGGAACTAAATTTAGAACTAGCATTAGCGGAAGTTTGTAATCCAATATTCTTAACACTATCAGTTTGTTTGTTAGATTCACTTTGGGTGGGAGAGGTTGAGGGATCGTCTCTATTTTCTACTTCATCTAAACAAATTACTGACGCACTAACTTCCGCGTACTCAAATATTCTACCAATGTTTTCGTTTATTTTACTCTCAGACCAGGAATCGTTGTCTTCTTCTTCTTCTTTAATTTGCTTCTGGTGGTCGGAATAAACTGAGGGAAAAGCATCACCACTTTTCTTTTCATCAACTAACATCCTCTCAGCTAGAGCAGGGGCGACGAGGTCATTCCTCTGGTCAGCGTCCTCTGTGAGAGGGTCTTGGTTCGCTGCTCGGGGAGTAGAATCCGTAAGAGGATCCCAATGGTCATATCGGAGTTCTTCTTCGGAGTTCCAAAAAGGTTTTGACTCATCCTCCAGGGATGACGCAGGAGAAGGCTCTGGGTTGTCGTCTTTAAATTGGGCTATTTCTTCGTTTTGTAATTTCTGCAGTTCCTATCCCAACCAATCGTCTTTCAAAGATTCACCCCCATCTGAAACTGCACTACTAATATCTCCGTTTGACCACTTAACTTTAGTGACTACACTGAGTATGTTATCTATACTGTCCAAATATTGCAGTTTCTCTTGGAGGGTAAGGCTATTTTCAAACATGACAGGGTTAGTTTGTGTAGCTGTTATCCGAATAACTTTAAGTTTACGACCTGTGTCAATCCTGATCATTTTAGGAAACTTATATTCGGTCTGAACACTAGAATTTTCTTTTGGAAAACGTCGTTCTGTATTTCCATGTCAAAATATCCAACTACATTTTCCTCAGGTAATAAATCTTCAAAGGGGGCTGAGGGGTCAGCTTGAAAAAGAATACCTAATTTCTCTTCGTCGTCACCTTGGCGACGAACAACTGCGACCTGTACTTTCTTGTTCCGTAGTTGTTTAGTTAAAGCTCGAACTAAGTTTCCTAGTGCAGGGGACAGATCTCTTTGGAACGAATGCTTAATCTGGTCTATTAATGCTTCATCGTTAGGTTGTGTCAGAGAGCGCAATTCATTTTCGTTATTGTCGTCAGGGCTCTCAATTTACGTTTCCCTTGGTTCGGTTCCTATATTTACATAAATTGGCTCTTTATTCGTGAAAGGCTGGGGTTCGAGACCAATATTTTCGTAAATTGGCTCTTTACTCAGTGATATTTGTGATTCAGTATTTAAGTTAGCATACATAGTTCTAGGACCGATCTCAGCATAAACTGTTTCATCACTAAGCACTACCAGCATAAAAAGAGTGAAAGGTCGGTCTTTGCATTTCTAACGACGTTGTAGGATCTAACAGTTCGTATTTGATAGGAAAATATAATGCTAATGGGCTATCTGGTTCTTTTGATACACCAATATCTTTATTTCCTGAACTTAACACTAAGTTACTTAATCTATTTTCCTTATCAGCTAACTTATTATTATCTAAGGGACTTTTGTTCGAGGGGACATCAGGTATTACACCTGCTGTTGTTTCTATCTCAATTGTTGCTTGAGGGCATTCCTGACCTGCAGTTATTAGCTCTGCTATTTCTAGTTCATCTTTTAAATATACCTCATTCACTAGAGTTTTTGGAGCTACCCCCGGTGGGGTCTCCGCAGTATCTGAATCTACATATATCGTCCTAGGAGCTGGTGTTGGTTTATCACTCGAACCAGCACTTTGTATTTCTGTATCATTTCTAGTCGGGATAGGACTAGACGCGGCAAGCGGCG
Source organism: Thermobia domestica (assembly GCF_964235325.1). Lineage (NCBI taxonomy): Eukaryota > Metazoa > Arthropoda > Insecta > Zygentoma > Lepismatidae > Thermobia > Thermobia domestica. The sequence goes on from NC_137458.1 coordinate 53,197,173, forward strand.
TTAGATCGTAGCCACTCGCCGGTGCGTCAGGAGTTTGCGGGCTAGCGGTCGTTGGTTCGGGATGTCTGGGCTGACTCCACGTATCCAAGTATCTCGGTAATGGGTTCTTTCTCCAACGGCCAAATTGAGGAGGAGAACGCCCATGTACTTTTACTTTATTGCATTCAATACAATAATAATTATTCCACCGATCCAAAATATAACGGTGCTTGCCCGTGGGTGTGTTAGGACAATGGGATTGCCCTCAAACTAATAGCTTTTCTTTTATTTTCTGCGCAAAACTCATTTTTAAAGAATAACTGTTTTTCTGGTCAGTGGCCTCTTAAACCAGGGCAGTGGGTATTCAACCTATTTCCTCTGATATAGTAGGAATTTAATCACTGATAGCTACTTCCCTCGGAAATGCTACGTCAAATTTTTTACGTATTATGAGACTTTATTCCAATATTATTTCAATATCTTTAGTTAGCTTCCTTTGAACTTGAATAGTCAACTTCCCTTTCTTTATAAAATTGGCTTTATTTTTAGAACGGGAAACGGAAAGTGACTAGACAGCTGTTTATAATGGAAAATGTTTATTTATTCACTTATGATGATTTTATTTTTTTACTTCTATTCTTTAACTTGTTTTCTTTTTTTAAACTTCATTTTTTTAAACTATTTTTTTTAACGCACACAAGGGAGATTACTAACATTCAACAATTGGATCATGTACCTGCATTTTGATTTTGATTTGTTGCATTTGCATAAATGAGAGTTTTAGGCAGTTATTCCTAGGCAGCCGTCGGACATGCACTCCTAGTACAGGAGGGCCCTGCTGAACCCAGAGAATAAGATACCTGTGACTCCCAAGCTTTGCATGGGAAAGGATTTTAGACACTTATCGCCAGACAGACCGTCGAACTTTCATCCCGTGAAACGGGCGGTTCTGCTGTCTAGAGATAAGCTGCCTGTGATCCTCCCCAAATAAGTGGTAAGGATTTTAGACACTTATCGCCGGACAAACGAGTCGAACTTTCATCCCGTAAAACGGGCGGTTCTGTTGCCCAGAGATAAAACTGACTGTGATCCCACCAAAGCTAGCAGAAGCAAAAGCAGATTTAGGGTTTTGCAAGTACATGAGACAAAAGCTGAATTCTGTCTTAACACTCGCGTCCCGATTTTACATTTCCATCACTACACAAGAAAACGTCGTGAGGTAAACTGAGTCTTGCTCTGCGGAACCTAGCAACTATTCCGCTGACTTCTAACAACTTAAAGCGAGAGAAGTTGAGAATAGAAAATTTTCGTCGCTACTTCACTCCTTGTAAAACGCACTACTTAGAGCAGAAGGATTATACTTGTATATCTGAGTCATAAGCTGAACACCGCCTAGGCCAAGTACGCCACTGAACTTTACTGACTTTACATAGTATAGATACACCACTCGACTAGTCAAAAGAAAAACTTCGCGTACACTTTACACTTTTTATATATTGAAAACTCTTCGATAAAAAAACACTCGCGATTTGCCCTGAAACGCAACTGAGATTTTTGGTTCCCCTATAAAGTGAGCGAGCACCAGAGACTTGTTTAGAGATTCAAGAACACACAGTTCGTTACCCGGTGCCTCCACAATAAAATTGTTATGTGTTTTTTGAGATTGGCATTATACTTGTATACACTTTCTTTTGTGAAATCGTAATTGAGATTACTCCTCTACTCTTCACCCAGTATGTCAAAGTTGGTACTGAGTCCAACTCCCTTTAAGCCTCAGTATCGAAACGTCTTCGGCTTACTGGTTCGAAGATGATGAGAAAGTGCACTAAAATTCTCAATAGTGGGGGAGACTCGTATTTCAGAGGTAGAGCTTGTACTGGAAATCGAAACCCAGGTAACATATGAAGACTGTGAACTGAATCCAGATAGGGAGGGATAGCTTGACTAAATTAAAGAGACCATTTCCAATGTACGGTTTATTTATAAGAAGAAGAAAATAAGAAAGAAAATACAAAGAATCTCACTAATCGGATACTTGAATTGACAACTTGAAGCTATTACTACATAGTAGGTATGGGCACAACCCCTTCATTATCAAACAGGTGATAGAAGGTTATTATGCTAAGCCGCGATTAATTGAAAATAGTAAGTTTGATGATTCGTACTTGCAACTTCTATTGGCCCAAAGGGGGAGTGATAATTCTTGAAGGGGGAACTTGGTCTCATGTTGGAATTAAGCTTTATATTAATCCCGCACAAATCTCAATGTGCTCATCCCGAATCGAGGGGGGGGACTTACAAAGATAATCACATACCTGTTTTTACTACGAGCGTCCGGAACAAAGAGCGAAGCACACTGGACGAATGCTGGAAAGAAAATCAAATCGAGCTGGGCGACGGGCCTCGCTTATAAAGCGACTTCGTAACACGCATTTCTGCCAGTTCTGACGTCGCTCGAGAGTTACGTCACGAGCCTTGACGAGCTTGGAGAAGCTTCTTCACCCGCATGCTCAATAGTGGCCAAGACTTCTAGTTTTTCTATGATTTTTCCCCATCACGCCGGGGCTGAAGTATCTATTTTACATTTACTACAACATTTTTATTTCACGCATAGCTCCAAATACATAATGTTTTTCATGTACTTATCGCTTGCGTGGTGTTAACTAGATTTACATCCGCGACCTGGCGCTGTGATTTGGGTAAATCAAAGACAGGGTCATACCACTATTACATGCGTATGGGTTGGTGTCAATGAGGCATAAGATTGCTAATACAATCAAAGCCTCACCTGACTCCGTTCTCCCTTTCTGTCTTTTCTTTGCAACACACACAATTAGAAAAGCGCGGGCGTCTCGCCCCATAATTTGAGTCCGGCTTAGGACTTCGAGGCTTAACTGTGTAACAATATATATATATATATATATATATATATATATGATCTTTCGTGGTAGCGTCCCTAGATTCTAAGTCGGTGTCAATTATATAGGAATCTATGCAGATTATAAGTGTATAAATTACCTGTAGGTTTCCATTTTTATAAGGTCACTTCCTGTTATTGAGTTTTCAATATGGGTGCTGGACCTAAAAATACGAAAATATTTTTTTAAAACATCTCGTTTTTCCGGTGTTACGTTGTAGCGTCAATAAATATTAAGTGGGTGAAAATTATAGCAGAAACGGTGCAGATCATTACTATGTAATTTGCATTTAAATTTCAAAAAGGTCACTTCCGGATTTTGTGTCTTAATTGGTATGGGACCTGGACCTAAAAGTAAAAAAAAAAAATATATTTTTAAAAACATCTCGTATTTTCGGTCTTTAGTTGTACCGTTCCTAGATTCTAGGTTTGTATCAATTAGAATGGGATCGATGAAGATCACTACTGCATAAATTGGACTTCGATTTCTATAAGGTCACTTCCGGTTTTTGTGCCTTAATTGGTATGGGAGCTGGACATAAAAGTACAAAATTATTTTTACAACAAATCGTATTTTCTGTCTTTTGTAGTACCGTCCCTAGATTCTAGGTGGATGTAAATTATAGAAGGATCAATGCAGATTACTACTGCATAACTTGGATTTCGATTTCCATAAGGTCATTTCCGGTTTTTGTGTCTTAATTGGTATGGAAGCTCAACGTAAAGTACAAAATAATTTTTAAAACACCTCGTATTTTCGGTCTTATGTAGTACCGTCCCTAGATTCTAAGTTGGTATAAATTATAGCGAGATTGATGTAGATCATTGCTTTGTAATTTGGATTTCAATTCCTACAAGGACAATTCCGGTTTTTGTTTCTTAATTGGTATGGGTCCTGGACCTAAAAGTACAAAATCATTTTTTAAAAACACTTCGTAATTTCTGGCTTTTGTAGTGCCGTCTCTAGATTCTAAATGGGTATAAAATATAGTGGGATCAAAGTAAATCAATACTGCATACCTTGGATTTCGATTCCTATAAGGTTACTTCCGGTTTTTGTTCCTTAATTGGTATGGCAGCTTGACTTGAAAGTACAAAATTATTTTTGAAAACACCTCGTATTTTCGGTCTTTTGTAGTACCGTCTCTAGATTCTAAGTTAGTAATAATTATGGAGAGATTGATGTAGATCATTACTTTGTAATTGGGATTTCAATTACTAAAAGGTCACTTCCCGTTTTTGTGTCTTAATTGGTATTGGAGCTGGACTTAGAACTTTAAAATTGTTTATTAAAACACCTCGTATTTTCGGTCTTTTACTGCACGGTCTCTAGATTCAAGGTGGATATATATTATAGTGGTACCAATGTAGATCATTATTGCATAACTTGGATTTCAATTTCAAGAAGGTCAACTCCGGTTGTTGTGCCTTAATTGGTGTGGGGGCTTGACTTCAAAGTACAAAATTATTTTTGAAAACACCTCGTATTTTTGGTCTTTTGTGCTACCGTCCCTAGAGCCTAAGTGGGTATATATTATAGTGGGATCGATGTAGATCATTACCGCATTATTTGGATTTCGATTTCTATAAGGTCACTTCCGGTTTTTGTTCCTTAATTGGTATGGGAGCTTGACTTCAAAGTACAAAACTATTATTGAATATACCTCGTATTTTCGGTCCTTTGTAGTACAGTCCCTAGATTCCAGGTGGGTATATATTATAGTTGCATCGATGTAGATCAATACTGCATTACTTGGATTACGATTTCTAAAAACTCACTTCCGGTTTTTTTGCCTTAATTGGTATAGGAGCTTGACTTCAAAGTACAAAATTATTTTTGAAAACACTTCGTATTTTCGGTCTTTTGTTGTACCATCCCTGCAATCTAGGTGGGTGTATATTATAGTGGGGTCGATGCAGATCATTACTGCGTTACTTGGGTTTCGATATCTATAAGGTTACTTCTGGTTTTTGTTCCTTAATTGGTATGGGAACTGGACTTCAAAGTACAAAATTATTTTTGAAAACACCTCGTATTTCGGTCTTTTAATTACCGTCCCTAGATTCTAGGTGGGTATATATTATAGTGGGATCGATTTAGATCATTACTGCATAACTTGGATTTCGATTTCTATAAGGTCACTTCCAGTTTTTGTGCCTTAATTGGTATGGGAGCTTGACTTCAAAGTACAAAATTATTTTTTAAAATACCTCGTATTTTCGGTTTCTTTTATTAACGTCTCTAGATTCTGGTTGGGTATATATTATAGTGAGATCGATGTAGATCATTACTGCAGAACTTGGATTTCGATTTCTATAAGGTCACTTCCGGTTTTTGTGCCTTAATTGTTATGGGAGCTGGTCTTCAAAGTACAAAATTATTTTTTAAAACACCTCATATTTTCGGTCTTATGTAGTGCCGTCCCCGGATTCTAGGGGGGTAGATATTGGAGTGGTATCGATGTAGACCATTATTGAATATCTTGGATTTCAGTTTCAAGAAGGTTACTTCCGGTATTTTTTTGCCTTAATTGGTTATGGAGCTTGACTTCAAAGTACAAAATTATATTTGAAAACACCTTGTATTTTCGGTCTTGTGTAGTACCGTCTCTAGATTCTAAGTAGGTATATATTATAGTGAGATCCATGTAGAACATTACCGCATTACTTGGATTTCCATTTCTATAAGGTCACTTCTGGTTTTTGTGTCTTAATTGGTATGGGAGCTGGACTTGAAAGTACAAAATTTCTTTTTAAAACACCTCGTATTTTCGGTCTTTTGTAGTACTGTCCATTGATTCTACGTGAGTATATATTATAGTGGGATCGATGTAAATTATTACTACATAACTTGGATTACGATTTCTATCAGGTAACTTCCGGTTTTTGTGCTTAATTCGTATGGTAGATTGATTTCAAAGTACAAAATCATCTTTAAAACGCCTCGTATTTCGGTCTTTTTTAGTACCGTACCTGGATTCTACGTGGATAGATGTTATAGTGATATCGATGTAGATCATTATTGCGTAACTTGGATTAAATTTCTAGCAGGTTACTTCCGTTTTTTTGGCCTTAATTGGTATGGGAGCTTGACTTCAAAGTACAAAATAATTTTTGAAAACACCTGGTATTTTTGGACGTTTGTAGTACTGTCTTTGGATTCTAGGTGGGTATATATTATAGTGCGATCGATGTACATCATTACTGCATTACTTGGGTTTCGATTTCTATAAGGTTACTTCTGGTTTTTGTGCCTTAATTGGTATGGGAGATGAACGTCAAAGTACAAAATTATTTTTGAAAACACCTCGTTATTTTGGTCTTTTCTAGTACCGTCTTTAGATTCCAGGTGGGTATATATTATAGTGAGATTTATGTAGATCATTAATGCATAAAATGGATTTCGATTTCTATAAACTCACTTCCGGTTTTTGTGCCTTAATTGGTATGGGAGCTGGACTTGAAAGTACAAAATTATTTTTTAAAACACCTCGTATTTTCGGTCTTTTGTCTACCGTCTTTTTATGCTAGGTGGGTAGATATTATAGTGGTATCGATGTATATAATTACTGCATAACTTGGATTTCCATTTCAAGAAGGTTACCTCCTGTTTTTTTTTCTGCCTTAATTGGTGTGGGAGCTTGATTTCAAAGTGCAAAATTATATTTGAAAACACCTCGTATTTTTCTTCTTTTGTACTACAGTCCCAAGATTCTAAGCGGGTATATATTATAGTGGGATCGATGTAGATCATCACAGCATTACTTGGATTTCGATTTCTATAAGGTCACTTCCGTTTTTTTTCCCTTAATTTTTATGTGAGCTGGGCTTCAAGGTACATAATTATTTTTGAAAACACCACGTATTTTTGGTCTTTTATAGTACCGTCCCTAGATTGCAGGTGGATATATATTTAAGTGGGATCAATGCAGATCATTACTGCATAACTTGGATGTCTATTTCTATAAGATCACTTCTGGTTTTTGTTTTTTAATTGGTATGGGAGCTTGACTTCAAAGTATTAAACTATTTTGAATATACCTCGTATTTTCGGTCTTTTGTAGTACCGTCCCTAGATTCTAAGTGGGTATATATTATAGTGAGATCCATGTAGATCATTACCGCTTTATTTGGATTTCCATTTCTATAAGGTCACTTCTGGTCTTTGTGTCGTAATTGGTATGGGAGCTGGACTTGAAAGTACAAAATTACTTTTTAAAACACCTCGTATTTTAGGTCTTTTGTAGTACCGTACACAGATTCTAGGTGAGTATATATTATAGTGGGATCGATGTAGATCATTATTGCATAACTTGGATTTCAGTTTCAAGAAGGTCCCTTCCTGTTTTTGTGCCTTAATTGGTATGGAAGCTCAACGTAAAATACAAAATAATCTTTAAATCACCGGGTATTTTCGGTTATTTGTTGTACCGTCCCAAGATTCTAAGTTGGTATAAATTATAGCGAGATTGATGTAGATCATTGCTTTGTAACTTGGATTTGAATTCCTACAAGGACAATTCCGGTTTTTGATTCCTAATTGGTATAGGTCCTGGACCTAAAAGTACAAAATCATTTTTTAAAAACACCTCGTAATTTCTGGTTTTTGTAGTACAGTCCCTAGATTCTAGGTGGGTATATATTATAGTGGGATCGATGTAGATCGTTACTGCATAATCTAAATTTCGATTTCTATATGGTCAACTCCGGTTGTTGTGCCTTAATTGGTATGGGAGCTTGACTTCAAAAAAAAAATATTTTTGAAAACACCTCGTATTTTTGGTCTTTTGTGCTACCGTCCCTAGAGCCTAAGTGGGTATATATTATAGTGGGATCGATGTAGATCATTACCGCATTACTTGGATTTCGATTTCTATAAGGTCACTTCCGTTTTTTTTGCCTTAATTGGTTTGGGAGCTGGACTTCAAAGTAAAAAATTATTTTTGAAAACACCACGTATTTTTGGTCTTTTGTAGTACCGTCCCTAGATCGTTTATGAGTATATATTATAGCGGGATCAGTGTAGATCATTACTGCAAAACTTGGATGTCTATTTCTATAAGGTCACTTCCGGTTTTTGTTCCTTAATTGGTATGGGAGCTTGACTTCAAAGTACAAAACTATTTTTGAATATACCTCGTATTTTGTTTCCTTTGTAGTACAGTCCCTAGATTCCAGGTGGGTATATATTATAGTTGCATCGATGTAGATCAATACTGCATTACTTGGTTTACGATTTCTAAAAACTCACTTCCGGTTTTTTTGCCTTAATTGGTATAGGAGCTTGACTTCAAAGTACAAAATTATATTTGAAAACACTTCGTATTTTCGGTCTTTTGTTGTACCGTCCCTGGATTCTAGGTGGGTATATATTATAGTGGGGTGGATGCAGATCATTACTGAGTTACTTGGGTTACGATCTCTATAAGGTTACTTCTGGTTTTTGTTCCTTAATTGGTATGGGAGCTGGAATTCAAAGTACAAAATTATTTTTGAAAACACCTCGTATTTCGGTCTCTTTTATTACCGTCCCTAGATTCTAGGTGGGTATATATTATAGTGTGATACATGTAGATCATTACTGCATAACTTGGATTTTGATTTCTATAAGGTCACTTCCAGTTTTTGTGCCTTAAATGGTATGGGAGCTTGACTTCAAAGTACAAAATTATTTTTGAAAATACCTCGTATTTTCGGTTTCTTTTATTAACGTCTCTAGATTCTAGTTGGGTATATATTATAGTGAGAGCGATGTAGATCATTACTGCAGAACTTGGATTTCGATTTCTATAAGGTCACTTCCGGTTTTTGTGCCTTAATTGTTATGGGAGCTGGACTTCAAAGTACAAAATTATTTTTTAAAATACCTCGTATTTTCGGTCTTTTGTAGTGCCGTCACCGGATTCTAAGGGGGTAGATATTAGAGTGGTATCGATGTAGACCATTATTGCATATCTTGGATTTCAGTTTCAAGAAGGTTACTTCCGGTATTTTTTTTTGCCTTAATTGGTTATGGAGCTTGACTTCTAAGTACAAAATTATATTTGAAAACACCTTGTATTTTCGGTCTTTTGTAGTACCGTCTCTAGATTCTAAGTGGGTATATATTATAGTGAGATCCATGTAGAACATTACCGCATTACTTGGATTTCCATTTCTATAAGGTCACTTCTGGTTTTTGTGTCTTAATTGGTATGGGAGCTGGACTTGAAAGTACAAAATTTCTTTTTAAAACACCTCGTATTTTCGGTCTTTTGTAGTACTGTCCATTGATTCTACGTGAGTATATATTATAGTGGGATCGATGTAGATGATTACTACATAACTTGGATTACGATTTCTATAAGGTAACTTCCGGTTTTTGTGCTTAATTCGTATGGTAGATTGATTTCAAAGCACAAAATCATCTTTAAAACGCCTCGTATTTTCGGTCTTTTCTAGTACCGTACTGGATTCTACGTGGATAGATGTTATAGTGATATCGATGTAGATCATTCTTGCGTAATTTGGATTAAATTTCTAGAAGGTTACTTCCGTTTTTTTGGCCTTAATTGGTATGGGAGCTTGACTTCAAAGTACAAAATAATTTTTGAAAACACCTGGTATTTTTGGACGTTTGTAGTACTGTCTTTGGATTCTAGGTGGGTATATATTATAGTGCGATCGATGTACATCGTTACTGCATTACTTGGGTTTCGATTTCTATAAGGTTACTTCTGGTTTTTGTGCCTTAATTGGTATGGGAGATGAACGTCAAAGTACAAAATTATTTTTTAAAACACCTCGTATTTTCGCTCTATTGTCTACCGTCTTTCTATTCTAGGTGGTTTTATATTATAGTGGTATCGATGTATATAATTACTGCATAACTTGGATTTCCATTTCAAGAAGGTTACCTCCTGTTTTTTTCTGCCTTAATTGGTGTGGGAGCTTGACTTCAAAGTGCAAAATTATATTTGAAAACACATCGTATTTTTCTTCTTTTGTACTACCGTGCCAAGTTTCTAAGTGGGTATATATTATAGTGGGATAGATGTAGATCATTACCGCATTACTTGGATTTCGATTTCTATATGGTCACTTCCGTTTTTAACCTTAATTTTTATGGGAGCTGGGCTTCAAGGTACAAAATTATTTTTGAAATCACCACGTATTTTCGGTCTTTTATAGTACCGTCCCTAGATTGCAGGTGGGTATATATTTACGTGGGATCAATGTAGATCATTACTGCATAACTTGGATGTCTATTTCTACAAGGTCACTTGCGGTTTTTGTTTCTTAATTGGTATGGGATCTTGACTTCAAAGTACAACATTATTTTTGAAAATACCTCGTATTTTCGGTCTTTTGTAGTGCAGTCCCTAGATTCTAGGTGGGTATATATTATAGTGGGATTGATGTAGATCGTTACTGCATAACTTGGATTTCGATTTCTATAAGGTCACCTCCAGTTGTTGTGCCTTAATTGGTATGGGAGCTTGACTTCAAAGTACAAAATTTTTTTTGAAGACACCTCGTATATTTGGTCTTTTGTGCAAACGTCCCTAGATTCTAAGTGGGTATATACTATAGTGGGATCGATGTAGATCATTACCGCATTACTTGGATTTCGATTTCTATAAGGTCTCTTCCGTTTTTTGCCTTAATTGGTTTGGGAGCTGGACTTCAAAATAAAAAATTATTTTTGAAAACACCACGTATTTTCGGTCTTTTGTAGTGCCGTCCCTAGATCGTATATGGGTATATAGTATAACGATTTGGATGTAGATCATTACTGCATAACTTGGATGTCTATTTCTATAAAATCACTTCCGGTTTTGGTTTTTTAATTGGTATGGTAGCTTGACTTCAAAGTACTAAACTATTTTTTGAATATACCTCGTATTTTCGGTCTTTTGTAGTACAGTCCCTAGAATCCAGGTGGGTATATATTATAGTGGAATTGGTGTAGACCATTACTGCATAACTTGGATTTCGATTTCTATAAGGTCACTTCCGGGTTTTGTGCCTTAATTTGGTATGGGAGGTGGACTTCAAAGTACAAAATTATTTTTTTAAAACACCTCGTATGTTCGGTCTTTTGTAGTGCCGTCCCCGGATTCTAGGTGGGTAGGTATTTTAGTGGAATAGATGTAGACCATTATTGCATAACTTGGATTTCAGTTTCAAGAAGGTTACTTCAGGTATTTTTTTGCCCTAATTGGTGTGGGAGCTTGACTTCAAAGTGCAAAATTATATTTGAAAACACCTCGTATTTTCGTTCTTTTGTAGTACCGTCCCTAGATTCTAAATGGGTATATATTACAGTGAGATCCATGTAGATCATTACCGCTTTACTTGGATTTCCTTTTCTAGAAGGTCACTCCTGGTTTTTGTGTCTTAATTGGTATGGGAGCTGGACTTGAAAGTACAAAATTACTTTTTAAAACACCTCGTATTTTAGGTCTTTTGTAGTACCGTACATATACTCTACGTAAGTATATATTATAGTGGGATCGATGTAGATCATTACTACATAACTTGGATTACGATTTCTATAAAGTCACTTCCGGTTTTTGTGCTTAGTTCGTATGGTAGCTTGATTTCAAAGTACAAAATCATTTTTAAAACATCTCGTATTTTCGGTTTTTTCTAGTACCGTACCTGGATTCTACGTGGGCCGATTTTATAGTGTAATCGATGTAGATCATTATTGCGTAACTTGGATTAAATTTAAAGAAGGTTACTTCCGGTTTTTTGCCCTAATTGGTGTTGGAGCTTGACTTCAAAGTACAACATTATTTTTGAAAACACCTCGTATTTTCGGTCTTTTGTGGTACCGTCTTTGGATTCTAGGTGTGTATATATTATAGTGGGGACGATGCAGATTATTACTGCATTACTTGGGTTTCGATATCTATAAGGTTACTTCAGGTTTTTGCTCTTAATTGGTATGGGGGCTGAACTACAAAGTAAAAATTTATTTTTGAAAACACCTCGAATTTTCGGTTTTTTTATTACCGTCCCTAGATTCTAGGTGAGTATATATTATAGTGGTATCGATGTAGATCTTTACTGCATAACTTGGATTTCTATTTCTAAAAACTCCCTTCCAGTTTTTGTGCCTAAATTGGTATGGGAGCTGGACTTGAAAGAACAAAATTATTTTTTTAAAACACCACGTATTTTCGGTGTTTTGTCTACCGTTTTTGGATTCTAGGAGGATATATATTATAGTGGTATCGATATAGATCATTACCGCATAAATTGGATTTCAATTTCAAGAAGGTTACCTCCGGTTTTTTTTTTGCCTTAATTGGTATGGGAGCTTGACTTCAAAGTACAAAATTATATTTGAAAACACCTCGTATTTTTGGTCTTTTGTACTACCGTCCCTAGATTCTAAGTGAGTATATATTATAGTGGGATCGATGTAGATCATTACCGCATTACTTGGATTTCCATTTCTATAATGTCACTTCCGTTTTTTTTTTTGCCTTAATTGGTATGGGAGCAGGACTTCAAAGTACAAAATTATTTTTGAAAATACCTCGTGTATTCGGTCTTTTGTAGTACAGTCCCTTAGATTCAAGGTGGGTATATATTATAGTGAGATCAATGTAGATCGTTACGCCATAACTTGGATTTCGATTTCTGTAAGGTCACCTGCGGGTGCTGCGCCTTAATTCGTATGGGAGCTGAACCTCAAAGTACAAAATTATTTTTGAAAACAGCTCGTATTTTTGGTCTTTTGTACTACCGTCCTTAGATTCTAAGTGGGTATATATAATAGTGGGATCGATGTAGATCATTACCGTATTACTTGGATTTCCATTTCTATAAGGTCAGTTCAGTTTTTTTGTTTTAATTGGTTTGGGAGCTGGACTTGAAAGCAAAAAATTATTTTTGAAAACACCACATATTTTCGGTCTTTTGTAGTAAGGACCCTAGGTCGTATATGGGTATAAATTTTAGCGCGATCAATGTAGATCATTACTGCATAACTTGGATGTCTATTTCTATAAGGTCACTTCCGGTTCTTGTTCCTTAATTGGTATGGGAGCTTGACTTCAAAGTACAGAACAATTTTTGAATATACCTCGTATTTTCGGTCTTTTGTAGTACAGTCCTTAGATTCCAGGTGGGTATATATTATAGTTGCATCGATGTAGATCAATACTGCATTACTTGGATTACGATTTCTAAAAACTCACTTCCGGTTTTTTTGCCTTAATTGGTATAGGAGCTTGACTTCAAAGTACAAAATTATTTTTGAAAACACTTCGTATTTTCGGTCTTTTGTTGTACCATGCCTGCAATCTAGGTGGGTGTATATTATAGTGGGGTCGATGCAGATCATTACTGCATAACTTGGATTTCGATTTCTATAAGCTCACTTCCAGTTTTTGTGCCTTAATTGGTATGGGAGCTTGACTTCAAAGTACAAAATTATTTTTGAAAATACCTCGTATTTTCGGTTTCTTTTATTAACGTCTCTAGATTCTGGTTGGGTATATATTATAGTGAGATCGATGTAGATCATTACTGCAGAACTTGGATCTCGATTTCTATAAGGTCACTTCCGGTTTTTGTGCCTTAATTGTTATGGGAGGTGGACTTCAAAGTACAAAATTATTTTTTAAAACACCTCGTATTTTCGGTCTTTTGTAGTGCCGTCCCCGGATTCTAGGGGGGTAGATATTGGAGTGGTATCGATGTAGACCATTATTGAATATCTTGGATTTCAGTTTCAAGAAGGTTACTTCCGGTTTTTTTTTTGGCCTTAATTGGTTTTGGAGCTTGACTTCAAAGTACAAAATTATATTTGAAAACACCTTGTATTTTCGGTCTTTTGTAGTACCGTCTCTAGATTCTAAGTGGGTATATATTATAGTGAGATCCATGTAGAACATTACCGCATTACTTGGATTTCCATTTCTATAAGGTCACTTCTGGTTTTTGTGTCTTAATTGGTATGGGAGCTGGACTTGAAAGTACAAAATTTCTTTTTAAAACACCTCGTATTTTCGGTCTTTTGTAGTACTGTCCATTGATTCTACGTGAGTATATATTATAGTGGGATCGATGTAAATTATTACTACATAACTTGCATTACGATTTCTATAAGGTAACTTCCGGTTTTTGTGCTTAATTCGTATGGTAGATTGATTTCAAAGTACAAAATGACCTTTAAAACGCTTCGTATTTCGGTCTTTTCTAGTATCGTACCTGGATTCTACGTGGATAGATGTTATAGTGATATCGATGTAGATCATTATTGCGTAACTTGGATTAAATTTCTAGAAGGTTACTTCCGTTTTTTTGGCCTTAATTGGTATGGGAGCTTGACTTCAAAGTACAAAATAATTTTTGAAAACACCTGGTATTTTTGGACGTTTGTAGTACTGTCTTTGGATTCTAGGTGGGTATATATTATAGTGCGATCGATGTACATCATTACTGCATTACTTGGGTTTCGATTTCTATAAGGTTACTTCTGGTTTTTGTGCCTTAATTGGTATGGGAGATGAAAGTCAAAGTACAAAATTATTTTTGAAAACACCTCGTTATTTTGGTCTTTTCTAGTACCGTCTTTAGATTCCAGGTGGGTATATATTATAGTGAGATTTATGTAGATCATTAATGCATAAAATGGATTTCGATTTCTATAAACTCACTTCCGGTTTTTGTGCCTTAATTGGTATGGGAGCTGGACTTGAAAGTACAAAATTATTTTTTAAAACACCTCGTATTTTCGGTCTTTTGTCTACCGTCTTTCTATGCCAGGTGGGTAGATATTATAGTGGTATCGATGTATATAATTACTGCATAACTTGGATTTCCATTTCAAGAAGGTTACCTCCTGTTTTTTTTTTCTGCCTTAATTGGTGTGGGAGCTTGATTTCAAAGTGCAAAATTATATTTGAAAATACCTCGTATTTTTCTTCTTTTGTACTACCGTCCCAAGATTCTAAGTGGGTATATATTATAGTGGGATCGATGTAGATCATCACAGCATTACTTGGATTTCGATTTCTATAAGGTCACTTCCGTTTTTTTCTTTTAATTTTTATGTGAGCTGGGCTTCAAATTACAAAATTGTTTTTGAAAACACCACGTAGTTTTGGTCTTTTATAGTACCGTCCCTAGATTGCAGGTGGGTATATATTTAAGTGGGATCAATGCAGATCATTACTGCATAACTTGGATTTCTATTTCTATAAGGTCACTTCTGGTTTTTGTTTTTTAATTGGTATGGGAGCTTGACTTCAAAGTACTAAACTATTTTGAATATACCTCGTATTTTCGGTCTTTTGTAGTACCGTCCCTATTTTCTAAGTGGGTATATATTATAGTGAGATTCATGTAGATCATTACAGCTTTATTTGGATTTCCATTTCTATAATGTCACTTCTGGTCTTTGTGTCTTAATTGGTATGGGAGCTGGACTTGAAAGTACAAAATTACTTTTTAAAACACCTCGTATTTTAGGTCTTTTGTAGTACCGTACATAGATTCTAGGTGAGTATATATTATAGTGGGAACGATGTAGATCATTATTGCATAACTTGGATTTCAATTTCAAGAAGGTCCCTTCCTGTTTTTGTGCCTTAATTGGTATGGAAGCTCAACGTAAAATACAAAATAATTTTTAAATCACCGCGTATTTTCGGTTATTTGTTGTACCGTCCCAAGATTCTAAGTTGGTATAAATTATAGCGAGATTGATGTAGATCATTGCTTTGTAACTTGGATTTCAATTCCTACAAGGACAATTCTGGTTTTTGATTCCTAATAGATATAGGTCCTGGACCTAAAAGTACAAAATCATTTTTTAAAAACACCTCGTAATTTCTGGTTTTTGTAGTACAGTCCCTAGATTCTAGGTGGGTATATATTATAGTGGGATCGATGTAGATCGTTACTGCATAATCTAAATTTCGATTTCTATAAGGTCAACTCCGGTTGTTGTGCCTTAATTAGTATGGGAGCTTGACTTAAAAAAAAAATATTTTTGAAAACACCTCGTATTTTTGGTCTTTTGTGCTACCGTCCCTAGAGCCTAAGTGGGTATATATTATAGTGGGATCGATGTAGATCATTACCGCATTACTTGGATTTCCATTTCTATATGGTCACTTCCTGTTTTTGTGCCTTAATTGGTATGGGAGCTTGACTTCAATGTACAAAACTATTTTTGAATATACCTCGTTATTTCTTTCCTTTGTAGTACAGTCCCTAGATTCCAGGTGGGTATATATTATAGTTGCATCGATGTAGATCAATACTGCATTACTTCGATTTCGATTTCTATAAGGTCACTTCCAGTTTTTGTGCCTTAAATGGTATGGGAGCTTGACTTCAAAGTACAAAATTATTTTTGAAAATACCTCGTATTTTCGGTTTCTTTTATTAACGTCTCTAGATTCTAGTTGGGTATATATTATAGTGAGAGCGATGTAGATCATTACTGCAGAACTTGGATTACGATTTCTATAAGGTAACTTCCGGTTTTTGTGCTTAATTCGTATGGTAGATTGATTTGAAAGTACAAAATCATCTTTAAAACGCCTCGTATTTTCGGTCTTTTCTAGTACCGTACTGGATTCTACGTGGATAGATGTTATAGTGATATCAATGTAGATCATTATTGCGTAATTTGGATTAAATTTCTAGAAGGTTACTTCCGTTTTTTTGGCCTTAATTGGTATGGGAGCTTGACTTCAAAGTACAAAATTATATTTGAAAACGCCTTGTATTTTCGGTCTTTTGTAATACTGTCTTTGGATTCTAGGTGGGTATATGTTATAGTGGGATTGATGTAGATCGTTACTGCATAACTTGGATTTCGATTTCTATAAGGTCACCTCCAGTTGTTGTGCCTTAATTGGTATGGGAGCTTGACTTCAAAGCACAAAATTTTTTTTGAAGACACCTCGTATATTTGGTCTTTTGTGCAACCGTCCCTAGATTCTAAGTGGGTATATACTATAGTGGGATCGATGTAGATCATTACCGCATTACTTGGATTTCGATTTCTATAAGGTCTCTTCCGTTTTTTGCCTTAATTGGTTTGGGAGCTGGACTTCAAAGTAAAAAATTATTTTTGAAAACACCACGTACTTTCGGTTTTTTGTAGTGCCGTCCCTAGATCGTATATGGGTATATAGTATAGCGATTTGGATGTAGATCATTACTGCATAACTTGGATGTCTATTTCTATAAGATCACTTCCGGTTTTTGTTTTTTAATTGGTATGGTAGCTTGACTTCAAAGTACTAAACTATTTTTTGAATATACCTCGTATTTTCGGTCTTTTGTAGTACAGTCCCTAGATTCCAGGTGGGTATATATTATAGTTGTATCGATGTAGATCATTACTGCATTACTTGGATTTCGATTTCTATAAAGTCACTTCCGGTTTTTGTGCCTTATTTAGTATCGTATCTGGACTTAAAAGTACAAAATTATTTTTAAAAACACTTCGTATTTTCGGTCTTTTGTAGTACCGTCGCTGCATTCTTGGTGAATATATTATAGTGGTGCCGATGCAGATCATTACCGCGTTACTTGCTTTTCCATTTCTATAAGGTTACTTCTGGTTTTTGTTCCTTAATTGATATGGGAGCTGTACTTCAAAGTACAAAATTATTTTTGAAAACACCTCATATTTTCGGTCTCTTTTGTTATAGTCTTTAGATTCTAGGTGGGTATATATTATAGTGGGATCGATGTAGACCATTACTACATAACTTGGATTACGATTTCTATAAAGTCACTTCCGGTTTTTGTGCTTAGTTCGTATGGTAGCTTGATTTCAAAGTACAAAATTATTTTTTTAAAACACCTCGTATGTTCGGTCTTTTGTAGTGCCGTCCCCGGATTCTAGGTGGGTAGGTATTTTAGTGGAATAGATGTAGACCATTATTGCATAACTTGGATTTCAGTTTCAAGAAGGTTACTTCAGGTATTTTTTTGCCCTAATTGGTGTGGGAGCTTGACTTCAAAGTGCAAAATTATATTTGAAAACACCTCGTATTTTCGTTCTTTTGTAGTACCGTCCCTAGATTCTAAATGGGTATATATTACAGTGAGATCCATGTAGATCATTACCGCTTTACTTGGATTTCCTTTTCTAGAAGGTCACTCCTGGTTTTTGTGTCTTAATTGGTATGGGAGCTGGACTTGAAAGTACAAAATTACTTTTTAAAACACCTCGTATTTTAGGTCTTTTGTAGTACCGTACATATACTCTACGTAAGTATATATTATAGTGGGATCGATGTAGATCATTACTACATAACTTGGATTACGATTTCTATAAAGTCACTTCCGGTTTTTGTGCTTAGTTCGTATGGTAGCTTGATTTCAAAGTACAAAATCATTTTTAAAACATCTCGTATTTTCGGTTTTTTCTAGTACCGTACCTGGATTCTACGTGGGCCGATTTTATAGTGTAATCGATGTAGATCATTATTGCGTAACTTGGATTAAATTTAAAGAAGGTTACTTCCGGTTTTTTGCCCTAATTGGTGTTGGAGCTTGACTTCAAAGTACAACATTATTTTTGAAAACACCTCGTATTTTCGGTCTTTTGTGGTACCGTCTTTGGATTCTAGGTGTGTATATATTATAGTGGGGACGATGCAGATTATTACTGCATTACTTGGGTTTCGATATCTATAAGGTTACTTCAGGTTTTTGCTCTTAATTGGTATGGGGGCTGAACTACAAAGTAAAAATTTATTTTTGAAAACACCTCGAATTTTCGGTTTTTTTATTACCGTCCCTAGATTCTAGGTGAGTATATATTATAGTGGTATCGATGTAGATCTTTACTGCATAACTTGGATTTCTATTTCTAAAAACTCCCTTCCAGTTTTTGTGCCTAAATTGGTATGGGAGCTGGACTTGAAAGAACAAAATTATTTTTTTAAAACACCACGTATTTTCGGTGTTTTGTCTACCGTTTTTGGATTCTAGGAGGATATATATTATAGTGGTATCGATATAGATCATTACCGCATAAATTGGATTTCAATTTCAAGAAGGTTACCTCCGGTTTTTTTTTTGCCTTAATTGGTATGGGAGCTTGACTTCAAAGTACAAAATTATATTTGAAAACACCTCGTATTTTTGGTCTTTTGTACTACCGTCCCTAGATTCTAAGTGAGTATATATTATAGTGGGATCGATGTAGATCATTACCGCATTACTTGGATTTCCATTTCTATAATGTCACTTCCGTTTTTTTTTTTGCCTTAATTGGTATGGGAGCAGGACTTCAAAGTACAAAATTATTTTTGAAAATACCTCGTGTATTCGGTCTTTTGTAGTACAGTCCCTTAGATTCAAGGTGGGTATATATTATAGTGAGATCAATGTAGATCGTTACGCCATAACTTGGATTTCGATTTCTGTAAGGTCACCTGCGGGTGCTGCGCCTTAATTCGTATGGGAGCTGAACCTCAAAGTACAAAATTATTTTTGAAAACAGCTCGTATTTTTGGTCTTTTGTACTACCGTCCTTAGATTCTAAGTGGGTATATATAATAGTGGGATCGATGTAGATCATTACCGTATTACTTGGATTTCCATTTCTATAAGGTCAGTTCAGTTTTTTTGTTTTAATTGGTTTGGGAGCTGGACTTGAAAGCAAAAAATTATTTTTGAAAACACCACATATTTTCGGTCTTTTGTAGTAAGGACCCTAGGTCGTATATGGGTATAAATTTTAGCGCGATCAATGTAGATCATTACTGCATAACTTGGATGTCTATTTCTATAAGGTCACTTCCGGTTCTTGTTCCTTAATTGGTATGGGAGCTTGACTTCAAAGTACAGAACAATTTTTGAATATACCTCGTATTTTCGGTCTTTTGTAGTACAGTCCTTAGATTCCAGGTGGGTATATATTATAGTTGCATCGATGTAGATCAATACTGCATTACTTGGATTACGATTTCTAAAAACTCACTTCCGGTTTTTTTGCCTTAATTGGTATAGGAGCTTGACTTCAAAGTACAAAATTATTTTTGAAAACACTTCGTATTTTCGGTCTTTTGTTGTACCATGCCTGCAATCTAGGTGGGTGTATATTATAGTGGGGTCGATGCAGATCATTACTGCATAACTTGGATTTCGATTTCTATAAGCTCACTTCCAGTTTTTGTGCCTTAATTGGTATGGGAGCTTGACTTCAAAGTACAAAATTATTTTTGAAAATACCTCGTATTTTCGGTTTCTTTTATTAACGTCTCTAGATTCTGGTTGGGTATATATTATAGTGAGATCGATGTAGATCATTACTGCAGAACTTGGATCTCGATTTCTATAAGGTCACTTCCGGTTTTTGTGCCTTAATTGTTATGGGAGGTGGACTTCAAAGTACAAAATTATTTTTTAAAACACCTCGTATTTTCGGTCTTTTGTAGTGCCGTCCCCGGATTCTAGGGGGGTAGATATTGGAGTGGTATCGATGTAGACCATTATTGAATATCTTGGATTTCAGTTTCAAGAAGGTTACTTCCGGTTTTTTTTTTTGGCCTTAATTGGTTTTGGAGCTTGACTTCAAAGTACAAAATTATATTTGAAAACACCTTGTATTTTCGGTCTTTTGTAGTACCGTCTCTAGATTCTAAGTGGGTATATATTATAGTGAGATCCATGTAGAACATTACCGCATTACTTGGATTTCCATTTCTATAAGGTCACTTCTGGTTTTTGTGTCTTAATTGGTATGGGAGCTGGACTTGAAAGTACAAAATTTCTTTTTAAAACACCTCGTATTTTCGGTCTTTTGTAGTACTGTCCATTGATTCTACGTGAGTATATATTATAGTGGGATCGATGTAAATTATTACTACATAACTTGCATTACGATTTCTATAAGGTAACTTCCGGGTTTTGTGCTTAATTCGTATGGTAGATTGATTTCAAAGTACAAAATGACCTTTAAAACGCTTCGTATTTCGGTCTTTTCTAGTATCGTACCTGGATTCTACGTGGATAGATGTTATAGTGATATCGATGTAGATCATTATTGCGTAACTTGGATTAAATTTCTAGAAGGTTACTTCCGTTTTTTTGGCCTTAATTGGTATGGGAGCTTGACTTCAAAGTACAAAATAATTTTTGAAAACACCTGGTATTTTTGGACGTTTGTAGTACTGTCTTTGGATTCTAGGTGGGTATATATTATAGTGCGATCGATGTACATCATTACTGCATTACTTGGGTTTCGATTTCTATAAGGTTACTTCTGGTTTTTGTGCCTTAATTGGTATGGGAGATGAAAGTCAAAGTACAAAATTATTTTTGAAAACACCTCGTTATTTTGGTCTTTTCTAGTACCGTCTTTAGATTCCAGGTGGGTATATATTATAGTGAGATTTATGTAGATCATTAATGCATAAAATGGATTTCGATTTCTATAAACTCACTTCCGGTTTTTGTGCCTTAATTGGTATGGGAGCTGGACTTGAAAGTACAAAATTATTTTTTAAAACACCTCGTATTTTCGGTCTTTTGTCTACCGTCTTTCTATGCCAGGTGGGTAGATATTATAGTGGTATCGATGTATATAATTACTGCATAACTTGGATTTCCATTTCAAGAAGGTTACCTCCTGTTTTTTTTTTCTGCCTTAATTGGTGTGGGAGCTTGATTTCAAAGTGCAAAATTATATTTGAAAATACCTCGTATTTTTCTTCTTTTGTACTACCGTCCCAAGATTCTAAGTGGGTATATATTATAGTGGGATCGATGTAGATCATCACAGCATTACTTGGATTTCGATTTCTATAAGGTCACTTCCGTTTTTTTCTTTTAATTTTTATGTGAGCTGGGCTTCAAATTACAAAATTGTTTTTGAAAACACCACGTAGTTTTGGTCTTTTATAGTACCGTCCCTAGATTGCAGGTGGGTATATATTTAAGTGGGATCAATGCAGATCATTACTGCATAACTTGGATTTCTATTTCTATAAGGTCACTTCTGGTTTTTGTTTTTTAATTGGTATGGGAGCTTGACTTCAAAGTACTAAACTATTTTGAATATACCTCGTATTTTCGGTCTTTTGTAGTACCGTCCCTATTTTCTAAGTGGGTATATATTATAGTGAGATTCATGTAGATCATTACAGCTTTATTTGGATTTCCATTTCTATAATGTCACTTCTGGTCTTTGTGTCTTAATTGGTATGGGAGCTGGACTTGAAAGTACAAAATTACTTTTTAAAACACCTCGTATTTTAGGTCTTTTGTAGTACCGTACATAGATTCTAGGTGAGTATATATTATAGTGGGAACGATGTAGATCATTATTGCATAACTTGGATTTCAATTTCAAGAAGGTCCCTTCCTGTTTTTGTGCCTTAATTGGTATGGAAGCTCAACGTAAAATACAAAATAATTTTTAAATCACCGCGTATTTTCGGTTATTTGTTGTACCGTCCCAAGATTCTAAGTTGGTATAAATTATAGCGAGATTGATGTAGATCATTGCTTTGTAACTTGGATTTCAATTCCTACAAGGACAATTCTGGTTTTTGATTCCTAATAGATATAGGTCCTGGACCTAAAAGTACAAAATCATTTTTTAAAAACACCTCGTAATTTCTGGTTTTTGTAGTACAGTCCCTAGATTCTAGGTGGGTATATATTATAGTGGGATCGATGTAGATCGTTACTGCATAATCTAAATTTCGATTTCTATAAGGTCAACTCCGGTTGTTGTGCCTTAATTAGTATGGGAGCTTGACTTAAAAAAAAAATATTTTTGAAAACACCTCGTATTTTTGGTCTTTTGTGCTACCGTCCCTAGAGCCTAAGTGGGTATATATTATAGTGGGATCGATGTAGATCATTACCGCATTACTTGGATTTCCATTTCTATATGGTCACTTCCTGTTTTTGTGCCTTAATTGGTATGGGAGCTTGATTTCAATGTACAAAACTATTTTTGAATATACCTCGTTATTTCTTTCCTTTGTAGTACAGTCCCTAGATTCCAGGTGGGTATATATTATAGTTGCATCGATGTAGATCAATACTGCATTACTTCGATTTCGATTTCTATAAGGTCACTTCCAGTTTTTGTGCCTTAAATGGTATGGGAGCTTGACTTCAAAGTACAAAATTATTTTTGAAAATACCTCGTATTTTCGGTTTCTTTTATTAACGTCTCTAGATTCTAGTTGGGTATATATTATAGTGAGAGCGATGTAGATCATTACTGCAGAACTTGGATTACGATTTCTATAAGGTAACTTCCGGTTTTTGTGCTTAATTCGTATGGTAGATTGATTTGAAAGTACAAAATCATCTTTAAAACGCCTCGTATTTTCGGTCTTTTCTAGTACCGTACTGGATTCTACGTGGATAGATGTTATAGTGATATCAATGTAGATCATTATTGCGTAATTTGGATTAAATTTCTAGAAGGTTACTTCCGTTTTTTTGGCCTTAATTGGTATGGGAGCTTGACTTCAAAGTACAAAATTATATTTGAAAACGCCTTGTATTTTCGGTCTTTTGTAATACTGTCTTTGGATTCTAGGTGGGTATATGTTATAGTGGGATTGATGTAGATCGTTACTGCATAACTTGGATTTCGATTTCTATAAGGTCACCTCCAGTTGTTGTGCCTTAATTGGTATGGGAGCTTGACTTCAAAGCACAAAATTTTTTTTGAAGACACCTCGTATATTTGGTCTTTTGTGCAACCGTCCCTAGATTCTAAGTGGGTATATACTATAGTGGGATCGATGTAGATCATTACCGCATTACTTGGATTTCGATTTCTATAAGGTCTCTTCCGTTTTTTGCCTTAATTGGTTTGGGAGCTGGACTTCAAAGTAAAAAATTATTTTTGAAAACACCACGTACTTTCGGTTTTTTGTAGTGCCGTCCCTAGATCGTATATGGGTATATAGTATAGCGATTTGGATGTAGATCATTACTGCATAACTTGGATGTCTATTTCTATAAGATCACTTCCGGTTTTTGTTTTTTAATTGGTATGGTAGCTTGACTTCAAAGTACTAAACTATTTTTTGAATATACCTCGTATTTTCGGTCTTTTGTAGTACAGTCCCTAGATTCCAGGTGGGTATATATTATAGTTGTATCGATGTAGATCATTACTGCATTACTTGGATTTCGATTTCTA
The DNA here is from genome assembly GCF_964235325.1 of Thermobia domestica. Classification (NCBI taxonomy): domain Eukaryota; kingdom Metazoa; phylum Arthropoda; class Insecta; order Zygentoma; family Lepismatidae; genus Thermobia; species Thermobia domestica. The sequence continues at coordinate 53,221,220 of NC_137458.1, forward strand.
TAAAGTCACTTCCGGTTTTTGTGCCTTATTTAGTATCGTATCTGGACTTAAAAGTACAAAATTATTTTTAAAAACACTTCGTATTTTCGGTCTTTTGTAGTACCGTCGCTGCATTCTTGGTGAATATATTATAGTGGTGCCGATGCAGATCATTACCGCGTTACTTGCTTTTCCATTTCTATAAGGTTACTTCTGGTTTTTGTTCCTTAATTGATATGGGAGCTGTACTTCAAAGTACAAAATTATTTTTGAAAACACCTCATATTTTCGGTCTCTTTTGTTATAGTCTTTAGATTCTAGGTGGGTATATATTATAGTGGGATCGATGTAGACCATTACTACATAACTTGGATTACGATTTCTATAAAGTCACTTCCGGTTTTTGTGCTTAGTTCGTATGGTAGCTTGATTTCAAAGTACAAAATCATTTTTAAAGCATCTCGTATTTTCGGTCTTTTCTAGTACCGTACCTGGATTCTACGTGGGCAGATTTTATAGTGTAATCGACGTAGATCATTATTGCGTAACTTGGATTAAATTTAAAGAAGGTTACTTCCGGTTTTTTGCCTTAATTGGTGTGGGAGCTTGATTTCAAAGTACAACATTATTTTTGAAAACACCTCGTATTTTCGGTGTTTTGTGGTACCGTCCCTGGATTCTAGGTGTGTATATATTATAGTGGGGACGATGCAGATTATTACTGCATTACTTGGGTTTCGATATCTATAAGGTTAATTCAGGTTTTTGCTCTTAATTGGTATGGGGGCTGAACTACAAAGTAAAAAATTATTTTTGAAAACACCTCGTATTTTCGGTTTTTTTTATTACCGTCTCTAGATTCTAGGTGGGTATATATTATAGTGAGATCCATGTAGATCATTACCGCTTTACTTGGATTTCCTTTTCTAGAAGGTCACTCCTGGTTTTTGTGTCTTAATTGGTATGGGAGCTGGACTTGAAAGAACAAAATTATTTTTTAAAACACCACGTATTTTCGGTGTTTTGTCTACCGTTTTGGGATTCTAGGAGGATATATATTATAGTGGTATCGATATAGATCATTACCGCATAAATTAGATTTCAATTTCAAGAAGGTTACCTCCGGTTTTTTTTTTTTTTGCCTTAATTGGTATGGGAGCTTGACTTCAAAGTACAAAATTATATTTGAAAACACCTCGTATTTTTGGTCTTTTGTACTACCGTCCCTAGATTCTAAGTGAGTACATATTATAGTGGGATCGATGTAGATCATTACCGCATTACTTGGATTTCCATTTCTATAATGTCACTTCCGTTTTTTTTTGCCTTAATTGGTATGGGAGCAGGACTTCAAAGTACAAAATTATTTTTGAAAATACCTCATGTATTCGGTCTTTTGTAGTACAGTCCCTTAGATTCAAGGTGGGTATATATTATAGTGGGATCAATGTAGATCTTTACGCCATAACTTGGATTTCGGTTTCTATAAGGTCACCTGCGGTTGCTGCGCCTTAATTCGTATGGGAGCTTCATTTCAAAGTACAAAATTATTTTTGAAAACAGCTCGTATTTTTGGTCTTTTGTACTACCGTCCTTAGATTCTAAGTGGGTATATATAATAGTGGGATTGATGTAGATCATTACCGTATTACTTGGATTTCCATTTCTATAAGGTCAGTTCAGTTTTTTTGTTTTAATTGGTTTGGGAGCTGGACTTGAAAGCAAAAAATTATTTTTGAAAACACCACATATTTTCGGTCCTTTGTAGTACGGTCCCTAGGTCGTATATGGTATAAATTTTAGCGCGATCGATGTAGATCATTACTGCATAACTTGGATGTCTATTTCTATAAGGTCACTTCCGGTTCTTGTTCCTTAATTGGTATGGGAGCTTGACTTCAAAGTACAGAATTATTTTTGAATATACCTCGTATTTTCGGTCTTTTGTAGTACAGTCCTTAGATTCTAGGTGGGTATATATTATAGTTGGATCAATGTACATCATTACTGCATTACTTGGTTTTCGATTTCTATAAAACCACTTCCGGTTTTTGTGCCTTAATTGGTATGGGAGCTGGACTTAAAAGTAGAAAATTATTTTTGAAAACAATTCGTGTTTTCGGTCTTTTGTAGTACCGTCCCTGGATTCTAGGTGGTTATATATTATAGTGGGGTCGATGCAGATCATTATTACATTACTTGGGTTTCGATTTCTATAAGGTTACTTCTGTTTTTTGTTCCTTAATTGATATGTGAGCTGGACTTCAAAGTACAAAATTATTTTTGAAAACACCTCGTTTTTCGGTCTTTTCTATTACCGTCCCTAGATTCTAGGTGGGTATATATTATAGTGGAATCGATGTAGATCATTACTGCATAACTTGGATTTCGATTTCTATAAGGTCACTTTCAGTTCTTGTGCCTTAATTGGTATGGGAGCTGGACTTCAATGTACAATATTCTTTTTTAAAACACCTCGTATTTTCGGTCTTTTGTATTGCCGTCCCCGGATTCTAGGTGGGTAGATATTGTAGTGGTGTCGATGTAGACCATTATTGCATAACTTGGATTTCAGTTTCAAGAAGGTTACTTCAGGTATTTTTTTTTGCCTTAATTGGTTATGGAGCTTGACTTCAAAGTACAAAATTATATTTGAAAACACCTCGTATTTTCGGTCTTTTGTAGTACCGTCCCTGGATTCTAGGTGGGTACATATTATAGTGGGATCTATGTAGATCATTACCGCATTACTTGGATTTCGGTTTCTATGAGGTCACTTCTGGCTTTTCTTTCTTAATTGGTATGGGAGCTGGACTTGAAAGTACAAAATTACTTTTTCAAAGACCTCGTATTTTCGGTCTTTTGTAGTACCGTCCCTAGATACTAGGTGGGTATATATTATAGTGGGATCGATGTAGATCGTTACTGCATAACTTGTATTTTGATTTCTATAAGGTCACGTCCGGTTGTTGTGCCTTATTTGGTATGGGAGCTTGACTTCAAAGTACAAACTTATTTTTGAAAACACCTCGTATTTTTGGTCTTTTGTACTATCGTCCGTAGATTCTAAGTGGTTATTAATTATAATGGGATCGATGTAGATCATTACCGCATTACTTGGATTTTCATTTCTATAAGGTCACTTCCTTTTTTTTGCCTTAATTGGAATGGGAGCTGGACTTCAAAGTAAAAAATTATTTTTGAAAACACCACGTATTTTCGGTCTTTTGTAGTACCGTCCCTAGATCGTATATGGGTATATATTAATGCGGGATCGACATAGATCATTCCTGCATGACATGGATGTCCTTTTCTATAAGGTTACTTCTGGTTTTTGTTTCTTAATTGGTATGGGAGCTTGACTTCAAAGTACAAAACTATGTTTGAATATAATTTGTATTTTCGGTCTTATGTAGTACACTCCCTAGATTCTAGGTGGGTATATATTATAGTTGGATAGATGTAGATCATTTCTGCATTACTTGGATTTCGATTTCTATAAACTCACTTCAGGTTTTTATGCCTAAATTGGTATGGGAGCTGGACTTAAAAGTACAAAATTATTTTTGAAATCACCTTGAATTTTCGATCTTTTTAGTACCGTCCCTGGATTCTAGGTGGGTATATATTATAGTGCGGTCGATGCAGATCATTACTGCAATATTTGGCTTTCGATTTCTATAAGGTTACTTCTGGTTTTTTTTTAATTGGTATGAGAGTTGGACTTCAATGTACAAAATTATTTTTTAAAACACCTCGTATTTTCGGTCTTTTGTATGGCCGTCCCCGGATTCTAGGTGGGTAGATATTGTAGTGGTGTCGATGCAGATCATAACTGCATTATTTTGCTTTCGATTTCTATAAGGTTACTTCTGGCTTTTGTTCCTTAATTGGTATAAGAGCTTGACTTCAAAGTACAAAACTATTTTTGAATGTAATTCGTATTTTCGGTCTTTTGTAGTACACTCCCTAGATTCTAGGTGGGTATATATTATAGTTGGATAGATGTAGATTATTTCTGCATTACTTGGATTTCGATTTCTATAAACTCATTTCAGGTTTTTATGCCCTAATTGGTATGGGAGCTGGACTTCAAAGTACAAAATTATTTTTGAAAATACCTCGTATTTTCGGCCTTTTGTATTACAGTCCCTAGATTCTAGGTGGGTATATATTATAGTGGGATCGATGTAGATCGTTACTGCATAACTTGGATTTCGATTTCTATAAGGTCACGTCCGGTTGTTGTGCCTTAATTGGTATGGGAGCTTGACTTCAAAGTTCAAACTTAATTTTGAAAACACCTCGTATTTTTGGTCTTTTGTACTACCGTCCCTAGATTCTAAGTGGTTATATATTATAATGGAATCGATGTAGATCATTACCGCATTACTTGGATTTTTATTTCTATAAGGTCACTTCCGTTTTTTTGCCTTAATTGGTTTGGGAGCTGGACTTCAAATTAAAAAAATATTTTTGAAAACACCACGTATTTTTGGTCTTTTGTAGTACCGTCCCTAGATCGTATATGGTTATATATTAAAGCGGGATCGATGTAGATCATTCCTGCATGACATGGATGTCCTTTTCTATAAGGTTACTTCTGGTTTTTGTTTCTTAATTGGTATGGGAGCTTGACTTCAAAGTACAAAACTATTTTTGAATGTAATTCGTATTTTCGGTCTTTTGTAGTACACTCCCTAGATTCTAGGTAGGTATATATTATAGTTGGATAGATGTAGATCATTTCTGCATTACTTGGATTTCGATTTCTATAAACTCACTTCAGGTTTTTATGCAATAATTGGTATGGGAGCTGGACTTAAAAGTACAAAATTATTTTTGAAAACACCTCGAATTTTCGGTCTTTTGTAGTGCCGTCCTTGGATTCTAGCTGGGTAGATGTTATAGTGATATCGATGTAGATCATTATTGCGTAACTTGGATTAAATTTCAAGAAGGTGACTTCCGGGTTTTTTGCCTTAATTGGTATGGCAGCTTGACTTCAAAGTACAAAATTATATTTGAAAACACCTCGTATTTTTGGTCTTTTGTACTACCTTCTTAGGTTCTAAGTGAGTATATATTATATTGCGATCGATGTAGATCATTACCGCATTACTTGGATTTCGATTTCTATAAGGTCACTTCCGGTTTTTTTTGCCTTAATTGATATGGGAGCTGGACTTCAAAGTACAAAATCATTTTTGAAAACACCATGTATTTTTGGTCTTTTTTTAGTACTGTCCCTAGATTGTAGGTGGATATATATTTCAGTGGGATCGATGTAGATCATTACTGCATAACTTGGATGTCTATTTCTACAACGCCTCCTCCGGTTTTTGTTCCTTAATTGGTATGGGAGCTTGACTTCAAAGTACAAAATTATTTTTGAAAATACCTCGTATTTTCGGTCTTTTGTAGTAGAGTCCCCAGATTCTAGGTGGGTATATATTATAGTGGGATCGATGTAGATCGTTACTGCATAACTTGGATTTCGATTTCTATAAGGTCACGTCCGGTTGTTGTGCCTTAATTGGTATGGGAGCTTGACTTCAAAGTTCAAACTTAATTTTAAAAACACCTCGTATTTTTCGTCATTTGTACTACCGTCCCTAGATTATAAGTGGTTATATATTATAATGGGATCGATGTAGATCATTACCGCATTACTTGGATTTTTATTTCTATAAGGTCACTTCCGTTTTTTTTGCCTTAATTGGTTTGGGAGCTGGACTTCAAAGTAAAAAATTATTTTTGAAAACACCACGTATTTTCGGTCTTTTGTAGTACCGTCCCTAGATCGTATATGGTTATATATTATAGCGGGATAGATGTACATCATTACTGAATGACTTGGATGTCTATTTCTATAAGGTTACTTCTGGTTCTTGTTCCTTAATTGGTATGGGAGCTTGACTTCAAAGTACAAAACTATTTTTGAATATAATTCGTATTTTCGGTCTTTTGTAGTACACTCCCTAGATTCTAGGTGGGTATATATTATAGCTGGATAGATGTAGATCATTACTGCATTACTTGGATTTCGATTTCTATAAACTCACTTCAGGTTTTTATGCAATAATTAGTATGGAAGCTGGACTTAAAAGTACAAAAATATTTTTGAAAACACCTCGAATTTTCAATCATTTTTAGTACCGTCCCTGGATTCTAGGTGGGTATATATTATAGTGGGGTCGATGCAGATCATTACTGCAATATTTTGCTTTCGATTTCTATAAGGTTACTTCTGGTTTTTGTTTTTTAATTGGTATGAAAGTTGGACTTCAATGTACAAAATTATTTTTGAAAACACCTCGTATTTTCGGTCTCTTTTATTAAAGTCCCTAGTTTCTAGGTGGGTATATATTATAGTGAAATCGTTTTAGATCATTACTGCATAACTTGGATTTCGATTCCTATAAGGTCACTTCCGCTTTTTGTGCCTTAATTGGTATGGGAGCTGGACTTCAAAGTACAAAATTATTTTTTAAAACACCTCGTATTTTCGGTCTTTCGTAGTGCCGTCCCTGGATTCTAGGTTGGTAGATGTTATAGTGATATCGATGTAGATCATTATTGCGTAACTTGGATTAAATTTCAAGAAGGTTACTTCCGGTTTTTGTGCCTTAATTGGTATGGGAGCTTGACTTGAAAGTACAAAATTATTTTTGAAGACACCTCGTATTTTTGGACGTATGTATTACTGTCTTTAGATTCTAGGTGGGTATATATTATAGTGGGATCGATGTAGATCTTTACTGCATAACTTAAATTTCGATTTCTATCAATTCACTTCCGTTTTTTTTATTTGCCTTAATTGGAATGGGAGCTAAACTTCAAAGTACAAAATTATTTTTGAAAACACCACGTATTTTCGGGCTTTTGTAGTACCGTCCATAGATTATAGGTGGGTATACATTTAAGTGGGATCGATGTAGATCATTACTGCATAACTTGGATGTCTATTTCTACAAGGTCACTTCCGGTTTTTGTTCCTTAATTGGTATTAGAGCTTGATTTCAATTTACAAAATTATTTTTGAAAATACCTCGTATTTTCGGTCTTTTGTAGGAGAGTCCCTAGATTCTAGGTGGGAATATATTATTGTGGGATGGATGTAGATGGTTACTGCATAACTTGGATTTCGATTTCCATATGGTCACTTCCGTTTTTTTGCCTTAATTGGTATGGGAGCTGGACTTCAAAGTAAAAAATTATTTTTGAAAACACCACGTATTTTCGGTTTTTTGTAGTACCGTCCCTAAATCGTATATGGGTATATATTATAGCGCGGTCGATGTAGATCATTACTGCATAACTTGGTTTTCTATTTCTATAAGGTCACTACCAGTTTTTGTTTCTTAATTGGTATGGGAGCTTGACTTCAAAGTACAAAACTATTTTTGAATATACCTCGTATTTTCGGTCTTTTGTAGTACACTCCCTAGATTCTAGGTGGGTATATATTATAGTTGGATAGATGTAGATCATTTCTGCATTACTTGGTTTCGATTTCTATAAACTCACTTCAGGTTTTTATGCCTTAATTGGTATGGGAGCTGGACTTAAAAGTACAAAATTATTTTTGAAAACACCTCGAATTTTCGGTCTTTTGTAGTGCCGTCCCTGGATTCTAGGTGTGTATATATTATAGTGGGGTCGATGCAGATCATTACTGCATTACTTGGGTTTCGATTTCTATAAAGTTACTTCAGGTTTTTGTTCTTAATTGGTATGGGAACTGAACTTCAAAGTACAAAATTATTTTTGAAAACACCTCGTATTTTCGTTTTTTTTATTACCGTCCCTAGATACTAGGTGGATATATATTATAGTGGTATCGATGTAGATCATTACTGCATAACTTGGAGTTCGATTTCTATAAGGTCACTTCCGGTTTTTGTGCCTCAATTGGTATGGGAGCTGCACTTCAATGTACAAAATTATATTTTAAAACACCTCGTATTTTCGGTTTTTTGTAGTGCTGTCCCCGGATTCTAGGTGGGTATATATTGTAGTGGTATCGATGTAGACCATTAATGCAAAACTTGGATTTCAGTTTCAAGAAGGTTACTTCAGGTATTTTTTTTTTGCCTTAATTGGTTATGGAGCTTGACTTCAAAGTACAAAATTATATTTGAAAACACCTCGTATTTTCGGTCTTTTGTAGTACCGTCCCTGGATTCTAGCAGGGTATATATTATAGTGGGATCCATGTAGATCATTACCGCATTACTAGAATTCGAATTCTATGAGGTCACTTCCGGTTTTTGTGTCTTAATTGGTATGGGAGCTGGACTTGAAAGTACAAAATTACTTTTTCAAAGACCTCGTATTTTCGGTCTTTTGTAGTACCGTCCCTAGATTCTAGGTGGGTATATATTATAGTGGGATCGATGTAGATCGTTATTGCATAACTTGGATTTTGATTTCTATAAGGTCACGTCAGGTTGTTGTGCCTTATTTGGTATGGGAGTTTGACTTCAGAGTACAAACTTATTTTTGAAAACAACTCGCATTTTTGGTCTTTTGTACTACCGTCCGTAGATTCTAAGTGGTTATTTATTATAATGGGATCGATGTAGATCATTACCGCATTACTTGGATTTTTATTTCTATAAGGTCACTTCCGTTTTTTTTTTTGCCTTAATTGGTTTGGGAGCTGGACTTAAAAGTACAAAATTATTTTTGAAAACACCTCGAATTTTCGGTCTTTTTAGTACCGTCCATGGATTCTAGGTGGGTATATATTATACTGGGGTCGATGCAGATCATGACTGCATTATTTGGCTTTCGATTTCTATAAGGTTACTTCTGGCTTTTGTTCCTTAATTGGTATGAGAGCTTGACTTCAAAGTACAAAACTATTTTTGAATGTAATTCGTATTTTCGGTCTTTTGTAGTACACTCCCTAGATTCTAGGTGGGTATATATTATAGTTGGATAGATGTAGATCATTTCTGCATTACTTGGATTTCGATTTCTATAAACTCACTTCAGGTTTTTATGCCTTAATTGGTATGGGAGCTGGACTTAAAAGTACAAAATTATTTTTGAAAACACCTCGAATTTTCGGTCTTTTGTAGGAGAGTCCCTAGATTCTAGGTGGGTATATATTATAGTGGGATCGATGTAGATCGTTACTGCATAACTTGGATTTCGATTTCTATAAGGTCACGTCCTTTTGTTGTGCCTTAATTGGTATGGGAGCTTGACTTCAAAGTTCAAACTTAATTTTGAAAACACCTCGTATTTTTGGTCATTTGTACTACCGTCCCTAGATTCTAAGTGGTTATATATTATAATGGGATTGATGTAGATCATTACCGCATTACTTGGATTTTTATTTCTATAAGGTCACTTCCGTTTTTTTTGCCTTAATTGGTTTGGGAGCTGGACTTCAAAGTAAAAAATTATTTTTGAAAACACCACGTATTTTCGGTCTTTTGTAGTACCGTCCCTAGATCGTATATGGGTATATATTATAGCGGGATAGATGTACATCATTACTGAATGACTTGGATGTCTATTTCTATAAGGTTACTTCTGGTTCTTGTTCCTTAATTGGTATGGGAGCTTGACTTCAAAGTACAAAACTATTTCTGAATATAATTCGTATTTTCGGTCTTTTGTAGTACACTCCCTAGATTCTAGGTGGGTATATATTATAGCTGGATAGATGTAGATCATTACTGCATTACTTGGATTTCGATTTCTATAAACTCACTTCAGGTTTTTATGCAATAATTGGTATGGAAGCTGGACTTAAAAGTACAAAATTATTTTTGAAAACACCTCGAATTTTCGATCATTTTTAGTACCGTCCCTGGATTCTAGGTGGGTATATATTATAGTGGGGTCGATGCAGATCATTACTGCAATATTTTGCTTTCGATTTCTATAAGGTTATTTCTGGTTTTTGTTTTTTAATTGGTATGAGAGTTGGACTTCAATGTACAAAATTATTTTTGAAAACACCTCGTATTTTCGGTCTCTTTTATTAAAGTCCCTAGTTTCTAGGTGGGTATATATTATAGTGAAATCGTTTTAGATCATTACTGCATAACTTGGATTTCGATTCCTATAAGGTCACTTCCACTTTTTGTGCCTTAATTGGTATGGGAGCTGGACTTCAAAGTACAAAATTATTTTTTAAAACACCTCGTATTTTCGGTCTTTCCTAGTGCCGTCCCTGGATTCTAGGTTGGTAGATGTTATAGTGATATCGATGTAGATCATTATTGCGTAACTTGGATTAAATTTCAAGAAGGTTACTTCCGGTTTTTGTGCCTTAATTGGTATGGGAGCTTGACTTCAAAGTACAAAATTATTTTTGAAAACACCTCGTATTTTTGGACGTATGTATTACTGTCTTTAGATTCTAGGTGGGTATATATTATAGTGGGATCGATGTAGATCATTACTGCATAACTTAAATTTCGATTTCTATCAACTCACTTCCGTTTTTTTTATTTGCCTTAATTGGTATTGGAGCTAAACTTCAAAGTACAAAATTATTTTTGAAAACACCACGTATTTTCGGGCTTTTGTAGTACCGTCCATAGATTATAGGTGAGTATATATTTTAGTGGGATCGATTTAGATCATTACTGCATAACTTGGATGTCTATTTCTACAAGGTCACTTCCGGTTTTTGTTCCTTAATTGGTATTAGAGCTTGACTTCAAATTACAAAATTATTTTTGAAAATACCTCGTATTTTCGGTCTTTTGTAGGAGAGTCCCTAGATTCTAGGTGGGAATATATTATTGTGGGATGGATGTAGATGGTTACTGCATAACTTGGATTTCGATTTCCATATGGTCACTTCCGTTTTTTTGCCTTAATTGGTATGGGAGCTGGACTTCAAAGTAAAAAATTATTTTTGAAAACACCACGTACTTTCGGTTTTTTGTAGTACCGTCCCTAAATCGTATATGGGTATATATTATAGCGCGGTCGATGTAGATCATTACTGCATAACTTGGTTTTCTATTTCTATAAGGTCACTACCAGTTTTTGTTTCTTAATTGGTATGGGAGCTTGACTTCAAAGTACAAAACTATTTTTGAATATACCTCGTATTTTCGGTCTTTTGTAGTACACTCCCTA